>NC_134536.1:85174090-85487423 GCF_050624435.1 Tenrec ecaudatus
ACACACAGAGGCACTTTGGAAGCAAAAATCCAATTATTGAGAGAGAAGGTTCCAACCTCTTGTCTCTAGGTAAAAATAAGTATCCGCGAGGTTAAGCTACACAGTGCTTATCGCCCCCTTTTGGTGGAGCAGTGTATAAACCACAGACCGAATGTCCTGCCGCATAAGCAAGCCCCTTTGCTCACGTTCTGTATGGTTTTGTTTTTAAACAACTGAGTTGAAATAGATCTCACAATGCCAAGAAGTCTGTTGTTCTGTGTGGAAGGACAGAGTGACACAGATGCTATGGCGAACAGGCAGGGACAGGGAACGCCTCCCAGCAGCTAAGCCTTGAGAGATGAGAGGGCGTTTGCTACAGCAGGAGCAGGGATGGCCACCTCCTTGGGAGAGGGGGAAGTAGGGACAAAGACGCAGAGACGTGATGGCCGCTCATGGTTTGGGCGAAAGACCAGCAAATGCGTATTTCTCTACCTGCATGTGTGTGTGTCGCAGGCATCACCACGGTGCTGACCATGTCCACCATCATCACGGGGGTGAACGCCTCCATGCCCCGCGTCTCCTACATCAAGGCGGTGGACATCTACCTCTGGGTCAGCTTCGTGTTCGTGTTCCTCTCGGTGCTGGAGTACGCGGCCGTCAACTACCTGACCACCGTGCAGGAGCGGACGGAGCGCGAGCTGCGGGAGAAGGTGACTGCCACAGCTCGAAGGCGGTCTGGTCAGGGAGGGAACCTGGCTTCACTCTGGGACCTTGGGGAGGTCGGACCATCTCTGTAAAATGGGGTGATAAGAGCTCTCCTCCCTCCCCCCACCTACGTTACAGGGTTGTTGTGAAGAACAAGCAAAATACTGACCACGGAGACATTGGGAAATTTACTCATTTACTTAGCACCAGCTGTGCGTGACTGGCGCATAATTACAGTCTTGGAAACCGGCAGGGGCAGTTCGACTGTGTACTCGGGGGTCACTATGAGTCAAAACTGACCTGATGACAGTGACTTTGGAGGTCGGGGATTACACCAGAAGCTGAGAGCCTGAGTGAATGAAGATTTGATTCTTTTACCGTTGATGGCTTTGCACGCACTCACACACACACGCAGTAGTTTGATCTGTAAATGTGTTTATCAGGATGGTGTCAGCTTATGATCTCTTGGGAAGAGGTGGTTTTTTAAACATGAACATCCTGACGGCCCCTCTGTGGCACTGTGACGGTTCTAAAGCTGCTGCAGGCTTCAAAACCCAGACGCTGGCCAGTCCAATCAGCTCCGACTCCTGAGCACCCCAGGGCTCCAAAGCACAGCTGTGCCCGCCAGGTTTTTCCTTTTAGGTGGTCTCGTTGGACTTAAACCACCAACCTCCCGCTTCATAGCCAAGCACTTAACTGCTTGTGCCACCGAGGCTTTATCTGTAACTATCGATATCATCCATCCAGCCAGCTAGCTATGAACACACACATGCATACGGGCTTTATACAAAAATGAATGTTTACTATTTTAAAATGTCGGCAGTGACACAGCCTTAGTTTCCCACCTCGGCCCCTAACTGGGAACAAAAGAAACCGAGAGCCAACATCCCCCACCTGGCAGGATGCGCGGCTGAGCTCGGTTCCCTGTGCTTGTTGGCTCGCAGCTCCCCTGCTCCTGTGGACTGGCCCAGCCGCGAGGGCTGCTGCCGGAGGGCAGCTGCAGCGACGGGGACGTGAACGACCTGGGGATTCGGATGACGGTGCCGCTCACGCTGGCCTCGGCGAGGAGCTCCCCGCAGGGGAAAAGTCCGAGAAGCAGCTACGTGAGCCTGCGGATCGACACCCACGCCATTGACAAATACTCCAGGATCATTTTTCCAGCGGCATACATTTTATTCAACTTAATATACTGGTCTATTTTCTCCTAGATGCCTGTTGCAGTCCTGTGACTTTCTCATTCTTCATGGTATGTACTTACTACAAATGATGAAAAATAACTTAGGGTTAAGGTAAAAAGAATTCTAATTTTAAAAACCCATTCCCCACCCGTTCTTCACTATCCCTCCTGTGTTTTGCTATAGTGAGAGGGGTTTCATTTGCACTTGCTGACCACCTATTGTATCCCCAGCACTCTGCTAGGTGCTGCAGGGCAGGCGACCCCCAGCACCTGATAATAGTTACCAATACTTCAAGTGGAGGGCGGAGCAGAGGGGTCCGCAGGATTGATTAGGGTGGCGGTGGGGCTGCAAAAGCCGATACTTAACACTTAATCCTGTGTTTGGGGCTATACTACAAAAGTTGGTTTTTTTTTTAAGTTTTTAATTGCCAGTGTGGGATGGGGTGGGCTGCTAAGTAATATTTTTTTCTCAGAAAAGGGGGGCAGTAGGTCAAATAACTTTGGGAACCCATGCTCCATCAACTTCCTTGAGATCTTGCATGTTTGCTCATGATATCCTTTGAGAGTCACAATGCTCTGTAGGTGGAGCTGGGGGAGGGGCATCTAGCTCATTTGCATGGAACGTAAATACATTTAGCGCACCACTTTGGCAGGAATTCACGCCTATCACCTGTTTTTTATGCATTTCTTCGTGTTTATTTTAATAAAGACTGATAATCACCGTCATATTTTTGTTTATGCTGTGGTCCATGAGATTTCACCTCTTTACAAGAAAAGCTCTTTGGATGCATGCAATTTCCTCGTATTTGGGTGGGACTCTGCGCTAGGGGAACTGTGAGGATAAGAATATGTGCATGCCGATCGCCAGGTCTGACACAGAGGGAACTTGTGTTTCGGTGTTATTTGTCTTATGATCATGGCTTCATGAGTCCCCATCTTGGAACATGTCCTAATTCAAAAGTAAATTCTTTCTTAATAACATGATGTCCTCACTGAGGAGCAATCTGGTTTGCAGGGCAATTTGAACTTGTCTGCCTCTGAGGTACTGCAGTCACACCAGCAAGTAGACTGTTTTGACTACCTAAATGCTTTTTATTTCCTCTGAACAGTTTCAAACCCAGTTGGTTGAATCCCTGGATGTAGAATTCACAGATCCAGAGGGTCAATTGATTTATTCACTCTTTATGCAGAACACATAATCCCAGAAGCTGGACTATATGCAGAAACATGCATAAAGATCGGAGGAAGACTCCTTAACATCCTATATTTGCATGACACCACCTTGCTTGCTGAAGTTCAAAAAACCCCGAAGTGCTTACTGATGAAAACATGAAACAAAAACTCTCACAACTGAACCAGTAAGCAACATCATGCTAAATAAGGAAAACATTGGCTGTCCATTTCGATTGTGATCCACAATCACCACCCACGGAAGCGCAGTTAAGAACTCACAGTATTGTTGCACCGGGGACTCCGCTGCAAAACACCTCTTGAAAGTGTTCACAAGGAATGATGCCCATTGGAGAACTGCAGTGCGCTTGACCCAAGCGCCGGATGTGGACACCGAATGTGGCCACTGACGTGCATTTGGTGGACAGTGTTGGCCAAGTGCTGTATACGCCATGGGTTACCAGAGCAAACAACCTGCCTTGCAAGAATGGCCAGAGCTCTTCCTGAATAACGAATGGCAAGACTTCTTTGGACATGTTCTCAGGAGGGCGCAGTCCCCGGAGAAGGGCATCAAGCGTGGAAAAGTGGATGGGCAGCAAAAAACAAGGAAGCCCTCACCACAGAGATAGATGGACTGACACAGTGGCTGCAACAAGGGGCTCAGTCACAGCAAGGACTGTGAGGTGGCACGGGACTGGGCGGTAGGTAGTATTTCCTTCTGTTGTACATACGAGGCATACCCCCTCCCCCCCCAAAAAAAAACAGGAATTTTTTTCAAAGCTATGTATCTAGATTTTTTTTTTTTTTACAAAACCACCTTATCACCTTCAAAGTACTATTACACTTAATACATTTGTCAAGTCTGATTCCATTCTGGAAAACCTGTTACAAACTCGTCTGGATGGCTTACAGCACCTCCTTTGTTTTGCTCTTCACCTCTCCTATGTCATCAAATCGGTCTTTTCATTCACAGAAACAAAAAGAAGCCACAGAGTGAGGTCAGCTGAGTCAGGTGCATGGGGCAAGAGAGGCATGCTGTTGGTGGCAAAACCTGAGGCACTGAGATAGCTATGTGAGCAGCTGCACTACTGTGGCAAAACCAGTCCCATCTCCCATAAATCAGGTCTTTTTTGTTGCCCACTGGTATGCAATCTTTTCAGAACCTCTACATAGAAAGCTTGATTAATGGTCTGACCGGGTGGAATGAACTCCAAATGCACTAGGAGTTGACATTTTTGTCTGTTTGGGAAGATGACGGACGCCCAGAATGTTTGTCTCAATCGACAATTCACTTTTTGAAACTAGAAAACCAAATATCTTTTGTTAAAGAAAGTCCACAATACAACTGTTCTTGGATACACGTATTTATTAACATTTCAGGTTTTTCACATATTTTAATATATATGTATTAAAATGTTACTATTACTCTAATCTGATGCCAAGGCTGCTTATTTGAAAATATGAACTTTATACAAATCAAAATGTGTCATCAACTACGTTACAGTGTAAAAAGCTTGAAGTATATAAATAATCAAGTAATTTGCCATAATCTAACAATCTTATGAAGAGCTGCTAGCTAGCACAAAGAACTGGTTTGTTTCACAATAAAAATTTAGTTTTGAGAGTTTAGTCCAAAAGACTAGAGATGTTCTTCAAGTAAAAATGAATGTGTACAATACAAACATTTTCAGAAAGCTTTTTTAAACAAAGGTTTAACGTTTCCTCTGTTAGATCATTTAAAAATATCAAAAACACTTGCTCAAAATTTTCCAGGACAAGCAGGTTTGTCCCCACAACTCCAGTGCTGTGCAGACGGAGTCAATCTTGTGAGAGCATAGACAGTGTTTTAATCTCCTCTTACCCTCACTCTCAAATTCACTGCCATCGAGTCAACTTCAACTCACAGGCACTCCATAGTGAATACTCACTGAGCAAACCTGTCCAAATTACAACGATTAAAGTGTTAATAAACACTCCTCTGGAGGGTCATGGGAAATCAAAACAGTTGTAAGTGTACACACATACACACAAAATATTCTAACGGCTCCTGTGTGCTCTCGCTGTTATGTACTACAGAGAGGCCATTAAATGGGGAGGGTTTTATGAGTGGCACATCTACCTGAGAAGTCATCAGTTGTTGTGAGGCAAGCTAAATATTGTTGCTTTATGCCACCGAGTTGATTCCAAGTCACAGGGACCCTGGAGGGCAGAGCAGAATGGCTCCAGTGTCTTCCGCTGCAATGTCTACTGAACCCAACCACCAGGCCTTTTCTTCTCTCGGAGTTGCCGGTAAGTTCTAACGAACCTTTTGATTACTGAGCTTGAACTATTACACCACCTCATCATTAACTGTACACAACCACCTTCCATGGTATCTCACCACCAGCCACCGTAGTGGAAGTCAAGGTGAACTTAGTAGTCACCTAGGAAACATGCCCCTGAAGAATGAGTGCCAACATGATGGAGTGCACTCCAGAAGGACTAGCTATGGGCACAAAGGAAGCTATGGGCACAAAGGAAGCGGTTTCCTAAATTCAAGTGGCAAAATGAAGATCCGCTAGAGTTGGTTCCTCTGGACACGAGGGCCGGTGTCTCCAGCCTTGATTTGAATACTGATTCATGTTCACTTCTAAGTGATACGGCTCAGCTAACTCCCAAACCCAAACCTAACCCACTGCCATCGACAGGACTCCAACGGAAAGGGAATTGCCTATGGCGTCTCCAAGACTCCAACCTTACAGAACTCGGCTGCCACAGCTTTCTCCCAGGGAGCAGCTGAGCACTTACTTTATCGCCAGGATGACGCCTTCAACTATCTCACTGGCATATAGAAAGCAGAAAGGAGTACTCAGAGAATTACATTAAATAGCTACAACCTAAGTTTAAATAAGGGGCCCTGGTGGTGTAGTGAGTACACAATAGGGTACTAAGTGCAACGTCAGCAGTTTGAATCCACCAGCCGCTCCAAGAAAGAAATGAGATTTTCCACTCCCCTAAAGCGGGAAGCCCTGCTCTCTCTCCCATAGGGCCACCGAGAGCTGGGTCCGACAGGATGGCAGTCAGCGAGTGAAGTGGGTTTCCTGTTGGGCTGCTAATCTACAAGGGAGAGATGAGGCTTTCTATTCCCTTAATAATCTAGTGTCGGAAACCACTCTGTCTTAGATGATCGCTATGAGACAGAATCAACTTGACAGCAGTAAGTCTGTTTGTTTTTTTAGTTAAAAGGGTGTGAACTTGGTGAGATCTGGAAAAACAATCTGTTTCCACAATGACTACTGAGCTTATGGTCTCAACCCCCTCTGTGTGTCTGTCATAAACCTGTCATGGGTTTACAGAGGCATGTCATGAGTTAAGTAAAGTATCCCCTATTTTTGACCATATTTTTTTGGGGGGGAAATACTATACTGCAGACTCAGGAGAATAAAAATGGACCCACATATTAGTGGTAACTGAGTTTTGCTCCCAGCATGAGTTGAGGCAGACAGCAGAAGTGCTCTGTCTATACCAACACCCTGCATGCCAGCTGCAAATCCACACCTTTCCCCCTCTCGGATGCTTATCCAAACTGCACGTGAATCAGCAGCAGTATGTTGCCAACCTTGCCCTTTCTCTACATTGTCCCTTTAGAACTGTATGAGGCACAAACAAAATGCTAATAAAAACCACATGCAAAATACGGATCCTTTGAGTGCTAGTTAACTTGTGTCTCTTCACAAATGACAGTGATGTGCATGCATGTACGGGGACATCACAGTTAGCCATCACAAGCTACAAGTGTTATTAAGGCTTTAACAATAAAACCGGAGCTTCGGGTACAGGCGCTTTAAACTTAAAGCTGGTAAACCTATATCTAGGATTGTTCATAGGGACAATAAGATTCTGCTTACATAATCGGAGCTTTCAGATTCTTAGCCTTAAGAATAGTCTTTGTTGGTGCCCTCACTAGAATATAAACTATAAAGATGTACAAGTCCTCAGACAAAGGGGGACGGGGGTGTCGCTGGAAGCTGACGTGAAGAGTTAGAAGACTGGCTTGGATAGGGAAATGGGGTAGCTGTATCTCAGAGCAAAGTAAAGCAAAATCCGCGGAAGCTAGAACATGCAAGAGACGGAGAAAAAAGCGATTTCCCACTATTAGAGAGCAGCTGAAGAGTGGAAGACTGTCAGCGCTAGAAAACTGTACGGATCTGGGAAAATAAGGCAGACCCGTTCAGTTCTGGCTCCCATCGGTTTCACTGTAAATGTCTAAGTGCCAGAATGCCAACGAGCACAGTCCAACTGCACCATGTGAGCGTCACCGTGGCACAGCCCACGACCTCTCCTCTCCCCTCTTTCTCAGGCCCCCGCTCAGCAGCTTGTTTCCTAGGAGGAGATCTGATTCCAGGATGTAAGCCAAAGAGAAGGAGGCTGGATTTTACTGATACATAGAAGACCAGCAATTTCTTTGGTCTGTAAAGGACCAGACAGAAAATATTTTAAGTGTTGCAGATCATATTCCGTGTAATTACATTTTTTTAAGCCTTACACGCGTGAAAGCCATTGTTGGTGCTTTGCCTGTATAAGAACCACCTGGACAGGCCCAATTAGGGAAGCAAAGTCATTCTCAACTATTAACCCTCCCCAATTTATCCTTTGTTCCTGGCACCTTTAAATAACGTTAGGAAAGGATTTTAAGTACAAATGACCTAATCCAACCCTCATTTTCCAAGTGACGTGCTTACAGGCCAAGTGGTGTCCATTCTCCCCGCACCCACCCCCACCCCAAAGCCGTCTCATCATCTCGGAATGCTCACGCTCAAATCGAGAATGTGCTCTAAAACAAAGGCTACTGGAGCTTGTGTACATGCACAGCTTAAAATAGTCATTTTACCTTTATCTCACACTTTTCCACCACGTTCAAGAAACCCACCTCAGAATAATAGTCATGAAAAACTTTTAAGTATTCATTGAGTCAGGATGGGGCCTCTGCAGGCTCAGAATTCAAGTCAACTACAATATTGTTACACCACCAGGCTGGCTTCTGAGTAGAAACCTTAAAGAGTTCATTAAGTTAGGGGGATTAGTCATAGGACACTGAAAATTCAGACAAACAAGAGCCATTTTGTTTCTCTCTGCAAATGTTTCTAGAACACACTGGGCACCTGGAGACTATCTTATAGCAAGAACCCAATTCTATCTGTCTGTAACTTCCTGTTACAGGACACAGTAACACAGCAACACAGTAACAACACTTCAGCGCCACTCCTCTGTTCCTTCAAAAGGCAGAACTAAAGCTATTCTTTGTACCCGAGTTTTAGTTGTTTTCTTCCACCATCTCTGATGTAAAGTATACCTTTATGATAATGCAGAGAGTCTCTAAACCACGGTGGGGAACATCTGGCCCCTCAATCAAGTAAGGCCCGGGAAATCATCAATACCCGTTAACATCACACGCCTCCCCAAGACGCAGTTGCAGCCAGCACATTAGGTGTGAGTTAACTAAATGCTAGACCTATCTAAATGGCCCACAGCAGAAAAAGGTTCCCCACACCTGCTCTGAACCAAAACAGGTAGTCAGATACTCAACATGAACTTGCTCACTGCCATTGAATTGATTCCTATTCAGAATAACCTGAAATGACACAGGTGAACTGGCCCTGTGCATTTCTGAGACTGAAACTCTTTCTGAGAGTATAAAGTCTCACTTTCTCCTTTGGAGAGGCTGGTAGTTTTGAACTCTTAACCTTGCAGTTGGCAGTTCAGCTCACCACTCCATCAGGGTTCCCCATTCCAAATGAACAACCGCTGAATTTAGAATTTGTATTTTAAAACCTAAATTTCTAAAATGCCAAAAGCTTCTTTCCTGTATGTCAATTCTGAATATGAAATTTCAAATCTCTTAGGACCTTTTCAAACTCATGCACTGACACAACCAGATAAGTACATTTATACAATATCATCACTGGTAAACCAAAGCCCATCCAGGGTGTTTGAGATATGCCATCACTTATCAGTTTCTGAAAGATCACGATTCTATCAAATAAAACTTTCCAAAAATTCCCCCTTTGACTATGTGATCACGTGTTTTCTACACATTACATCCTCATGTTTCAGGTAAGAACAATTTGATTCCTTTGTGATTAAAGCGCTAGCACGCCCCCCTTCCTTCAAGATGATTACAGGAGACAAAAGGCATCGCTTCCTAGAAATTCACGAGTGGCTCCTAAATCTCCCTTTCAGTCTGCTGTAGGCAGCAACTGCTCTTCTTGAAGCTGCAATCTGAAGTCCTCTCTGACACTCGCCAGCAACTCTGGTTTGAAGAGCACATCCAGTGCAGTCATTGCCAGAGCTTTGGCCGTTCGCAAAGTGTAGAACTGGGCTTCTTGTGCTCCTACAAAATAAGAGAAAAAACAATAAAAACAAACCCCCATACCTCTTACATATGAATTTATTCACTTCTCAGGTTAATTCTCAGTATTGAACTTGCCACCCCAATTTCTCCACAAAATCCTATCATCTGAGGTGAGGTCACGCAGTGAGATAACGACAGGTTAAACTCAACCGTTTGAAAGGCAAGCCGCCCACTTTCCCTGCCCTTACCTGCAGCTTCCGTGTACTGCTCGGTATGATTCAGGGCATTAGAGCCAATGGAGAAATATGGGTGAATTCCAGGAACCACGAAAGTCACATTTCCAAAATCAGTAGATCCTGGGAACACACAGAATAAGAGAGGTTACATTTGCTCAGTATTTCTGAATTATTAAATTGTCACTACAACGGTGTGTTTGGTGATACTCCACACCTTGTTACAGACACCGACAGAACCAAACTCCTTGGGAAGTTGTTTCTTGGTCATTGCTTTCATGGCCTCACCGCCTCCTGGTTCCTCAGTCCTCTTCCCCGCCCCCCCTCCGTCAGTCACTACCCATCTGCCTCACAGACTCAGGGTGTACCTTGCAGGCTTGGGCTTACGTGCCCTCTCAGCAGGACTACACTCTGCCAATGGGTTCTTGTCTTCCTGTCTGCAACTCTGCCCTTCTGTGTTCCCTTTCTGCTTCTCTGATGGCCCCTTCTTCTAACTTTTTGGGGAGTAGCCTCCTCTGACCATAAAATATTAGCTACTAAAAATTTAATTCCAGGTTCTTTGTCATCTCTCTCTTGATGTTGTCCGCAGCACAGTGATTACGCATTGAGCTGCCAACAGCAAGATCAGCAGTTTAAAACCCTCAGCCACTCCATGGGAGAAAGATGAGGTTCTGTACTCCCATAAAGATTTATAGTCTCAGAGGTATAGGGAGAGTAACCGAGAGCCAAAACGATGGTATAACCCCCCTCGAGGGGAACGAGTAACAGAATTATAGGGGAACAGATACAGTGGATGGTGTAAGATACGGCAAAAATAAATAAAAGAATATTTGTAATAATAAGGGTCCCTGGGGTGTAGGATGAACGAGGGAAGGGACAAAGGGAGCTGATTGTCAGAGTTCAAGAAGAAAGAAAATGATGGTGGGATTTTTGCCCTTTTTTTTTTTTTTTTGAGAATGAGTGAAAGTGAGAGTGAATCAGTGAATGAGAGTGAGAGAGTGAGTCTGAATGAGAGTCAGTGAGTAAATGAGAGTGAGTGAGTCAGTGCATGAGAGTAAGTGAGAGTGGATCTTTTTTTTTAATGCTTTCAAATGACCCCCAAGTCAAAGCATTCCCAGTCTGTTCTCCACAACTGCTTACTCAATTGCTAGCTTGGTCTCTCCTCTTGATGTCTTCAAAGAACACCACACGTAGCATATCCAAAAACAACTTCGTGACCTTCCTGCTCTTCCATTCCCACCACACCTGGTCCTCGCCTCTAAGCTATCCCAGACCATCGAAGCGATTCGTGTGTGTCAGAGTGAAAGCGAGCGCCGCCAAGGGCACACAGCGGCTGATCTTTTGGAAGTAGATGTGTTCTCCTTGACTATTCTGAGCCATTTCCACTTGAAGGTGATATGGGAAAACCATCGGATATTAAATAACCGGCCCCCAGTCTCCTAGCTACTAGGTTAAAGGTAAAACCAGGCTGAGGAAGGACTTTGAACGGAGGCAAGGGGCCTTCATGACATGTACTGCTTGAGGGAATGATTCACCAAGCTCTTAGGCTGCCAAAGAGACGGTTGTGGACACGAGGACACAGCGGTTACAACAGGACACCAGACAGACGAAGGCCTGCAGCCTATTCCGTGGCCTTCCGTGTGGAGCCAGACCCTTGCACCCATAAGCCCTCTCCTATAGGCACTTCCTTCTCCTGACCAGCACATTCTTTCTCCTACTGCGAGACTGAAGAAACTGGCTGGGGCAAACAGGCAAGAGGGCTTCTAAAAGTATATGGAAAAGTTCCATTACCTTTCTACTCGATTTTTGCACCAACTTTTTGAAGCTGCGCATGCATGACCAGGAAGACTGCCACACCTGTAGATTTGTGGTCTTCTCCTCAGCTGACAACTCAGTATGGGCCGGGGGAAAGACAACACAAAACCCGGATGCCCCGGCCACCTGCTCCCTTTCAATGCCCCAGCCACCAGGCCGGCGCTCAGCCACTGCTCCCAACAGCTGCTCCGGGAAGCAGCGTCTGAACGCCCTGCCCTCGTCCTGAACATTCACTGTTCTTGTCTTCAGGTGCTGTCCTGGCAGTCGGTTCCAGCTCAGAGCAACCTTACTTCGGTACCACAGAACAAGCAGCGTCTGGACGTGCACCCGCCTCAGGCGCTGCCATGTCTGAGCTTGCTCTCTCACTCCAGCTCGTCTCTTTTCACAGATGGCAGTGTGTTTCAGGGTGGTGGTTGTTTTCAGTTTGCTTTCCTTTAAAGCTAACTGTTCTTGAAAATGAAGAGTCTGCCCTTGCAGACGTATGCCTTTAAGGCTGGTCCAAGCAGCCGTTAAGTCTTTTCTTAATAAGTTTCGAATTGCTAGTCCAGTGGACACCGATGCCATTCTTATCATGGTCAACGTCTATCGTGCCTAAAACGACTTACTCCTCCTCCGAGGAATGTTCCAGGCCCTTGGCTTCCGTGATCCCACGCTCTCCTGACAGCTAGCTTTCCCCTGACCTTTCTCTATCATCTCCTCCAGATGCCTTCCCTTTGCCTCTCTCCTAAGTGCTGTCGTCTCCGGAGCTTCATCTTTGGGCCTCTTCGTATGCACTCAGACCAGCTCACCAACACCTATAGTTTACATTATTTTCCATATACTTACAATCCCTGTATCTACAACCTAGATATATCTTTCAGGGGGCCCAAATTCAATTGGGTATTGGGAAATTCTACTTAGAAATTCTATAAAAACCAACAAATCCAAACCTGTTACCACTAAGTTGATTCCGATTCACAGTAATGCTAGAGGCCAGGATATAATGATTCTTGAGGGCAGTCGTTCTCAACCTTCTTAATGCCTCGACCTTTTCATACAGTTCCTCACGTTGTGGTGACCCCAAACCATAAAATTATTTTTGTTGCTACTTCATCACTGTCATTGTGCTACTGTTATGAATTGGGCGACCCTTGTGAAAGGGTCGTTCAAACCCAAAGGGGTCGTGACCCACAAGCTGAGAACTGCTGCCTTAGGGTTTCTGAGACGCCATCTTTGCAGAAGCACAGTCTCATCTTGAGCCAATGGAGCGGCTAGTGAGTTTGAACTGATGGCCTTCCAGCCGACACCCAATGAGGGCCACCAAATATTCTCAACGCCTCAAACTGAACATGCTAAATTATTTATATAACACACCAGGAACTGGGACCAATTGATACCCTAGTCAAAGCAAGCAGAAGCCAAGAAAGCAAATGATTTACTTGGGCAAAACTGCTGCGAAAGAACCTTTAAACCATGGTATTTTTAATTGCCTTATTGCGTACAAAACCTAGACAATGACAAAGGTACGGACAGAGAAGAAAGGATGCACTCAAACAGTGGTCTTGGTGAAGGACAGTGACTGTACCATGAACTACTAAAAGAATAAGGGGCAGTGGTGGGATAGAGGGCTATGCGTTGGGCTGCTAACCTCAAGGTCAGCAGTTTGAAACCACTAGCCACGCCCCAGGAGAAAGATGAGGTTTTCTACTCCTCCTGTGAAGAGTTACAGCCTTGGAAACCCACAGGACTTCACTGTCCTGTGCGACTGCTAGGAGTCAACATTGACTTGATGGTGGTTGAGTTTTTTTTTTGGGGGGGGGGTGGAGGGGGGCATAGTTTGTTTGTTTACTTAAAAAATGAGCATTCCACTTAGAAATGGGCGTGTTTAGACTTATTCTTGCTTACTTTGGACCCGAGAAGGGGGAGCAATCACTGGAAAAGGACCCCATACTTCCTAAAGTCAAGGTTAGCAACAGACAGGAAAGCCCTCGACATGAGGGTGGCACAGATGGGGTTAACATTTAGTTGTCATCCATAACAGCCCAACTGTAACATCAACAACAATGTAATACAATCTGTCTTTTCTCTTAAACTCCTTGTATCAACAAATGGCACTATCATCACCAAATTCCCTTTGAGTCTATATAGCATCAAAAAGCATTATGTTTTAGGAATAGACAAACACATGACTATCAAATGCATTTAAAGGGGAAAAAGTTAAATAACTCTAAAGTATACTTCCCAAACCAAGCCCCCTGCCATCAGTAGACGCTGACTCATAGCACCCTGATAGGACAGAACTACCCCTGTAAGTTTCTGAGACAGTAACTGTTTAGTTACAGAAAGCCTCATCTCTCTCCCCAGGAGCAGCTCGTGGTATCGAACTGCTGACCTTGCAGTTAGAAGCCAATGTGTAACCACTAGGCAAACAGGGATCCTTAAGGTATACTTAGGCTTATTTAAATTCAAATAGTTTTATTTTACACATCAGAAGTCCAAAATGCTCCAGGTTATTAAGTGATTTTATTTTGAGGAGTGAGAAAAGCTAAAATTAAATTCTATTCTTTTGACAGTTTACTTTGAAACTAGAAGGAAATTTAAATACTAGAAATGCTTAAAATTCAGAGCAAAAAGTAGTTTAGTGATTTTTAAAATCTGCTCACTGACAGTCATTGACTGACCAGCCCATTACTTTCTTCCCCCTAACTACTGAGTTTGTGAAGATCCCTATTAAGAAACCAGTAAGAGGCAGGTAGACAAGATGAACAGGTATTTTAAAAGGACAACATTCAACAGTCATTTATAGGTTTGGCAGACAAAATTTCTACAAATGTAGTTGCTTGTGCTATAAATATACCCCTGTATATAATAGGAAAAAAACAACGCCAGGGCGATAAGTGTGTAAACTTTCTTAGTAAAAACAAAGCACTTGTGGAAATGAACTACTGGGCCTATAAGCAAACAGAACAGAACATAAAAACCCAAGCTTTGATCCCATTTTTGACCTATCAAATTAGAAACTCTATGATGAGATCATTTCAAGTGTTGCCAAACTAATGTAATAAGCCTTAAGTATTGTGAGCTATATGCTAGTCATCCAAAGTTGGAGTACATTTTGATCCATGAGATGGGTTGCCCGATAAAAGACAGGACACCCAATTAAATGTGAATTTTAGATTGTAATTGGTGTCATTAAACTGTCCTTGTGAAAGTTGTTGAATTAGCAAATGTTTAGAAATGAAGCAATGCAAAAATCTTGAATCTCATATAAACAGTAAATTATGTTTTATTGCTATTAATATTATTGTTACTGCACGACACACATTAAAGCATTATTTATTTTAAAAAAAAGAAACCAGTGTAAGTAGCCAACACCCCATCACCACCATTCGCCTCCACAGCCAGTAAGCAAACTCATTTAACCACATGTTATTTCCCCTTCCCTCAGTTTCTTAATGATAGTGTCATGAAAGAACGAATTACCTGATGGGGTTCTCAACATCGCATCTTCTGAAATGAATTCGATTCCCAACTTCTTCCCATTTTCCATATAAGCTTTCCACAGGCTTTTATTGGGAAGGACATTGTAATAATCATGTGCTCCACCTTTAATTTCTACCTAATGAAAACAATTATAAAACCAGAGTAAAATAAAAATTCAAATGATTTCATTTTCAAACCCAGTGACCTATCTTTAGCACAATGAGGTTTTAAGAAGAAGCACTTTCTCTCCTGGATATAAGCTTGCTCAAATCTCTTCTCTAGGACCTTATCTCCCAGATGTTATCCATGCACCCGAACCACACACAGCCACCAGACTCTACTAGGAGTGATTCTCTCAGTGCCCTGATGAACAGAAGTTTCACAACGCCAAGACAAGAGCCCAAAGGCATTCATTTCAGTGGAGGAACACATCACAGCTAGAGCCAATTCCAATACGTAACAAACTCTGGGACAGAGCACACTGCCCCATCGGTGTCCCTGGCTGCGGTCTCACAGAAGCAGTCTGCCACATCTTCCAACTGCAGAGCAGCGGGTGGGCTCGAACTGCTGACCTTTGGTTCCTCACCAAGTGCTTCCACCGGGGCTCCGTGTAATAGATGTAGATTTGTGGTTGGCAGCCCAACAAATAACCACTACTATCCCTTCAGATATTAGCTAGTGGTAGTTCATGTATATATTTTATAATTAAGTTTATTTTATGTTGATAAATGAGGGGTGCATGTTGTAATGTTTCACTGCTCTAGGCTATAGGAAGGATACAGGATATTCCAATGCCTGGGTCTGGAACCACTTGCCTCAGAATATATGTGCTCGGAATCTATACCTGCTACCTTCCATAAGCACATTTGGGAATGTAGCCTGACTTAAATTTATCATACAGTGAAACCGTGAGAGCTGCAAGGTGCTGAGGTTGATTCCCCACCCCACCCCACCCCTGGCCTTGCAGGTTTCCCACTGTGTACAAGGTTCCATTTTAACTCCTTTCTTTTGCTCTTGTTCGTGGGAAAGAGAGGTTTCCAGCGGCCAGCTTTCTGTCTTAACCAGGTGCCAGCGTTCACAGGCATCACTGCACCAATTGCTTGCTGTAGCCCGTGGGGCACTTGGGCCATCCTATCTTTACTTGATACAGTGGACGGGCAGCAAGAAAGAGGAAGGCCTCCAGGAGATGGACGGACACTGGTTGCAAGACTGGGCTCCAACCTAACTACCACTGGGAGGTTGCGCGGGACCCGGCACTGTTTCATTTGGGCTGCTATGAGGCAGGGCCGACCTGACGGCATCTAATTTGAACGAGATCACCTCTGAGAGGTTTCACTCTCTAGCCTGCACGTCGGAAGGCATTAACTTCCAAACTCATTCAGACGCACAGGACTCCAGGCTCCACTTTCCCACTCCTGATCCCGTACAGCCACTTCGTGGCCCCGTTACACGTGCTCTCTGAAAACCAGCGCTGCTATGAGATGCTGGTGCTGACCTCATCGAGCCCCCAAGCTCCAGTTTAATAAGAGTGGAAGAAACTACAGGGACACTTAGGAAGGTTTACTGTGAGTAGGTCCTGAAATCTTCACAAACATCCCATTTAATCCTCCCAAGAGCCGACAAATTTTATCACTATCCTCATTTTTCAAGTGAAAACAGGGAAGCACATAGATAGGAAATGTTTGCAAACTTGACATAACCAGTGAAGCTGGGAGACACAAGTTGAGATCTTATCTTTTCGACTACCCCAACAGGCTCCTCTGGGCAAGAATCGAGTGTTGCATATGCCCGAAGCTCCCTAGCCCACTGTATTTCATACATGATTGGTACTTAAATAAGTTACTGATTTTATGGTTCAAATGAACAATCCCTCTTGGGAAACCTCTGTTGTGTGCTTGACTTCTACTTCAGGAAGGCCAAAGTACTTGTATCACTATCATACATATATGTAACTTTAGAATACATTTGCCTAATTACACCATAACGTTTCCTTTATAGGAACTCAAGGAATCCCGGTGGAGTTGCTGGGTAAGCAAGGTCAGCGGTTCAAACCCACAGCGGATCCATGGCAGAAAGTTGAGGCTATTTACTCCCGTGAAGATTTACAGGCTCTGAAACCCTGTATGGGGTCGCTATGAGTTGGAATTGACTTGATAGGCATGGGTGGAGGAACTCTCTAGAGCAATTCTAAAAGCCTAACTTCTAATAAAGAGCGCTATCGTTTGCACATAAGCAGTGCAGCACAGGAATGTCAGAATGATCCTAGCACTGCACACATAAGAATGCCAGTGCAGTCTCCCTACCGCAGGGAGCGCATCAAATGTAATGTGATAGAGGCACTGTGTGCATGTATCAGCTTATTGCCATCAAGTAGACTGTTTAGGTTATACTGTCTTTATTAGATAAACTGTTTTTTAACAATGTTTTCATAGTCATTATTAAAACATGACACAACATTAATAGCAAATCAAATCCACTGCCACTGAGTAAATTCTGACTCAGAATGACTAGGTAGTTTCTTATGTTAAGCATCATTTTATTCCCTCTTATTAATGAGGCTGTGGGTGAGGCATTAGACTGCTCACTGCAAAGTTAGGGGATCAATCCCACATGCCGCTCTGTGGAAGCATGATTGGGTCATCAGTGTCTGAAGAGGAACACTCGGAAAGCCTACAAAGGGTCAAGTAGGTTTTTGACTCACGGCAACCCCTATACAAGGGAGTTGTACTGCCCCAGCGGGTTTCTGAGGTTCTAAATCTTTATGCAAATAGAAAGCCTCCCCTTTATCCTGCAGAGCTGCTAGTGGGTTCAAAGACTTAATATTAACCCAACAAATAACCCACCACACCACCAGGGCTTGTGCGCACACACACGGAAAACAATAATAACCCACTCAGCCAGCTGAGTTTGAGTACTCAAGACAAGGCCAAATAAAAAGAGGCAAGTTAGGTTTTAATGTAATGTAATATAAACACTCCCAGCCCACTTAGATACTTCTGATTATAACTTAGATTAACTCTTAAAAAGTTCTTACTGTGCACCCAGTAGCCAAAGCTGCAGCTCTGAAGCAATCTTCTGCTTTTTTGGTCAAAACGGGAAGTTCTTTCATTGAGGGTGCACGGAAGTAATAGATTAATTCCGAATAAGAGGGAATGATATTGGGTTTTACGCCACCATTTTTTATTATACCTACAAAAAGAACCAAATTACCGGAATTAAGTTTGAAGATCATCTCTTTAAGTTTAAATATACCCATCAAATTTTTCAGCAAATATAGACATGAAGAAAAATAATTTTATGTATCAGCTTTCACAGAAATATATAAAGCAAATATTTTAATGTACTGTACAATGTAAGTTTCCACATATGGGAGTATTTTCTGGCTAATAAAAAAAGAATAATTGTCTCTAGATATTCAATTCTAAGGAATTTCCAATATTAAGACATTATGGTTCTGTATTATAAAGAATTTTACCCAATTACAAAAAAAAAAGAAGAGAGAGAGTAAATCTTGAGCACTCTGGAAAAGACATTTCAATAACCTTTAATGTAACTGTACATTTTAATAAACTTTTGACATTAAAAAAAGGAAAATAAACAGGTGATCCTATAGTTACTTTATACTTTAAGAATCCCAAGAATATTTTAAATGTCATTTAGCTCTGGGATAATTTCCATGCAGAGATGGTGAGGATAATTGGAAAATCAACCTTAAAATACAGAAAGAAACTTCCAAGTCTTACATAAAACTGTTATCTCGAATACTTAAATGTGTAACTTCCAAATATGCATAAATAACAATGAACCTCCTACACACATATGGTTAAACATCCTAGTATCCTGTGACAGGAATTTCTAAAAACATGTCTTAAAATGTGACAACAGTCATAGAAGTACATAAAATGAGCCCTGGGTTTTATAATGAAGTATTAAGTAATTTAATTAAATTAAAATATACCAATTTGCATGTCGCATTACATACAGTGATTGACATTCGTACCATGAGCTCTCCAGCTTGGTTTCATCTGCTGTCTTAACAGAGACAGGTTGTTGTAGGCGAGCACGGCAGCATCTAAGGCATTGACTCCTTCCCAGGGGTACGCTGCAGCATGAGACGCTTTTCCATAGTATTTCACAGTCATACTAGGAAATAAAACATCCTTTAGCATGGCTTCCCCCCCAGCAGTTCATTGGGGGAAATAATCCAAATAGTCAGAATTACCCAATTATTAACTTTATTAATTCAAAATAATTCACTGGCTGAAATTTAGGTTTGCATACCATTTACAGTAATAATCGCACAATTTACATCCACTTGATCCTTACTATGTAACGTGGCCCTGGACACAGGAAGGTGGTCTCAGAGAAAGCTCTGCTCAATAAATCTCCTGTTTCCATGTGCAGACAAGTCAATTCAGTTCCACACAAGCAGCACTGTACTAAATGCCGGAGCACAGTAACTACAAAGCAATGCCGCTGAATCAATTCTACTTCAAGGTGACCCAGAACAGAATCTCTACCCCACAGGATTTTCAATCGGATTTATTTTTTAATTTTTTTTGGCAAATAGAACCTCAGATTCTTTTTCCCAATGTGCTTCTGAGTAGACTCAAACTGCCAACCTACAGGTAAGTTAACAGCCAAACACTTTAAAACTGCTTGTACTACCCAGGGCCTCTGGGACTAGTCCAATTGACACTACCTCTAGGGCAGCGGTTCTCAACCTGTGGGTCACGACCTCTGGGGAGATTGAATGACCCTTTCACAGGGGTCGTCTAAGACCATAAGAAACCACATAAATATTTCACAATATAGAATTACATATTGTTTTGTGATTAATCACTATGCTTTGTTTAATTATGTTCAATTTGTAACAATGAAAACACATCCTGCATGTCAGATATTTGCATTACAATTCTTAACAGTAGCAAAATTACAGTTATGAAGTAGAAACGAAAATAATTTTATGCTTGGGGTCACCACAGCATGAGGAAGTGTATTAAAGGGTCGCGGCATTAGGATGGTTGAAAACCACTGCTCTAGGGAGTTCTGATGGGTTACACATTGGGCTGCTAACTACAAGGTCTGTGGTTCAAACCTATCTGCTGCTCCAAGGACAAAGATGTGAGGCCGCCTGCTCGCATAAAGGATTATCACCTTGGAAACCCTCAGGGGGCAGTTCTACTCTGTCCTATAGGGTCCTATGACTC
Source organism: Tenrec ecaudatus (assembly GCF_050624435.1). NCBI lineage: Eukaryota > Metazoa > Chordata > Mammalia > Afrosoricida > Tenrecidae > Tenrec > Tenrec ecaudatus. The sequence continues at coordinate 85,194,173 of NC_134536.1, forward strand.
AGAATTGACTTGATGGTGCTGAGTTTCGCTTGGGGTTTGAAAAACCAAAGTTGAAAGATTCTTTCTGTGGTCATAGTACAAACCCCCTATGATAAGAACAAAGATACCCGAGAAATTAAAATGATTACCCTCTCAAGACAGGCCCTGTGGTGCAATAGAACAGCAAGGGAATGGAGCAGCGAGGTCCCCAGGGAATGCTGAAGGTGGACTTTGGGGTCAGGGCGTGGTGCTCCAACAGACTGGACTGGAAAACACTCCTAAAGGCCAACAAACAACCTTTGAACTAACGACAAGCTTTTCTTTCTTGTTTTGTTTTGGGTTTTTTTGCCATTGATTTGTTGTTGCTTTGTTGTACATTGTTGCTTGGTTGTGCTCTGTCTTGTTTTTCTGCATGTTATTATCTCCACAGGTCTGTCTAAATAAGATAGGCTGGATGAACAATCTGGAGGAGAAAACAACAAGACCGACAGTTCTGGGCGGGGACATGGGAGAGGGGGAGGTGAGGAGAAAAGGTAGTGGTGTTTACAAACTCAGGGACAAGGGAACAACAAGTGATCCAAATCAGTTGTGAGGAGGGTGCAGGAGGCCTGGTAGGGCGTGATCAAGGGTCATGTAACCAAGAGGAATTGCTGAATCCCAGGTGGGGAGTGAGCATGATAGTGGGACAGGAGGGAATAGAGTCAAGGGAAATAGAGGAAAGAGCTGTGAGGCAAAGGGCATTTAAAGAGGTCTAGATAAAGACATGTACATATGCAAATATACTTATATATGAGGATGGGGAAATAGATCTATGTGCATATATTTATAGGTTTAGTATCAAGGTAGCAGAAGAACATTGGGCCTCCACTCAAGTACTCCCTCAAAGCAAGAACACTTTCTCCTATTAAATTGGCATTCTACGATGCTCATCTTCCCGACACACGCGCTGAAGACAAAGCGGGTGAATAAGCAAATGTGGTGAAGAAAGCTGATGGTGGCCGGCTATCAAAAGATATAGCAGCTGGTGTCTTAAAGGCTTGACGGTAAATAAGCGGCCATCTGGCTCAGAAGCAACAAAGCCCACATGGAAGCACATCAGCCTGTGCAATCACGAGGTGTCAAAAGGATCAGGCATTATCAGAACAAAAAAATCTTACTATAGTGAATGAGGGGGGGGCGGTGCAGAGTGGAAACCCAAAACCTATTTGTAGGCCACTGGACACCCCCTTACAGACAGGTCTCAGGAGGAGACGAGCCAGTTAGGGTGTGATTGTAGCAATGATGAAAAATACAACTTTCCTCTAGTTCCTAAATGCTTCTCCCCTCAGCCCCCCACCTCCACTATCATGATCCCAATTCTACCTTGCAAGTCTGGCTAAACCAGAGGACGTACACTGGTACAGATAGGAAGTGTGGAAACACAGGGAATCCAGGGCGGATGATCCCTTCAGGACCAGTGGTGTGAGTGGTGATACTGGGAGGGTGGGTTGAAAAGGGGGAACCGATTACAAGGATCTACAATTGACCTCCTCCCTGGGGGACGGACAACAGAAAAGTGGGTGAAGGGAGACGTTGGACAGGGCAAGATATGATGAAATAATAATTTATAAATTATCAAGGGTTCATGAGGGAGGGAGAGTGGGGAGGGAGGAGAAAAAAATGAGAACCTGATGCCAGGGGCTTAGGTGAAGAGCAAATGTGCTTTACACAATTGATGTATGTATGGATTGTGTTAAGAGTTGTATGAGCCCTAATAAAACGACTAAAAATAAAAAATAAACAAAAGACAGGCCTTGTGAGCTGTCGAGACATACCAGAAAACTGACTACAATGTAGAAGCACTGTTGGCCGGGACAGTGGGTTCTGCTCCCACTGGTAGCTATCACTGGTAGCTACTAGCTCGGCAGGTGACAATGTGGTTTTGTGAAGCAGCAGTACAGTGGCTCCTTCTGACTGAACCCTAACTACTATGGTTGAACTTTCTGGTGTAAAAATTTCAAACCTCCTCAGAGAGGTGCACTCCTAAGTTCCAAAGAGAAAGGGGAAAAGACAGAGGAAGAGGCAGGGAAAGAGAAATACATGTTTTCAGCACCCAGCAAAGCAGAACAGACTAGACTGCCAAGTTCACACTAAAATACACGACCCCCAGCATCAGTACCCTCTCTTAGGAATGGCTTACCTTCTTTGCAAAGAACTCAAAGTAAAAGAAATAAAATCAAGGAGCACTTTTCCTTCCTGAGTCAAAAGACAGCTGCTCTCCAGAAACCAAACTACTCTCAGAGTCTAACACAGGACGTAACTATCAACACAGTGTGTGGTGTTTCTATGCTCTTTGGGTACTATTTTAATAGGCGCAATTTTAAATACCATAAAGCTCAATGAAAAGGTGTGGCAAATGGCATGCAATGGCAAATCACAGTGTTTTCGTTTTCCGTGTCCAAGGTCTGGCTGTGGGGCTGCAGTCTCCCGTTCACGCATGTACTGCATGGTCTCCTCACCACCAAGCAGGTCTCACTCACTTGCCAACTTACTCATGTTCAGCCACATCAGGCAGATAAGCAGCATTCTCCTGGGATGGATGGGCCATCAGAACAACATCGAGATTTTCAAAAGCCCCTGCTTCAATTAAGTCTATCTTGCCACCACCATCTTCTTCTGCAGGGGTTCCCAAGACAACTACCTAGAAGGAAATATACATGTCAGAGCAAAACAGCCAGAAGAATTTGTAGCCGGACATCTATCAAGTAGGTTCATCTGCGTATGTGTTCACAGTCCGTGTTAATGCCCATATACTAGGGAGAGAGGTTGTGTTTTCTGATTTAAGTAAGTGGAGGGATCAATATTTGGTCCTAAGATCACACAGAATTTTACTGTACACTGGCTACACCGACTTGGAGAAAGAGGAGGCTTTCTACTCCCAGAAAGAGTACCAGTCTGAGAAACCCACAGGGGCCACGCTACCCTGTCCTGTAGGGCCGCTAGGAGTCACAGAGTATAAGAGACACTCCAGAGAATATCTCATAATTTGAAATTTCATTTTATATAACCAATGGCCAAGATAGAAAATATTAAACATTAATGCTCCTTTCCTCAAAATTCCTCAGGACTTATTTCTTAGCGCTGCTTGACTAGGCCTTTTAATGTATGCTCCTAATTATTATTAATATGACTTGAACCAGTAAGGAATTTTACAGTTCCTTATTAGTTATCCTCACAACAACTCTGTGAGCAATAAATATGCTCATCTCAGGGAGGATGGTCTTCAAGTGTGAGTCAAAATCACATCTAGGGTCCCTGGTACGGTTGTAAGGCACCAAGTACAAAGAACTCAGATATCCTGGCCTTCAGGCCTGAACTCTGATTCTGCATTGAGCTGCCTTATTAAAAGGTCTTAACTCATTCATCCTTTACGAAGCACATTACACAAATCTTAACACCACAATTAGAAATGGCCGACTATTACACAAACTTACTAATTCGATTCCACCAGTTCAACCAGGCAGATTTATTGGTCACCAAACACCTAATTAAACAAAAGAGAACTTTACAGAATAAACATTTTACTTTGATAGTTAATCTTAACTTCTTCAAACAATTTTAAAAAGCAAAGGAAAATTACAACCAATACACTTTCAAGTTCATGTATATGATCACAAGGAAACAAGCTGGGAAAGGTCTTGGCTTGCAGAGAATCAATCTAAATTCCATAACCTTGTTAAAATGGAGAATTACCATTTGAAATGGGATGTTTGTTCATTTCTCCAAAGCTTTTTCTTTAAGTTATAAAGCACCTAGACTCTTAGATAAGCTGCTCTTGGCTCCTATGGTTAAATAGGCTGTCTTTGGCTGATTTCTCAGAACCTTCCGTACAACTGGTTAAAACTCGTGGATCAGGCTACATAGCAAAGGAGGCCCCCACCCAAACAAAACCAAACCTGATGAGATGCAAAAACAAGCCCCAGAGGCAGAAAGGGGAAGTCAGCTGGCGTGGAAAAGCCACAGAATTGTTAGGATATAGGAGAAAGGTTACTGACATTGGGGGTAGGAGGTGGGCGGGGAAGGGATCTACGGAACATTAAAATAAAGCATTAGTCTTCTCCTTAACCTGAATGTTGGTGATTGACTCTTAGCTCACAGAAGGAAGAATAAACCATCTGGAAAAACAGAGTAACATAAGATTAAGCTTTGCCCTCTGACAAACAAAAACATTTTCCCGTTTAAACAATGGAGGCATTTCTTAAGAGCATGAAACAAACACGAAGGCTTCAGACTAAATTCAGCTATGTGGTCAATGTTCACGCCCCGATTATTTGTAGATTTCTAGAGACGTGGACGGAAATTTTCCTATCCAAATTCCAAATATTCGAATCGCAACACCGTCTATGATTCCCACCAGCAGCGACTTGGAGCAGCGGTCGGTTTCCCTACAAAAAAGGTTTCCTCCAGAGAGGGCACGACCTTGTCGGCAAATTGCGGTTGCTATCAGTTGCCAAAAATAAGCGGTAAAGAAAACCACGCTGGGCTTCCCTGTTCCTTCCTAAGGGAAAATGCACTGAGTTGTTTACAACTCGCGCCGAGTGAGCACCGAAACGCCTGCGAGGTGTCTGGAGGTGGACGAGGGCCCTGCGGACCCTTTAAGCCGCAGGTTGCGCCCAGGGGCCGAGACGGGCCGGGCGCCGAGCGCCGTCGGCCACACCTGCGTCCCCGCACCTGCGGCGAGTCCGAGGGCGCCCGCCCGCCCGCAGCTCCCAGGCCAGCGCGCCGGGGCCCCACCTCACCTTCACGGGCGGCGCCGGCCCGGGGAGGCCCTCCAGGGCCCCCTTCACGCCCAGCGCGGCCGCCGCCCCGACCTCGGCGATCAGGTTGTGGCCACAGGCGTGCCCGATGCCCGGCAGCGCGTCGTACTCGCACAGGAAGCCCAGGTGCAGCGGCCGCCCCGGGGCGCCCGGCGGCGCGCCGGCCGCGCGCGGCTCCCACTCGGCGCGGAAAGCCGTGGGCAGCTTGTAGTGCGGCTGCACGGCCCAGGAGGCGGCCGGCGGCTCCTGCTCGAAGAAGCGCGTCAGCGCCCGGTGCGCACGATGCTCCTCGTAGGCCAGCTCGGGCGCGCTCCAGATGGCCCGGCTGAGGGCCCCCAGCCGCTCGGCCGCCCGCTCGATGCACTCGGCGGCGCCCAGCTTCAGCAGCTCCAGTTCGGGGCGGCCACGGCCGGCGCCCCCCTCCGCGGGCCCGGCTTCCACGGGTCTCATGGCGGGCAGGCAGCCGGTGGCGGTCGGCGGTCGGCGCCCGGCTCGCTCGCTCGCGCCTCGGCTGCAACCCGCCGCGCCTGCGCAAGCGCGCAACGGCCGCAACACCCGCGGGGCGCGCGCAGGCCGCTACCCCAGGTCCCGGCGGATCGCCCCAAGCGCGGCCCACCGACTGTGCCTCGCGCGAGCTCGGCGGAGAGGGTTACTCTCTCCGCCCCTGGCCCCGCCCCCTGCGGAAGGGGCGTTTTACGGGGTTCGGGTCCTGGTCTCTCCAAGGCCTGGGCGGTCCTGATCGTCGTGCATGGCAATTTAATTGTGCTCCGAAATCAGCGTTCTCTTTCCGCGCTTGCTTATTTCCTATAGCAGAATGAAAACGATTCTGTTGCTGAATGGTCAACTCTGATGGACCAAGTAAAAAGAACATCCTAAACTCCCCAAACCAAACTCACTGCCAGAGAGTCCACTATGACTCCCCGCGACCCCATCGGACAGGGTGGGACTGCCCCCTGTGAGTTTCCAAGACTGTAAAAGTAGAACGTTTTCTTCTTTATAAAAGTAGAAAGCTTCGTCTTACTCCTGCCAAGCTGACTGGTGGTTTTGAACTGCTCACCTTGGCTAGCAGCTCAACGTGTAAGCTGTTTGGGCCAGGTGCGAACTAGGCAGCCCTGTTTGGACTAGACTGAAGCAGGTCAGGGTCCTGCATGTGCTTCCCTGCACATCCCAAAGGTCAGCAGCAGACTTTGCCAGATAAGATAACCAGTGAAACCAGATATTACGGCCTCAGGAGTTGACGAGCAATTCTGTGTCCAGACTCCATATGCACCACCCCTTTAAAAAAATCCAGCTGCTGAACTCAGCTTCCCTGACCTGTTGGCCTACGTACTTCACGAAAGGAATCTCGTCTGGAAGCTACCCCCCCCCCCAATAAAGCTATTTCTGTTTCTGCTCTCCCTGGTCCTGTCAGTTATGTCTGTCTGTCTCCCTGTACCTGTTTCACCTTTACATAACCCACAATGGCACCAGGGATCCCAGAAAGAACACTAGCCCTTGAAAATGGCCACTCACTTTTAGAGTAGTCAAAATTTCAGATTCACCGTCATCGGGGTGATATCAACTCCTAGGACAGGGTAGAACTGCTCCTGTGGGTTCCTGAGACTAACTCCTTATCAAAGTAGAAAGCAGCCTTTCTCCTGGAGCTGCTGGTAGTTTTGAATTGCTCACCTTGAGGCAAACAGCGTAACCATAACCAGGACGCCTCCAGGGCTCCCTTTGGAGTAATTGCAGTACAAAACATTGTACAGAGTTCTGTTTCCTAAAAGAGGTGTCAAAGACTATGTTTTCAGGCCTGCTTTCTCTTCCTGGTAAATGGTGTATTACCTAAAAGCTACAACTAGTGTATATTGTTTTTCTTACCAGAATCAAAACTTACTATTGGGTAGGACGGCACCTAGAAAAGAGTAAGCATTCAAGATACATTAGCTGTTATAACATCTAGTCAAAGTAAGAGTTGAGAATGAGTTTTAAAACAACCCAAAACCTGAGAGTAAATGAAAAGATTTATAGAGATAAATATTCATATTGTTTTTGTTGGAATGGTCATTTGTTTTTAGTAGTAAACAGCTTTGAAAGGGAACGTATGACTCATTTCATTTGTAACTTTGATACTGAACTCAAGTAACCTGATCTGAGCAGTGGGTGCTCACATCACGGAGGGGGATTTTAATTACGCAGTGAAGACAGTCAAGATGCCATGCTCTCATCTTGCCCAGCGCCAAGCACGTCGGGAAAGCGGTTGCTGCTACATAGGCTATTAATAGCACTACAGGGTATGACATATTAAAAGTTCCCCTCAGCTCTTTTGATTCCCCAGCTGATCAGAAACTAGGTTAAATGGGACACGATATATTCATATAATAAACCGAAAATGCATTTGTCAAATATGTCTAAAGGAAGACAACATATATGAAAAATATCTACTACTGGTTTTAGTGCCACTATAAGGGCTAACAAGGTTGAAATGCTAGGCAAATTGTACCTGACTATGCACTCCCCCAAACCTACTGCCATCGAGTCTATTCCAAGTTATAACCTCCCTCTAGGACCCAGCAGAACTGCCCCACGGGGGTCTCCAAGGCTGCAAATCTCTCTGAAAGCAGTGTGCCTTGGAGCTCTCTTAGGGAGCTGCTGGCAGATCCCACCCACAGCCTGGATAGCAGCCTTTCTTGAACCATTGTGCCCCAGGCCTCCTGACTTGATTATTTTGACCTTCGGATTCAGAACCTCCTTTGGCAAGACAATAGGATTTGGAATAGTTTATGTTGTTGTAATTCTAATTAGAGTAAAATGATAAAATCCCCAACACAGTCTAGCATTAAATAACAATAATAAGTTAAATAACACCAAACTCACTGCCATCCAGTTGTGACACTGTGTAGGGTGAGGCTCTAAGTCTTTACAAGAGTACATAGCTGCCTCTTTTTTTAGTGTGACCTAAATGAAGATATTTTGAGAGTAGAGATAAAAGAATGCAAAATAAAAGGCAGAAAATTAGAGGCAGAACAAAGGCAAGCAGAGGCGCCTGGAGGGCCTGGTGGGAGAGGACAGATGCTCAATGGCTGGATCCATGAAGAGAGTGCAGGTATCTTCCCAGAAAATAAATAACACTTCTTCCGAAAATCCCTTAAGAAATGCATGCAACCAAAAAGAACATCTGAATCTTGTCCACTACCTTTTAATATTTACACTATTTGGAATGGGAGCAATTTCCTCCAGAACAAGCGCAATTTGGGACTTTCAGTGCAGCAGCCAAAGCAAATCACCAACTGAAAGTATTTTGGATCCCTCTCACCACCGCCATCTAGTCAATTTCAACTTCTGGAGACACTGCAGAAGGAATGGTGCTTGGAAGGATAGAGGGGCAGTGAAAAATAGGAAGGCCCTCCACAAGATGGTCTGACACAGTGGCAAGTACAATGGGTTCAGACATAAGAACAATTATGAGAATGGTGCAGGACCTGGCTGTGGCAGTGTTTTGTTCTATTGTTCATCCGGTCCTACGAGTCAGGACAGACTCAATGGCATCCAACAACAATAGTGGCACTGCATAGGGTTTCCAAGACAGTAAATCTTCTGGGAGCAGACAGACTCATCTTTCTCCAGCTGAGCAGCTGTAGGTTTGAACCCCTGACCTAGCAGTTAGTAGTCCAACATCTAACCCACAGTGCTACTAAGACTCCTTAGAGTTTCTCCTAGACCCTCAAGTGTTTGTAGCTTTTCAATGGAATGCTCTCTGGCTAAAATAAACATATAGCCCACACTAGATGGCTCATTATGAAATCAATTCTGCACTACAGGGAATGAACAGAGGCGTGGAAAGACCTGGTGGCACTGAGATGCGGTCGCTTAGGGGTTAGGGCTCAAGAGGAGGAAGATGAGGCTGTCTGCTCCCATAAAGATTCCCAGTCTTGAAAACTCTATCCAGGGTCACTATGCGCCCCATCTGGTTAGGAATGGTTTGGTTTTTGAACTAAGTGCTAGAGAAAGATGAGACTTTCTACTCTTGTGAGGAGTTACAGTCTCAGAAACCCACAGGGGCAGTTCTACCCTGTCAAATAGGGTTGCAATGAGTCAGTGTCAACTCAATGGCCGTTAGTTTGGCCATTCGGGTCAGGGGAAGAGCTGGCTGTCATCTGAAAGAAGTCAGAGAACTAAGGTTGCGAGGGAAGGGACATGGATGATGGTACACATTTCTAAGGGTTTCAAACATACCTAGGCAATACTCCCACACCAAGTCCACTGCCATCAAACCAGCCCTGACACATAGCGACTTTGTAGCATATGGTAGAACGAGCCCTTTAGATTTCTGAAGCTATGAATCTTTACTGGAACAGAAAGATTCCTCTGTCCGCCCTACAGGATTTTTTCAGGCAAAAGACAGAAAAAACAACAACGAAATCTCACTGCCATCGAATTGATTTTGACTCATGGCAGCCCTGGAGGACCCAGTAGAACTGCTCTGTGGTTTCTAAGACTGTAACTCTTTGAGAGCGTACACAGTCCATTGGCTTCCTTAAAGCAGCTGGTGGTTGTCTACTGTTGAGTTGGCAGTTAGCAGCCCTAGGGATAACCACTGTACCACCAGGGCACATTCAGACAATAGGTGACCATTAAATAATAAGTGGAAGAGAAGATCAGATTGTTGTTGTTCAAGAGTCACTGACAGTGATGTGGAGGACGAATCGAAACAGAGTTTGAGGCAAATTAAAGAGGTTCTGCAAAGTCTAAGAATTCCAGAAACATTCCACAGGTAGGAGAGACCACAAGTGTCCTCCGACTGAATGTCTGCATTTGGAGAAGGGGCCGTGGTGGAGAAGAAACGGGGAGAAAAAGAACCGTTTGCCAGCGTCAACAGCTGGGTGGATGGTAAAGTCGTTTAACTAAACAGGACCATGGGAGGGCGAGGGGCAAGTGCTTTAGACATTGAGAGGCCGGTGATACGGCCATCTGAGAGGAGACTTTCGGTCCCAGAAATTCCCAGGGCCAGTTCTACTGTGTCCTATTGGGTGGTCATAAGTCAGCATGACTGGATGGCGTTGGGTTTGGTGTTTGAGAAGCGGACACTAGCAATGGTGCTAAGGAAGCAGAGGGGATAGGACAGGATAGTTCTGTGTACACCCAGAGGAGAACGAAGTCACTCGGTCAGTGAGACTGGAAAGCAGACCTTAAAACAGAGGAAGAAACCCTGGGGGCGTAGAGGAATGACTGTCACACCCTCACTTCTGTTGGGTAAGATTCTAATGCAGGTTGTTTTTCAAATTCTGTATTGATTGCTTAAATCGCCGGCAAGGCAGGGCAGCTATTTGAAAGTTTCAAATGTCTTAGAACTCAGTGACTTGAGACTCCCTTTGGCTTCTCTCCTCCCTGGCAGTGAGATTAGCTGGTCTACGCTCCATAGCTATTCTTGGAAATGAGGACATCAGGGTTCTCTGAGAAGAGAAATTTCTCCCGTGACCTGATTTCCCAAGGCCTGTCACAACAACAGGGCACAGATATCACCCAGCTTGTGGTGGAAGGATGAAAAACAACCCCGCCTGCCTCTGGCTGCTTCCTGATCTCTGCTCTCCTGCCCCAGCCATAGCCATCCCAAAGGCCCTTCATTTCCGCCATTGCATAACACCCTTTGCCGCACGCAGGCCTGGGCAGTAAAAGTCTTAAAGCAGGGCTTGGAAGACAACAAACACTACTACCTGTTGTGGTTCAGTTCTGTACCAGGGTACGCTAGTGTATCTGTCTACAGAGATGCACAAGAATAAAAAGAATGGCCTTGATTGTTAAGTTAATAATTATCAGTGAGTCAGGAGAGAGAGAGACAAAGTCGGAGACCAAAGCAACAGTGCTGAGACTCTGGACCCCTGAAGCCAGCTCAGAACAGGGTGCCCACGGCTTTCCAGGATGAAGCTCCCACTCTGGACCTGATGGCACCCTGACGCTTCAATGAGTCCTTTGTATGCTGGGACCAGGGAAATCCCTTCCCCTGCATCGCTCCCTTTACAGAGACTCCAGACTATGTCATCTGAAAGGACTGTCGATCGTAAGTGTCCAGACTGTTCCATGATCCTATGATGTTGGCATCTGTACTTTAGTCCCTGACCTAGATGCACCTCCATTTGTTATGTAATGTTTTAACTGGGAATATGTTATGCTCCCCAAGATGAAGTCTGGTGCTCCCATCTCTGAGGTGCACATACCACTGCCTACTCTGTGCCATCAAGGAGAGTTTGACTCTTAGTGACCCCTCCACTGGGTTTCTGAGAGTGTAAATCTTTCTGTAGGAACAGCGAACCTTATCTTTCTCTGGTAAGCACTTGGCAGATTTGAACAACCAACTTTTTGGTGAATAGATCAACTAGGAATATCTCCTCCATTCAAACACAATGTTCCATGCTTCCCAAGATGAGCCTACTGGGCCACCGGGGCCCTTTCTGTGCACATTAGGTCTTGACAGGCTGCTGACTTGGCAGGCGCTCACTCAAGTATTGCACAATGCAGCCCTCTATGGCTAAATTGGGCAGATCGCCACCAAAGACTAGCAGCCCAAGATGTTGACATATCAGCAAAACAGAGGACTTATTCTGAATAAAGTTCTTATAGGTTATAATACTATCCATTTTTAAAAAGAGCTCTGGGGCAAGTATACCTATATAATGAAGACATTATTTAGACAATGTCTTCAAAAACATGCTCCCGGTACTTTCCCTGAAGAGTTGAATTCTTAAACTACACTTTCGATAACATTGGAATTGAAACCATTTTATTCCTTTTTAAGACATCAGTCTTTGGAGTTTTACATGCTCTTGTTGTGACATGTGAATCAGATTAAGAGGATCTTAAGAGACTGCATTTACAAGCTTATTTAGTTGAATATTTAGGTTTTTTTCATCAATTGAAAAAATATGTGACTATTATAACTTTACTAGGGAGTCTCTGGTTGATGCAAATGGTTAGCACTCAGGGGCTCAAGGAAATGTTGGAAGTTCAAGTGCACTCAGAGCATCTTGAAAGACTGGTCCATTTCTGAAAAACCGGCCACTGAAGATCCTTGAGAGCATAGTTGTGCTCGGACACAGCTAGTCTGCCATGAGCTGGAAGCCTTTCAGTGGGAACGGATGGTGCCTCCTTCCTGAACACAGACGTGACTTAGGAGAAGAGTTCTTAGAGAAGGGAAATTTCACTCGACGTGTTTCTCTTTTCAGCCAAATGTCATCGCTGGCCAATTTAAACAAAACTCTACAATGCCCCCTTCATGACTGCAGAAAAGTAAACCCTGTTCTCTAATTCGGCAATTGATTACCTCATTTTTTTCTGGTCTACAATTAATTCACAATGTTACCCAGGCGTTACTGTTGCCAAGCACCCTGCTTCCTCCCCAGGAATGGTTGTGCTCACAGCAGATATAGGGCTTTACCAGGTGGCTCTGAAGGCTTAAAAGCCCAGATTTGGCCAGAACAGCAGCTTAACACAGGACAAAGTTAATTGTGGACCTGTGTGTGTGTGTAGATAGATTGCATAATCACAAACATTGCACAATCAGATCATCCATCATAGCTACTAATCCAAAAGAATTTGATTTTCAAATGGGCAAGGCTGTGATCTCAACAAACTCTACATGCTTTATCCTAGGTTCCACTTTCAAGCCCTAACATTGATTCTCTAAAATGTTTCGTATGCCCCTGTTCGTTAGACAGAAATGGGTCAAGGGTATGACTAACCATTGTGGAAAGCGATCTCGTGATACTCTTAAGACAGCTGGCAATAGAAATACCATACAAGGCAGCAATACCTTTGCTGGGCCTACTCAAAGAAATAAGGGACAACCCAAACAGACATGTGCTCTCCCATGTTCGTTGCAGCTCAGCTCACAATAGCAAGAAGCAGGAAACTGTCCAAATACCCACCAGTACGAGAATGGATAAAGAAACTCTAGTACATTCACACAACGAAATACTATGCATCAAAAACTACAGTGAAACCATGAAAAACCTCATGAATGGTGGAATCTAGAAATCATTATACTGAATAAAGTTAGGAACTCACAAAAGGACAGATACTGAATAAGTCCACCACTATTGGGTTAAACACCAAGATGAGGCAAGCTCTTGCTCCCAGGGCACATAATCTAATCCGGTCTCCCAAACCCCAAGGTAGAGAGCCTGCCTAGCGTCCATGAACCATATATCAGCCCCTCTATATGGACATTTAAAGACCACCTAGAGGTGACCTCACCTCAGCTAGGATCCATTTTCCAAGACTGGGGGGAAGGAAAAGACAAATCAGTTGCTGCCCTGCAACACTGGACTAAATCCCCCAATTCAGAAGACCCTTTTACCAGTGTGATAAGAAAACCTTACTGAAGATTCTAGTCAAGCTTGGGGGTGGGGGGCGTGGATATCTAGATGTCTAGGCAATTACATTTCTGTTGATCGGAACGGGAGGAAAATAATACTTACTACTTACATAGCCCCCAATGAGAGAATATGTCTGGTGCTCTGTTCTTAATTGGGAATTTCTGACTTTTATCTAGCCCTAGGGGACCCAGGTCATGTGTCATAGACTACTGGGACTTTAGACTCGGTTCTTTGGAGGTGCTCAGCATCCTTCATGGGTCACACGAGGAGTCCGTGTGGAAACCCCACTAAGTGTACTGGGCTTCACCTCAAACTCACCGGCCTTAGGGCTGACACTCGCTAGAGCAGTGGCCCTCAGCCTGCCTCAGGCCGCGACCCTCTCACACAGCTCCCCCTGTAGTGCTGACCCCCAACCATAACATTATTCTCGTTGCTACTTCATCACTGTCATTTTGCTACTGTTAGGAATCAGGCGACCCCTGTGAAAGGATCATTCGACCCCCAAAGGGATCGTGACCCACAGGTTGAGGACTGCTGCTCTAGGGTGAGAAGCCCAGGACTACCTGAAGGGCGTGGACCTGGTGGTCTTTGGACTTTGGTTCAGATCTCTTGCCTTGAGGGTGGCCCAGAACTATCATATACTCATTGTTTTAATGCCTTTCTTGCTTTATTATGGCATGTATTAATTTGGTAGGTGTGGCTCTGCCATTGGGAATGAATATTATTGAAAGTTTTGCCCTATCACCAAGCCCCATTGACTGTGTAAATAGTGTCTATTCTCTTAAGAGAATCTGTGCAAGTAACAATTTTTATGTTATCGTTCATAACTGGCCTATACTAGTATAATTTCTTTTTCTCAAAAGTGTTTTATATTCTATAGCATTTGCTAAATTAGTAACACTATTGTGTTAGTCCAGGTAGACTAGAGAAACAAATCCAGGGAAAATCATATATGTATTGGAAAGAGTTTGTCATCAAAGAGCAATTGTATATTAAGAAAACATTCTGGCCCAGTCCAGATCAAGTCCTTATGTTTGATATTATCCCATAAGTCTGATATTATCCCATTAGCCCATATGTCTGATACTAGTCCAAAAACTCTTCTGCAGACTAACAGCACATGCAATGATGTCAAAAGCAGGAAGATCACAGGCCAATGGGAGAAAAGACTTGTGGAAACATCTCAGTGCTGGCCCAGCTCTCCATGTGACTCCTCCAGCTCCAGGGCTCTGGCTGCCATCGGCAAAGCTTCATATGGCTTGTCAACAGAATGGGAAGCAGAGTGTGTGTGTCCCGCTTCCAGGGAGGAAGACAGGAGTCTTCACCCCATTGCTCAAGTTGACAGGAAATTATCTAACTGCCATAACTATCATGCCCCAGGGATATGACTGATAATGTTCTCTAACATAAAATGGCAATGATGTCTGTAAGGTCAACTGGAGAAATACATGAACCATAGATATATGAATGGGTTTTGGACTCACACTTAATTCTAGTCCCAATCTAAGAACAATGAGTTCTCATGCCATAGCCCTGCTTGATACGTGCCCTCATGAAGAGATCACTGAAGAGATGGGTGCAACAGCAAAGTGTGGTCAAGAAAATAGATGGTGCACAGCTATCAGAAAGAACAGCATCTGGGGTCTTAAAGGTCTTCAATCAAACAGCTATCTAAGTGAGGCATGGTCAGCCTTCCTTGAAGGCATTTAGATATCAACCTATCTAGACAGCATTACACTTCAAGATAGATTTTGAAATGCTCTTTTAGCAATGTGATGCTATTTCTCTTGAATCTGTCAATCCAAGCATAGATTATCTGATTAAAAATAGCCAACACTGAAAATAATGATCTATAACTTATTAAGTATTCATGAGGGAGGAAGGCCAGGGGAGGGTGGGGGAGGGAATGAGGAGCTGATATCAAGGGCTCAAGTAGAAAGAAAATGCTTTGAAAATGATGATGGCAGCATATATACAAATGTGCTTGACACAATGGATGAATGTATGGATTGTGATAAGAGATGTAAGAGCCCCAAATAAAAGTATTTAATAAAAACAAAACACTATGTGTAAGGTAGTCTAGAGGCGCCAGAAACCAAATCAGTTGAATTTTAGCAAACAGGCTTTATTAGGGGAAAAAAAACCCCAGCCTGGGCAAAGTCCCACAGACCACAATGTCCGGGCAGAAGGAGTCACTACCGGGCAGAGGGAGTCGCACCTGGGCTACAGGAGTAACCTTTTTATTGCAGGGAGACATGCGGCTGGGCTGGCCCTCGCCGTAAAAGGTAGGTGGTCAGGGATTGGAAGGTACAGGCACGTCCAGGTTCCTGACCAGGCAGAGGTGTCTGCGAGGGATTAGTAGAGCAGGTGTGCCTGAGTCCCTGGCCAGACAAAGGTGCCCATCCAGGATTGGTGGGCACCAGCACGTCCGCGCCCCTAGCCAGGTAGGAGAGGCTGTTTGTGATTGGTGGATGCAGGCATGTCCTCACCCCTAGCCAGGCAAGGGTGCATTTCCTTGTTCCTGGTAGTCAGAGCGCACATGTGGCTGAGTGCAAGGTCCAGAGAGAGTTGCATCAGCCAACTCTAATCAGCTGCGCATGGGGTGGGGGGTTATTGATTTGGCCGGACACTTTGCATGCCAAATAAAGCACATTTCAGTCAAAAACCTCTGGAAATATATCACAAAAGCACCACTTCTGAAATACATCCTAATTCTACATTCTAACCTCCATCATATGTTATCTGATGTACTTGGGAGGTGCTTCTTCTAAATTTATTCTATCCAGCTTTAAAAAAAATTATTATTACATGAGAAGAGGAATGATGGTCACCAGCTATCTGATCATGGATATTAAATAAAATTTCTGAAACTGATATGTTTTCAACTGAAGATGATAGGAAGGAGATGTATCCTACAAATTAAATTTGTTATTCACAAAAAAAAAAAATTTGTTATTCACATTTCATCATGCTATCAAATTCTCAGTGACAAGGTTCTTTCCTTGTGGGAAACATTAAGATTTCTCTCAAGTCATCTCCCCAAATATATGTTAAACTTAGGACACTGCTTGCAGCTAATGGTAAATGACTGTCAAGTTACCTTCCTGAAGGCAGTCAGTTGCCAGACTACAGGTAGGCCCAGCTCCCTGCTGTTAAGGACAATGGGCTACTTCCCTCTAAAGGCTTGAGACCATTAGCTTGGTCCCTATAGATGGGGTTTACTTATACCCTACTGATAATGGTTTCTATGGAGATCCAGAGAACAGGTCAAACTGGCTCAGCGACATCCAAAGTTAGGCTGCCATCCTGAATCTAGTATCCGCCCTTCATGTCACATGTATTGCGCCAATCCCTCCTCATTGCTGTATAACCTATAGTGCAACCCCTTCCTGTGACGTATGTCTTTACCTGTGATTAGGGGGCTTGCGTGCCCCCCCCAAAGTTATAAAAGCCTGGGTCAGCAATAAAGAGCTCTCTTGGACTCCCCTCTTGGCCTCTGTAGGTTCCTCCTCTCCTCTCCCATCCTCGCTCCCCTGTTCCCTTTCCCCTTGTCCTCCTTCCCCTCCCCCTCTCTCCACCTGGAAGATCAAGTGAGGCTGAGGTGAGCATGCTACCATGAAGTGTGCCTGACTCCATTATTTCAATCTCTCTTTTATCTCTCATGCTCTCTATGACTTTACTATAATCTTTATATATATTAATCGTACGATTGCGCCTATTGAACCCGCGATTAGTTGTGGTGGACTGGCCTCCCCCACATTTCCTGAAACTCAGAATTCCTAATTTATATGGAATATTTTTATAGGGAGAGAGGGCTCATGAGCCAAGGAAAACGGGCAGCCTTTAGAAACTGGAGTAGCCAAAAAAAGATTATCCCCCAGATTCTCCAGAAAGGAATCCACTGACATCTTGATTTTAGCTCAGTGAAATATGTGTCAGTTTTCTGACCTAGAGAATTATGAGATATTAAATTTGTATTGCTGTAAGTGGAAAAAAAAAAGGACAACACAGATTCATTTCAGTTCATTAATGCCTAGGATATTAATCTATACATAGTCTATTTCATTTTTGACAACTTCCAATTTTCCTAGATTCATACTTTATACATTCCAGTTATTAATGAATGTTTGCAATTATTTATTCTCATTTTGAGACTTGTCCTATCAGCAAATGAATGAATTGAAAGCTTTACTCTTTCCTCATCACTATGGTCAACCCAATATTGTGAAAGCAACTCTTATCCAGTCATCATATTTTTGGTGCCTTCCAATCTAAAGGGCTCATTTTTAGCACAATATCTGACAATGTTTCACTGATGTTCATAAGGTTTTCAGTGATCAATCCCTCAGAAGGGGCAGTCTATTTCTTCAAGAGAATCTAAGCATAGAACTCTTAAATAAAACTTAAAAAATATATAGTAACATCTGGCTAGAATTTTTCTAAAGGATTAATGTGTATATGCACTTGAAAATATATTGTGTATTAATATACTATAAATCAATTGCATGCTATGTGAACATATGTGTCTTGGTGGCCTGGTTACAATGACATACATAAACTCAGTGCTCCCAGTGATTTGAATCTGATGTGAGAAACCAATCAATTGGAAGAGCCGTTTCCTTGGGGACATAGCCTGAACTCATAGTATAAATGAAGGCCCTAACATGAGAAGCCTGCAGCCTGCTACTGACTTGCAGCTTTTGAGTCCACAACCCCTGCAACCACTCGAGTCAGGAGAAGCCACCAGCTTGCCACCTGACCCAGGGATTTAGGACTTGTCAGCCTCCACAGCTGTGTCACTTATTTCCTTCGTTTGTGTTATTTACATCTATACCATTTATCCTTTGTCATTTTTCTCTTCTAGATGGCAAGACAGTAGACAAGGAGACATATAGTTAGTAAGTCAGAAATATGGAATTTACTCGGTCCTATAGGGCCACTATGAGTAGGAATTGAATTGAATCTCACTCAGTGAGTGAGTGATAATGCTCATCCTAAGACGCTGGCTAAACCCCTAAAGTTTTTCTTTTTCCATCTCTCTCTTAAGTTAGAATGGAAAGCTAAGAATCACATACTTCTGAGGAATGTCTCTGAAGGATTGATCCGCTTACCAGCCTACGGCCTGTGAGCATGAGTTCCAGAGATGCTGCTAATGGGCCCTTGTTTTCAGTGCTGCAACTCCAAGTGTAAGAAAGCACATGTCACACTGAAAGGCTGTAGGTGATCGTGAGGACTGTATTCCTGCTCTAAAAGCCAAGTGTATCGTACATCCCAAGACTGATGGGATGCACCTGGGACTCATGACACAGTCCTGACATATTTCATGACTTGTTTAAAATCAAAACTGCTCTCGACTCTCCGGCGCTCAAATGAACCCATCCAGCTGCTTGCTACTCCTTTACTGAAAATGAATCACTGGACTGTTGGGGAGCTTGGTTGAGACTGTGCACTGTTAAGGAGCATCTAGCAGTAAAGATTCCAGCAGTGTTCGGGTGGTGTCAGAGCAATGAAGAAGGGGCCGCAGCTCCGTCTCTCTGATTGTATGGCTGGTACACTCGGGGCCCCGGAAAGTGGTAGCCGGGAAGGCAACAGCATTTCCGGACCAGAGGCAGCCCTGCCGGAGGCTGACGTGGATGGTCTCCACTGGGTGTCCCCTCCAACAACAGGAACTTCAGTTCAGAAGAACCTAAGTAAGCTTAGTAATTGATGACAATGCCCCCGTTAACGACAAACCTTGGAGTAGAAAGCGAGGGAAAATCAGGCCAGAGAGGCCAGTTTTATGTGGCTGGCTGTATGTTTCTGATAGCTTAGCTTCGTTTCCCCTGAAAACAGAGCCAAAGACAAACAACTCCTAGGTGAAGGGGATTTATATGGAAAGTATGCACAGCAAGCAGAGTGACGGAGACAGGAGAATGATGGAGGCAAGGAGGGAGGGTCAGTGCATTGTGCATCCCTGAGCTGGTCCCCACCCGCTGTCTCTAAGGCTCACTGTGCTTGTGACTCGCTGGGAAACCATGCAGTATCCCCTTGATCTGGTGTGGTAGGCACAACCTGCACATATAATTCAATAAGACAATAGATATGGAGAGAAATTAGGTTCCAATAACTTACTTATAAAACTCATATGAAAAAGACTATTTATAAGACCCGATCCTAATATTGAGAGAAAGATGAGGCTTTCTGCTCCTGCAAAGATTAGTTACAATCTTGGAAACTCACAGACACGGTTCTACCCTGTCCTACAGGGTCACTATGAGTCGGCATTGACTAGATGACAGGGAGGTTGTTGGGCAGCCAAGAAAAGCCTACCACAGAGCAGTTCTTCTCTGTAACGTGTAGGCTCGCAGGATGCAGAACCGACTCAAGGGTGACACGTTTGGTTTCAGTTTTTTAACCGGAGAGCTAATGTTCTGTTGAATGTCACTTTCAGAACAAGTGTAGCTTCTAAAGGAGCACCTGTTTTTAAAATGATCATCATGACATTAAAATTTCTTTAAAAGCTCAATGATTTTAAAAGGTTTTTTGATGTAGGGTCCAATAATTGGTTCATTTGACGTTTGAATTAACCTTGAAGAAATTCGTGTTTAAGGGTAAGGAGATGGAGAAAAAAGCTCCGTCCCAGGGGAGAGGGGTGGCAGGTTTCATACATGTTTCCTAGGCGAGCATGCGCAGGTGAAGTTCTCTACCCTCTGGCTTGGCGTTCTCCTTGACACAGAGGCAAGGGCATCAGGGAATTGGCATGCAGGTCTCTTACATTAGTGCAGCCAGTGGCTATGAAAGCAACATTTTGGCATCTAACGAGATGGACAAGTCTGAACCAGACCCACTAAAAGGGGGTGGGAGAGTGGGGTGATGCGTGCACACACAGCTGAGTCGCACTGGGGGCTGCAGAGGGCAGGGCCGGAGCGCTTGCCGTCTGACCGCAGCGACACCAAGAACTATTGAGGTTCCCAAGGACCAGCCGGAAGAGAGGGTAGCTACACTGGTTTGAACCCCTTACGTGGCTTCTCCGGACACCTTCACAGGGTTGGTTCTGTGAAGTGACCACGCCTCCTGTAATACCTGAAACCCCCCACTTCCTGGCCACCTACTCAGGCCACAAGGGGAAAACCAACACCAAGTTGTGGAACTCAATCCATAGTGATCCTGTAGAACAGAGAACGCCCCACAGGCTCTCAAGGCTCTAAGTCGGTGGCAGCAGAGTGCCACATCTCTCTCCCGCAGTGTGGTTGCTGAGTCCCGATCTCTGACCTCTTTAGTTAACATCCAAACACGTAACCACTGTGCATCAACATTCTTTTAAAGGAAGGTCCAATTACAAAAAAGGATTTCTGCCATTGCTCTCCAGTGCTCTCTTTCCCTCTTGTTTTTTTTAATTGATGAGCTGTTTGCATAATTATGGATCAATTTTTAATTTAAAATGTTGAAACCTCTTAACGGCAGGATATATTCTGTGAATTCACATTCCTTAAATATAGATTTTTTTTCCTTTTGACAAGTCTATATTCCTTGTCATGTTTAACAACATCTTTCACTAAGAATATGCCTCTGAGTTTTCCTCCCCATCTGCAGTGCATGGCAGAGACACTCGCCAGGACCCCACACTGCAATCTAGACAGAGAACAGTCCCATCGCCCAGGAAGTGCCTGCGTCACTCTTTCCGGTCAACCTCAGAGAAAACCACTATTTTTATTTCTATCCATCTGCATTAATTTTGACCATTCTTAAATTGCATATAAATGGAATCATAAGGAATGTATACTTTTGTGCTCATCTTCTTGTGCTCAATATACTGTTTTCGGGATTCAACCATGTAGCCCACTATTTCTTTCAAACTTAAGTAGAATGTCATTGTGCAAATATGTGAGGTCCAGCCCCTTATCCGGACAGGTCCTAAGGGACGGTTTTGTAATTAATGTGAAGAAATTAAGAAACAGACAAAAGTTTTGGGGTGTTCACCTTCGCCATGGCATCAGGAACCAAGTCTGAACAGGAGAGCGAGAATGTATTCTTATATCACCTTATATGGTTCCGGGGCATGCAAGCCCCCTAATTACAGGTAACCACATATGTAACAAAGTGCTCTGCCCCCTAACCTCAGGGGCACCTGAGTTCATTGGAGGAGTGCTGGGGCAGGTAAAGGAAAGTGACTGTCCCCTGTACAGAGAGAGCAACAGCGACATGGCTGCTCCTATAGATAAAACTGCCGGCCAGATAGCAATTGGCCATGTGCTTGTAAGAAGTAACTTTAAGGTAGCACTACTATGGGAGGATATTGTGGGGATTAATCTTAGTTATGAGAATGTGACTAGGACGCATCTCTAACTTCCACACAGAACCCTGGCCTCCCAGCTTCTAAAATGAGAATACACAATTTGTCTGCAGACACTCTCTCCCCGGTCCTCTGTTTCCCACACAAATATGCATGTTTGGGTCATTCCTTCTCTTTCGGGATGAATTGGACTGAAATATATCAAAGATTCTGATGACGGCCCAGCATGGGGCACGGTTAAACATAAGGTTGACAGAAGCTGACCTGATAGCAACGAACAACCGCTGACGAATATTTAGACTGTTACCAGTTTGGAGCAATTTTCAGTGAGGCTGAATTGTATTGTATCAGCCTTTCCTTGGACACACCCAGGTAACCACTTTATTGGTGTCCGTGTCTACAGTGGGAATGATGGGTCGCAGGGCAGCAGCACGTGTCACGCTCTGAGGAGGTGCCAGTGACTTCGTTCCCAGCTGCAGTGTCTATGAGTTACATTTGCTCAGCCTTCACCTCCCTATTTGCTGTCCCTTTTTAATTTCTCCACATTCATCCAGTGAGTGTGAAATGTAAATCGTTATGTCTTTGAAGTTTAAATGTGTATCTCCCTGATGATAGATTATATCTAATTTTTTTTCAAATGCTTCTTGACCATTCTATACCTTCTGGTATAAGAAATACTTTGTCTCAAAAATTATTGTTCTTATTCGTACTGTAGTTCTTTATTAATCATGGGGGCAAGTTCTGTCTCAGATATATGAATTGGAAAACATATTTTGGCTGATCTTTTCATTTTTGCAACGCTGTCGTTAATTTTGATGAAGTCCAATTCACCGTATGTTCTTTCTTTTTTCTTGTTAGCGCCATTTGTGTTCTAAGAAAATTTTGCCTATTCCAAAATGTTAGGGAGCGACCTGTACTCTTAAGGTATTGGCTTCCTGGAATTTCACGTGAATATCACAGGTACTTAATCCCTCCACACTGGCTGGGCCAGAGCTCTAACTTCTCCCAGTGCTGGACTATTTTCAGTATCTCTTTTCAGCTGTCGGGCAGCAGCACGGCCATCTGCTGGGCCTTGTGGAGTTTTGCCCTGTGTGGCTTCATGCATGCACAGCCTCCCCTCTTTCATGCCTTTGCTTGCAAATCTCAGTTCTGTGGCAGCCTGAACACCAATTGACCTCTGCCTCTTCAGCTCCGGAAGATCGCAGGACTCTGCTGGCTCTACCCGACCAGCAATGCTCCACCAATCCCACCAGCCATTGTTCTCCAGCCCATTTAGTTCAGTCCACCTGAAATGGCTGTGTTCTTTTCTATTCCTGGTTGAATTCATACTCGTCCTTCAATAAATAACTTAAACATCTCTTTCCCCTAAAATAACTCCTAGCTTCTTTCCTCAATAGAGGACTAATATGGTTCTATCATCTCAGAAAACATTTTACAACGTAGCATTGCTGAAAGTGTATTACCATGACTAGACACTCTCTCTCTCTCTCTCTCTCTCTCTCCTTGGACTGTCTCTTTCTGGATGTCGATGTAAATGTAGGATGGCGTCACTATAGATGGTTTTATGTCGCACAGTGATGTGGCATTGAATATTGAATTATTCAGCTTTCACATTCATATGAGTAAATGAAAATGTGGCTGGGGCCAGGTGCACTTAGTCTTCAAAGCGACATCTTTGCTCTTTCCCACTCTAAGGAGCCTTGTGCAGCAGATGTAACCTGCTCAATGTAACCTGTCATTTATTTTTTTGACTGGTGCTTCCGTGAATGTTGGTTGTGTATCCACATTAAATTGTATTCTTGACCACTTCAACCTTCAATTTGTTAAAGAAAAATAATAAGCATATTATGGTAAAGAAGTATATCATTATGGCAAAAATCTTGTAGGATATATGGAAATGACAAGTCTGGGAAACATTAAGCTAGCCCCTTCTGTATTAAGAAGCAGAGCTTCTTTTTCAAAATGCCTAATTACTGGCAGGATGCTTCACATACTGTATATCATTATTAAATATTTATCAGTTTAGGAACTAGTGCTCTCTCCATCAATATTTTGAAGGCCTGATATCATGGGGGGAGGGGGAATATATAGATAAAGTGACGTCTTTTCCACGAATGACTTTTCAGAAAGTTATACTAGTTAGATCCTTTTAATCACATTATGATCATATAAACTACACTTTCTATTGCCACAGCTGAAAGATCAAATATGACATAAGAAGAGACAGGCGTGGATTTTCTCACTGGACTGTGTGGGACAGTGTCCTACAAACTGGCATGTAAGTAGCAATAGAAGAATTTTTGTCATATAACAAGAGTTACTCATTGGGCAGCTAACCTCAACGTCAGCAGTTTAAAAAGAGGAGTCTTTCTACTTCCATAAAGATTTATAGTTTCGGAAAGCCACAGTGGCGGGCCAGTTCAACCCTGTCCTGTAGGGTCGAAATAAGTCGGAATCAACTCAATATTAGTGAGATGTGTAGATACAGACACAAAATCACCACACTAGGCTTAAACCACTGTCCCTGAAGAACTGTCTATCAGGGCTGCTCTCGCTAGAAGAGAGCTCCATCTGGTGGGCAGTAAGCTTAGAGCATCACATGTTCACTACGAGGATTTGGTGACTGCGTTGTCTTGATGCTGTACTTCTGTTTCTTCTGAATTGATTTAACGACAGTTTCAAGACATTCATACATGTCCAAAGAATTCAATTCTTATCAACACACAAAAAATAATTCAATTCTAATTCTTAATCGAGTCTAGTTTCTCACTAATCAAAGACAAAATGAAAACAAAATTAATTTATCTGATTAAAATATACTGGTCTGCTATGATTTGACTGCTTAATTATAGATGTGTTGCTGCTGTGTGCAAGTGGAGTGAATTCTGACTCATAGAGCCTCAATAGAACAGCGTGGGACGGTCCCATGGGGTTTCCGAGCCTGTAAATCATTACGGACGCAGACACTCCTGGAGAGTCCCTGATGAGTTCAAGTCGACAATCTTTCTGTTAGCAGCCAAGTTCGTAATCACTAAAGCACCAGCGATGATGGCAAGATATGGAAGAAACACGTGATAGACTTGCTTTAGAGTAACAAATGCATTCTCAACTAGCCTTGACAGCTTGGTAGTCCACACCTTTCCTGACTTTAAAACATGTAATATTCTGTTGGAATATGTGAAATTCTGTTGTTCTGTTGCAATGACCGACTGTCTCTTGATCAATATGTATACACTCCTGTGGCATTTACATAATCTCCTGTCAACTTGCGAAGGGGTGCAGTCTAGCCTGTTAATCAGGTTGCAGCTTGATGAGGCGCATTGGAGCTTGATGCAGCTTATTTGGAGCAAAGGAGATAAATAGCTGACTGGGGGCCAGATACACACAGACACTCTGCTTGTCTTCCTGCTGACCAGCCACATGGAGCCACCCTGATGGAACCAGAGTCCTGGAGCTGGAGGAGCCACATGGAGACCCACGCCAGCACAGAGATGCTTCCACCACCACTGCATCCACAAGACTTCCCAGTCACTGGCTGTGATCTTCCTGCATTCGGTGTCATTGCATGTGTTGCGTGAGTCTGAAGAGGAAATTGTCGACTTTATCAGACATATGGGCTAATATCAGACTTACAATCTTGACCTAGACGGGGCTGCGATAATTTCTCAATATACAATTGGTCTTTTATATAAAGCTCTTTCTTATACACAGATGAGAGTCTATGAATTTGTTTCTGTAGTCAACCCGGACAAATACAGTTCATACCTGGAAGTTGTCATGTTATCTGCAGTTTGTTATGATTCACATGCTAAATGCCTTTGCACAGTCAATAGGACACAAGTGAATATATTTTGCTATTCTGTGCTTAGGTCAAAATCAATTGACATCAGCAATGAGGTCCCTCATTCCACATCATCTTCTGCACCCGGCTTCAATTTCTGGCTGTGTCCCAGTGGTGCACTGCTACAACTGTGTTTGAATGGTCTTCATCACACTTTACCTGAGTATAATCTTAATGATGTTGTTTGATAACTTTCCATTATCCTGGTATCACCTTTCTTTGGAAAAGACATGGCTACGTATCTCTTTCAATTGATTGGCCAGGAAGCTGTCTTTGAAATTTTGGCATAGATGAGTGAGCACCATTTTTTTCCATTAAATACTTTTATTGGGGGCTCTTACATCTCTTCTCACAATGCATACATTCATCTATTGTGTCAAGCACATTTGTACATATGTTGTCATCATCATTTTCAAAGCATTTTCTTTCTACTTAAGCCCTTGATATCAGCTCCTCATTTCCCCCTCCCAACCTCCCTTCCTCATGAACCCTTGATAAGTTATAGACTATTATTTTCATATCTTACCTCATCCTCTGTTACCCTTCACCCACTTTTCTGTTGTTCGTCCTCCTGGGAGGGGGTTATATGTTGATCCTTGTGATCGATTCCCCCTTTTTCCCTTCCACCTTTCCCTTATCCTCCTGGTACCTCTATTCTCATTGTTGGGCCTGAGTGGTTTCTTTATCCTGATTCCCTGTGTTGTGGGCTCTTATCTGTAGCAGTATACAAGTTCTGGTCTAGTCCAGTTCGGTAAGGTAGAATTGAGGTCATGATAGTGGGGGGAGGGATGGGGAGGAAGCATTAAGCAACTAGAGGAAATACGACAGCCAACTAAATAGGAGGGGGAAAGAAAGATTAAAAAATACATGGATGGGGTGGGGGGAACAGGGCACTAACTCACCCAAGGGGAGGGTGTTGCTTATATCTCCACAGGAGAGGGAGAGAGAGACCAGACTTCAACCTGGTGCCCCAAGACATGAATACAACATACTGGCATGTAGCAGGGAACCAATAGAGAGGTCTGCGGGCCAGCTCTAATTCCAACTACATAAACACCACACACACAGACACACACACACCAGAAGAATGCACTTCAGAGGACAGCATTGAAGCTGCAGCTTGGGGAGAAGGGCACGTCTGATTAGAGCACACAGGAGAAACGAAGAGGGATGGAGAGAGAGGGGAACACATCCTGGCTCAAGCCATGAGGAAGATAATCCTGCATAGAGCAGACAATGCATGGGGAGGACTGTAGGACAGGCCTCACCAGGAGACACACCGTCCCTTACTGAATCATACCACTTCAGGGGACAACACTGGAGACCCAGTGTGGAAATTGTGCCCAACCTGACCCCATCACACTGGGGCGAAACACCAAGGGCATGCAACAGAGCAGCAAGGGGTGCAAAGTGATGAAATCCACGGAGAATACAAAAAATAGGCTTTGGGGACAGAGTGAGTAAACATTTTCATTGCTGCATCCATTTGTCAAAACATCTCAAACAATTGGTATTTCACCTGAAGCCTATTTTCCACAGTGCCTTCAGTGCATCTTGGACCACTTCCTTTACGATCATTGGTTCTTAATCATCTACTGCCTCCTACAGTGGAGGGACACGACTTCTCTTTGGTACCATATTTCCCTGTATTCCTTCCATCTCTTTTGGTGCTTCCTGTGTCAGTCAGTGCTTGCCCATGCCTCCTTCAATATTACACCTTGAGGCTTGCATTGTTCATAGGTTCTTACCTCTGGAGAAATACAGAGCATGTTTAATGAAATCAAGTTGGCTACCAGTCATTTTCCCAAAGACACTCAGGAATAAACACTGCAGCATTGGAAATAAATTCATGTGTTTCTATTTTAAACATAAAATATAACATTGATTTTAAAGACTTGTTCACTGAGACGTTTTTAAACATTGCGAAAGATTCTGAATTTTTCTTAATTCTTTATAGAATTGTGATTTCAATGAAAAGTTTAAAGTGCTTACTTTTTAAAAATGAGACAAAGTAATGTTAATATCTAAATGAGGGTGATCTTAACCCTTTCGTGACTAACACTGCAGCTTATTAACAATAAGATTATTATTAAGTCTATGCTTACCTTGCTTATTCAGTAATCGACCCCTGGTTAATAGTAACAGACACAAGACCAATCCCCCAAATATTCAGGTAATCCATATCTCCGCTTTCCAATTTCTCATCCTGACATCAGCCACCCCGTGGTGTTTTCTCTTTCTCAGAGCCTAGCTACCTGCTTGTACACCCTTCTTCTGCCCACCCGCATCCCAAGGCTGGGGTCCTCACAAGTTTGGACTCGAAGTCCTACCCCGTTGCCAAATACATGGATGCCGACCCCTGATGGCTCTAACGGCCCCTGGTGTTGGGACAATTTGCTAGAACGATTCACAGAACTCATAGAAACAACCACCCTCGCTATATGATTTTTTAAAAGAAAATGTTGTTGTTGAGAATCTGCACAATAAACCCACACCAGTTCAATAGTTTCAACATGTGCAATTCAGGGCACCGAGGTCGCTCCTTGAGCGGTGCCACCATTCTCAGTCTTCTTTTGAGACCTGCCTCCTCCAAGAACTTAACGTCACCGCCCCTTCTTTTATCCCCGCCCTTTGCCTTGCTGTTGAAACTTTGTCCCACATATAGTCCTTTTAAAAACAAAAAGCAGGTGTGTTAGTCTGAGTACTTTGCAGAAACAATCCACAGAAACTAATATGTACAAGAGAGAGTTTTATATAAAGGGTACATGCACACCAAGAAAACATCCCAACCCAGTGCTGCCCAAGCACACAAGTCCAACAGTAACCCATATGTCCGACACCAATCTACAAAGTCCCCCACATGTGTTTAATGGCCAGGTTGGCACAATAAACCTTGACTATTTCATAGCCCAACATGTAATCCACCATGTTCCTAATCCTTTTTTTCTCCAACAGCTTTATTGTCATATAATTCATATATCATACAATCCAATAGTTCAATCACATCAAGAAGAGTTGTACAATCATTACCACAATCAGTTTTAGATAATTTTCTTTATTCTTGTGCTCATCAATATTAAATGCCCAATTTCCCTGCAACCTCCCCAAGGAACCAGTAATTGTCCGTTCATCTTGATTCATGTTCGGTCAGTCTCAGGAGAAGTTGACAGAAGTCCTGTATGCCTTCATCATTAGTTTTAGTGGCTGGTGCTCTTATAGTTGCATCGTACTGATCTTCCTTGTAGACCTATAGCCATTATTCTACCACAGCAACTTCCTCCCAGATAGATATTGAAATGTTCTTTTTGACGATGCGGGCAACCCCATCCCTCGTGAATTTGTCAGTGCCGTCATCATAAACCTTCGGTGATCCCATTCACAAGAGCAATGTCAGTCCACTTCACACACCCCCAATGCCTAGGATATTTATATGTTTTATTTAATTTTTGGACAAATTCCAATATTCTTGATTCATAGTTCATACACTGCTTGGTCCAATTATTAATGGATGCTCGCAGCTGTCTCTTCTTATTTTGGGTTGTGCCCTATCAGCAGGATCCCTAAAGCTTTCCCCATCCATGTCAATTAGGCCACCTCTACTTTGAGGAGGTAGTTGTACGTTGAGTGCCTTTGACCGGAGGGCCTCATCTTCCAGCACTATACCTGACAACATTCCAATCCCCCAGAAAGGAGGGATTCTGACTAATCCCTCAGAAATGAACTCTCTAGTCATTCTTTCTAGTCTAGTCTTTGACTGGAAGCTCTGCTGAAACCTGGTCCCCCTGAGGGACCTTGCTGGTATTTGAAGTACTAGTGTGTTTCCAGCAGCGCATGAGCTTCCACAATATGACAGACAGACAGATGACTGGGGTTCAAGGGGTAGACCACTGACAACATTTGGTAATTCTTTACTAACTAAAGCCCCTCTTATAGCAGAGTCTAATATTTTGTACATGCGCCCACTACTTCCTTTCTGCTTAATGTATTTTTGTAAGTAATAGTCGATTAAATGTGTTTTAATTTCCTCCCCCCCTGAGAAACAGGGACTTCATTATAAAGGTATTTTAGGAAAATGGGGATATGGGGTAAGTAATTGTATTTGGTTTGTTTGTTTCTGGTCCCTGAAAATTAAGCTTGGAATTCCCAAGGTGTCTTTATTTTTCTAAACCAGCCCGCCTAGATCTAAATGCATGCAAATATGGTGGGAGTCCAAGTACCCCATTAAAAAAAAGAAATGATGGAAATAACTGTGCATACTCGGTGACTCTTTCAATTATTGACTGTGCATTACACACACACAAACACACGAAACCTTGTGGAACAGATAGTTAAGTGCTCCACTGTAAACCAAAAGATTAGTGAGTCAAGTTCATCCAGCAGTTCCGAAGTCTTGCAACACTGAACAACACCACACATACACATTGGGGCCCCAGCAACTGTTATAAAGAACCTCAGACTTTGGAGCTTCCGGATTATCACAGATGTGGCAGGACATGAAACTCCTTGCTGAAAACTCCCAGTCCGATCCTGGCCTACTGAGATAGTTGGTATTTACTATGCCAACCTGGCCGATAAACACATGTGGGGTTAATTGAAGGGTGGAGAGATAAATGGCTCAGTAAGCCTCACCTTCTAGCTCTCAGGTCTCTTGCTTTCTGTTGGTCGGACTAGGGTGTAGCTGCTTTAGCCAGTTCTCTGCTTTAGCCGGCCAGTTCTCTGCTTTCACTAATGTTGGACTTGTGGGCTTGAACAGCACTGGGTTGGGATGCTTAATGTACACTTACCTTTTATATAAAACTCTTATATACTATGATAGGTAGGTTTATTGTGCCAACCTGGCCAATGAATACATGTGGGATTAATTGAAAGGAGAGGTAAATGGCTTGGCAAGCCTTGGCTTTCTTGTCTCTCGCTCTTTGATGATCAGACCAGTGTGCAGCTGCCTTGCTTGTTCTCTGCCTCAATTTGCAAACTACACTACCTGTGGGACATCTAGCCTGTGAACTGTGTCCCTATAGTTTGAGGTTCCTTCAAGACATGCTTCGTCACACTACTGGAGTATAAATTACTTGAGCTAGGGATGTCAGACCCTGTCATCTGGCTGACTGTTGGTGACCTGCCTTGCTGTTTGCTGCCTGTGCCCGGATAGCCTGAATCTCTCTACAGAGAACTACCCAGCGGCCCTCAAGACTTGAAGGACTGCCAGTGTCTCACAGCTGTCTCACAGGAGTGAGATGCACTGAGCCATTTGTACTGCTTATAGTTTAATTAACTGTTTATTATGTTACACATCTATCTGTATAAATATATATAAAATCATTAGTGTCCTGGTTTGTTTCTCTAGAGAACCCTGTCTAACACAGTCTTAAAGCCAAGTTCTTCTTGGCTCTTCTTTGGTTCTTTGTTACCGTTTTTCTCTTTTGCTTCAGACAAGTAGAGACCCATCATTCGTTGTGTCTGGTGAGGCTCCTGCACAGTAATCATCAAACATATGAGTTTCTGTGGATTTGTTTCTCTAGTCTACCCAGACTGACACAGGCAACCAATCGCAAGGTCAGCACTTCACGATCACAACCCACCTCATGGGAGAAAGATGAGGCTTTTTGCTCCTGTAAAGATTCTTATCTCAGAAATTCAGGGGCCAGCTCTACCCTGTCCTATGTGGCCGGTGTGTGTCAGAGTGGCCTTGTCGGCCGTGAGTTCGGTTTGGTTGAAATCTGTATGGAAGCAGATAACTTCATCCCTCTCTCGACCTCCCTCATTGGGGAATATGTCCATTGTGAGAGTCTGGCCTTATGTAGCTAGAAGATGTATGTATGTGACAGAAATGAAGTTGGAGATTGCATGATAGAATTTTACAAGACCAATGACTTCTTCATTGCAAATACTGTTTTTCAACAACATAAATGGTGACTATACATGTGGAGTATGACCGACGAAGTACACAGGAATCAATCGACCCAACAGACCAGATCTGTGGAAAGAGAAGCTTGATATGATTAGTTAAAGCAAGGTCAGGCCTGACTCTGGAACAAACCAATAACTGCTCATATGGAAGTTCAGATTAAAGCTGAGGAAAATAAAAACAAGTACATGAGAGCCATAGTATGATCTAAGAATATCCCACCTGAATTTAGAGATTATCTCAAAAGCAGATTTGATACATTGGACATTAATGATCAAAGAGTTGATGTATTATAGGATGACATCAACAAGATCATACAAGAAGAATATGGAAGAAGAAAAAAACCAAATTCACTGCCATTACGTCAACTCTGACTCATAGTGACGCTGTAGTAAAGCATAGAACTGCCCCTGTGAGTTTCCAAGATTTTAAATCTTTACAGAAGTAGAAAGTCTCATCTTTCTCCTGAAAAGCAGTTGGTGGTTTTGAACTACTGCCTTTGAAGTTAGAAGCCCAATGTGTAAACCACTAGGCTCCTTGAAGGAAGCTAAAGGTCATTAAAGATAGGAGAAAAAGAAAAGACTGAAGTGAATGTGTTGTGGGGTAGGCACCAAGAGGTCCCAAATTGCCCTGTCACGGTTGCCAGATTATAGAAACCAGGTGGATTTGAAAGAGTCTTAAGTTTTATTTTCACATGCATGAGAAAGGATAATGGAGGAGACCCTTCCCCCAAATGTCCCTCCCTCCTCTCTTTGTCCTTACAGTATATATACATATACATTTATATACATATATACTGTGTAGACACACACACACACAAAGAGTCCAAGTTAAAGTTTTGCAGACAGACACAAATCTTAGAATGATTGGCATAAACTGGGTAAACAAAGATCTTATGTTGCATGGCTTCCATTCTTAGGGACCCTAATTTGTGAGGAGACGAGACAGGTATGCGGATCCTGGCCCTCAGGGAGGTGAGAAAGGAAGCCTGGGGGACTCATAACAGTCATATAAGGATCAGGTCATTGGCGTAGCTAGTGTCAGTGAGAATGTGTGCCTGGACACTAGCACAGGACACGCTGTGAGACAAGATAGAGATTTAGCTCAGGTCACAGCTATGGAGGATTTCTGGCTGAGTTACATCTAAATGAAGTATACTCTTTACATTATATTTCCATCATAAAATAATATCGGATCAATGCTTAAAGTCAAACCACACCCCCATCAGATATCAGAAGGAAACTTGCTCTTGAATGTAGAACAGAAGTGAAAGGAAGACATTATGAAATAAGAGAGCTGGACAGAAAGTTGCAAAAGGTAGCTGGAGAAGACGATCTAATGTATTACAAATGAAATGCAGAGAGATCTGCAGTTTGGAAATCACAAGGGCAGGAGATGCCCAACGTTTCTCAAGCTGAAGAACTGAAGAAAGATTCAAACGCCGAGCTGAGATGTTAAAGGATTCTGTGGACAAAATACTGAAACATGCATGAGGCGTCAAAGGGCAATGGGAGGAAGAAACAGTCGCTGTGTCAAAAAGGAAGGGTTGGGGTCAGCCAGAGCAGGAGGCAGCGTATGATCAAAAACGGAAGAAGGAAGAAACGAAAGCGGTACATTTAAAGGCATTTAAAGGCATTACTGAAAGTAGGACTCCAGGAATTAATGGAATACCAATTGAATTGTTGTTGTTTTTGAACTGATGCAACATTGAAAACATTCACTAGTTGCGATAGTTTTTTGTGCCAGCCTGGCCGATAAACACAAGTAGGATTAACTGAAAGGCAGAGGGATAAATGGCTGGTGAGCCTCGCCTTGGTTGTTCTGTGCCTCAGTTTAAAGGGGTACACTACCTGTGGGATGCCTAGCATGTGGACTGTGTCACTGTAAGTTGAGGTCCCTTTAAGCCCACACGATTGGAATGTTCATCTCTGGAGCTGGGGACCGACAGTTGATGACAGTTGAGGACCTGCCTTGCTGTTTGCTGCCTGGATATATATAGCCCAGCTCTCTCTACAGAAGGGGACTGGCAACTGGCGGCTCTCAAGCCTTAAAGGACTGCTAGTGTCTCACTGCTTTATAATTTAACTGTTAATTTCTTATATTATCTATCTGTATATAACTTAACGGTTCATTTCTTTTATTATATATCTATCTTTATAAATATATTTATATATAATTAATAGCAATCTGGTTTGTCTCTCTAGAGAACCCTGTTCAACACACTAGTCAATGCCAAGAAATTTGGAAGACAGCTACCTAACCAACTGACAGGAAGAGATTCATATCCATGCCTAGTTCAAAGAAAAATGACCCAACAGAATTCAGAACTTATCTAGCAAAATATCATTAGTATCACATACATACAAGTAAAATTTTGCTGAAGATAATTTAAAAACAATTGCAACAGCACATCAACAGGGAGCTGCCAGAAATTCAAGCTGGATGCCTAAGAGGAAGTGGAATGAGGGATACCATTGGTGATGTCAGATGGATCTTGAGCAGAAAATGCCAGCTATATTTACTTGTGCGTTATTGACTAGACAAAGGCATTTAATTGTGTGGATCAAAACAAACTATGGATAACATTGGAAACAATGGGAATCGCAGGACTCTTCATGATGCTCATGGGGAACCTGTACATACACCAGGAGGCAACTGTGGGATCAGACAAGAAGATATTGCATGGTTTAAAATCAGGAAAGGTATGCACCAGGGTTGTATTTTTTTCACGATGCTTACTCTATCTGTATGCTGAGCCAATCATCTGAAAAACTGGACTATTTGGGGAAGAATGCAGCAGCAGGATCGGATGAAGACAGACTAACAACCAGCAATTTGCAGATGACACAGCTTTGCTGGAAGAGCACTAGAAACACTAATGAAGGCCAGAGTGCGGTTGGTCTTCAATGTAAAGGAAGCAAACGTCTTCACCGCTGGACCAATAGACAACATCATGATAAACAGATAAAGATGGACGTTGCCAACGATTTCAAATTTCTTGGGTCCACATTCTGTGTTCATGTAAGCAGCAGCCAAGAAATCGAATGGCATATTGCATTGGCAGCTTTGTTGCACAAGACTTCTTCAAAGTGTTACAGAGCAAAGATGTCACTTTGACAACTGAGCTAAGCCTGACTCAAGTCAAGGCATTTTCAGTCGCCTCCACATGTGACAGCTAGGTAACGCAGAAAGAAGACTAGAGGATGTAGGTCCATTTGCATGATGGCGGTGGTGTAGAATATTGAAAGTGCCACGAACTGTCACAAAAACAAACACATCTGTCTTGGAAGAAGTATAGTGAGAATACTCCTTTGGCAAGAGGATGGAGAAACTTCATCTCAGACTTTGGGCAAGTTAGCAGGAGGACTTGAGTCTCTGGAGGACATCATGCTTGGTAAGGCATCAGCCAGAAACAGAGGGAGCTTCTCAATGCGATGTACATATGGTGGCTGCAACAACGGGCTGAGGCATAGCGAACACCAGGATGACACCGGACCAGGACACCAGGTTACTGCTGGACACGGGTTGCTATGAGGTGCAATCGGCTGAGACAGCGATGAAGAACAACGAACTGAGAATCCTCTGGCATCTTGAAAACTACGCTAACTCTTTTATGTATTCCCACTAAAGCTTTTTTTCAAACGCTACTTTGTTGTTGTTTTTTTTCCAATTATAGAAAGCACTTAAAAAACAAACGGGGTAGGGAACCCTGACAGTACCAAAAACTATGAAAAAAGTAAAAATGTATGCAGGGAAAGAAATCCATTACTACATATGCACATGTGCATAAATGTGTAGCTATGTCAGCGTTTCACACATCAGTGTCCAGGGGGACAGCGGTGACCCAGTTGGTAGACTAATCAGCTTTCGTGCAGGAGTTTCAGGCTTGATTCCTGGTCAGTGTGCCTCCTGCACAGTCACCACACATCTGTCACTGGAGGCTTGTGTGTAATTGTGACGTAGCATTTCATTCCATTGTGCAAAGGGTCACCATGAATTGGGGGCCAATTTAAGAGCAGTTAACAGCATAATGTCTACTAAACTGCGTTTCCCACACTTACTAATCTACCAGAGAATGGATTTATTCTCCTCAAGGTCAGTTCAGTGGGTTGAATTGGATAGCCCTCCACACCCACCTCCCTGCCCCAAAGATACGGCCAAGTCTTCACCTCAAGAACTAATGGCTTGATGTGCAGTATCTTTGTTGATCTAAACTAAGGATTTATAAAACGAGAGAGCTCATGTGGATTAAACAAACTGCTAATCCCACTGTCACTGAGGCGATTCCAGTTGGTGGATTAAATAGGTGGGTCCTAACTCCAAGGACAAGTGTCCTTCTGAGAGAGAAGGCACAGAGAAGGCCAGGTGATGACAAAGACAGATATTGGAGTCACAAGCAAGGAATACCTAAAGCTACCAGAAGCCGGAAAATTTTCTTCTAGAGCTGTGGAAGGAGTTTGGCTTTGCTGACGCCTTGCTTTCAGGCTTCTGGCCCCAAGAACTGAGAAAGAATCCTTCTCTGTTGCTTGAACCCCCACATTTGTGGTGATTTATTACAGCAGCCCACGGGGACTAGTTTATTAGCATCCCAGGTGCCGGCTCTTCCTTTCTCCTTTTGCTGGTCTTCACATGTGCACAGGGTGCTAGTGCATGGGTTGCCCCTGTCAGCCTTCAGATGTCTCTCTGAAGCTTCAGAGAAGAGCTGTGCTCTCCTAACACCGTCCAGATTACCCCGAAGGCCTAGAGCTCTTTCACAGCCCTATCATCCTGTGTTCTCTATTAGTGTGATTAGAGTCTATCTCCCGACCAAAGTATAGGCGCCATAGGAAGAACCCTACTTTGTCACCCCTTTCCTGGGATTTAGTCTTCCCAGCCTGGCCCTGTGTCTGCCGGGCTCCAGAAATCCTTTTTAGACTGCCTGAATGAGCACGGTTCCAGGAGACCTTGGGGACCTCTCCGCGAGTGGGTTGGCTTAAGTGATGCTATTCATTTCGAGGGGCCCTGGTGGGGTAAGGGTCATGCTTGGCGCTGGGAGCCACTTCCGCAACTCGAATCCACCTGCTGCCGCACGGGAGAAAGATGTGGCTTTCTGCTTGTGTTGATGAACCACTGCAGTCTCGAAAACCCAGCCAACTGACCTATCTTGTGCTGCAGAATCGCTGAGTCGAAATCAACTGGATGGCAGTTATTAATATGTATGAGTGACTTGGTTACAGTCCCAGCTAAGAGTCCATGGCTAGGCTGACTGCTTGAACAAACCCTAAGGCAGTAACATAACTAGAAAGTCTGGGCTGTAATCTTTTTTGGGGGGGCGGCGGGTGGTGAAATCAGTGAAATTTGCTTCAATGCCATTGCATTTTAATTGCCCTCTTCTATATCGTGTACACATCTTGGTTGATTGTGTCCTTTTCTAGAACGTAGGCGCCATAGGATTGGGAGTTGGCCGGATCTGTTCACTGCTGAACCCCAAGGCTCCCACAATGGCCGGCATGTATCACCTGAATGAATGTGCTCACAGCGTATGGGGATAAACCATCAAAGCACCAAATAGAGAGGAAAGCCGACCTAAACGAGTGAGCCTAGGGCTGGGGACTAGCGGGGCCAGCGGCCCGTG
The DNA here is from genome assembly GCF_050624435.1 of Tenrec ecaudatus. Classification (NCBI taxonomy): domain Eukaryota; kingdom Metazoa; phylum Chordata; class Mammalia; order Afrosoricida; family Tenrecidae; genus Tenrec; species Tenrec ecaudatus. The sequence goes on from NC_134536.1 coordinate 85,230,931, forward strand.
GATTCCGTGGCGGCGGGCTGAGCCGAGCCGGGCTTTGGGAAGAGGGCCGCCCCTAGCGGTTTAACGCCCCCAGCCCGCTGAGCCCCGGACGCGCGAGGTGCCTCCGGGTCTGCGGCCCGTGCCCCGCCTGCAGGCCCCGCCCCCGCGGGGCGCCCTGGCCCCCGAGACCCCCGCCCCCCGCCCGCGCCCCTCGCCGGGGTCCCCGCCCGCCCCGCCCCGCCGCGCGGACCCGCGCGCGCCGCACAGCCCCCGGGCGCCGGCCTCTGCGGCTGCGCGGCGGCGGGCCGAGGCCGAGGGAGGGGGTCGCGCGGGGGCCGGCGGAGCTGCTGTGGCGGCGGCGGGAGACGCAGCGAGCCCGGCGGCCGCGGGCAGACCCGGAGGGAGCGGAGGCAGCGGCCATGTCTCGCTACACGAGGCCCCCCAACACCTCCCTGTTCGTCAGGAATGTCGCGGACGCCACCAGGTGAGCGGCGGCCGCCGCGGGGTGGGCGTGCGGGGCGAGGGCGGGGTAACGGTCGCGCCGCGGGCCGCCCGGTGCCCCCGCGGGCCTGCACGTGCCGCGGCCGAGGCGCCCTTCGCGAGGAAGGCGCACACCCTCGGCCGCGCGGGGACTCGCCGCCGCCGCCCTGGGGCCGGCGGGCCGCCCGGTCGGGCGCAGAGCGCGGCGCTTGGCCCGGCCCCGCAGCACCGCAGGCAGCGGGCCGGGGCCCGTCCTCTCCGCGCGCTTGGAGCGCAGGCGGCCCCCTGCCCGGTGCCCGAGGGCCCGACCCGCTCCCGCGGACCGGCTCTCCGCCCAGCCCGGTGTCCCCCTTTCGGCCCCTTTGTGGCCGTACGGGCCGGCGAGGACCTGGAAGAAACCGCGCGGGGTGCCGGCCTAGGAGAAGAGGAACTGGGCGTGCTGGGGACCTCTCGAATGATGCTCCCCGGGCCTTCCTAGGACCTTCCTCACCGCTCCGGTCCACTTACAGGTGGTGCCGGTTAATGGTTACTCACCCGATGCTGTTCTAGGCACAAAGGAATAACTTCGGAGGATGAATGAGATGTATGCGTTTCAAAGTTCTGAATACGGTGTAAACACCCATCATAACGTGGCTCAGAGTCTTCCCGGGTCCATTCTGATGCTCTCAGGCTCCGCCATCCCTGTTTGAGAATTCTGTGGACATTGTGTCCAAGCACAGGGCCTTACAACACTCGATCCCTTAAGGTGCTGGACGAGAAGGGGGCATTAATAAACACTGTGTCCGTGCAGTCGTGCCTCACTGCTCCATTAACCTTCTAGGTGGGCAGTCTTAGGTTGCAGTACACACAGGAAATCGTTTCATGGCATTACATAGCTGCCTCTAAGAGGAACCCGAATTTGCACCCTACTTTGCAGTCTAGTCTATTCCGACCCATGGCCGCATAGGGTTTTCTGGCCTGTCATGGTGGACACAGGCTGTTTGCTGATGGACTTTTAATCTGACGCTTCAACCCACCCAGCAGCTCTCCTGAAGAAAGGCCTGAATTAACCCCACTCACTCACTGTCTTTCAGTCCAGCCCAACTCAGGAAGCCTAAAGTTTGGAGTAGAGCTACTCCTGTGGGTTTCTGGGGCTGTAATCTCATCTTTCTCCTTGGGGAGTGCCTGGTGGTTTTGAACCCACGAAACCTCCAAGGCCCCTTGGAGTAACCAAGTGGCTCCAGTGACAAATGTACTTAAAAGACATGGAAGAAGTAGGATCTGTGATCTAATTATTTTTTATAAATAATTTTATTGGGACTCTTACAGCTCTTAGATAACAATCCATACATCAGTTGTATCAAGTGCATTTGTACATATTTTGCCATCATTTTCAGAACATTTACTTTCTACTTGCGCCCTTGGTATCAGCTCCTCCTTTTTCCCCTCCCTCCACAATGGGAATCTGATTCTGGTAAGGATTATAGTCAAGAAAATCCAACGAGTCTGCACTGCTGTGTAACATGGGTTTGCCCTGAGCCAGAATGGACTGGAAGCAGCTGACAACAGGGCGGCATTTACCGAAGCAGGTCACCAAGGCTTTCTTGGGTGCTGTTGCTGGGTGCCCTTCAGCCCCTAAGCTTCAGTGTAGTAGTTGAGCTCAATTTGTACCACCCAAGGACACTTAGTAATCATCATAATTTACCTATGAAGAATAAAGATATTAAGGTTTTTAATTTGATCTTATATAAAGATACAAGGGGCCTTAAAAATCTGTGGGAAAATATAATTAAAAGATAATGGAATTTCCCCCACAAACTTTAAAAAACCCCATCATATATATATCATAACTATATGCTAATGTAGTTCTCTAATATAGTTTGGTTAGTATTTAAGAGATTATGCCAGTATTTGAATTTTCCTCTCAGCCTTTTTCTCAATACCTTACTTAGAAAACAAAAAGATGTTTAAATTGGGCTCAGGAAAGGAAAAAAAAACAATAAAACCAAACCTATGTTAAACAGATCATTCAAAAACTGAATAAACATTAAGCTTCTCCAGTATATATAACCCAGCCCATCCCCCAAACAAAAGGAGGCAGGGGTTCACTGAACTGGCTGTATGGTTCTGCCAGAGTAATATACTTGAGTGAAGTTGTTGGGCTGTTAGGCACAATAGGGTGATGCAGACGGAAGCAAATGGAAAGATGTGTCATTAAGAGAGCATCCACTACTGTCACCAGCCTTGTAGGAGTTTGGACTAAACGATCCAGATCGTTCTAACTTTTAAGATAAGACAGGAGTCTTTATGTTTCCAAATATTGGTGTTAAGGCATCGAATCAAAGGAAATTAACACTTTTGTAGATCTGGAACCTTTGAAAGAGTTGCAATTTCTTATAGTACAACACATCTTAAAATAAATATGCAGACATTGTGCAAGCCAACTAAAACACAACCGTGGGTGATACCTAGCCTCTAATCTAGGTAATCCACCATGAAGTGAGGCATTGATTGAGAGGTACTGAGTTGTTCTTCCTTTTTATTACCATGTGATAGTACCGCCACTGGAGGGCAAGCACAATTGAAGAGGTTATTTGTAGTGATAAAATAGTAATACTAGCTTTGCTTCGGAGTCTCTTCTAACATCCATTTTGGCGTTTTCTGTCTTGTTTCAAAAGTAATCTTTTGGTTTCTTAATGCATGATGTCCATGGTGCCTTCCACAACTCTTCAGGGCTTTTGGTCATTAGTGTTCAGTGTGTAAAATCTATTTATGAGATGGTCTCCAAATTCAGGTGGGATATGTTTAAGGTTGTAATTTGGCCCTCATGGACTCCTCAGCTTCAACTTGAACTGAGATAGGAGTAAATGATAGTGTGTACCACTTGTTTCCTGATGATATTGAGCTGCTGCTCTGTATGAAATGTGGTGACATCCATGTGTTAGTCACTGTTTATGTTGTTGAAAAAGATACTTGAAATGAATAATTGTTTGGTCTTGCAGTCTTCTGTTTCACAATTCCTACCATCTTTTCCAGTCGCAAGCCCATAGTTCACAACCTCTGTTCCTTCTTGGAGTCCAACTTTCCCTTCTAGTTACCAGCATTTATCAGTAATCTTGATTTCATGTTGATCAATTTTAGACTGTAAATGTCAATAAAAATCTTAAATTTTCTTATCTTTGGCACTAGACCAAAAGGGGTCAGAAGAGACCCTGAAACTTGCTCTAGAACATAGAGAAGCTAAAGTGAAGGGAAGAAATGATGATGTAAAAGTGCTGAACAGAAGATTTTAAAGGCTGGCTTGAGAAAACAAAGTGTTATAATGAAAATGTACAAAAAGCTGGAATTAAAAAACCAAAAGGGACTAACACAAGCAACATCTCTCAAGTGCTAAAGACTGAAGAAATAACTCGAGCCTGAAGTAGCAATATTGAAGAATCTGGTGGACAAAGTATCGAATGACACAAGGAAAACAGAAGAAATGTGAGTCACTGTATGAAAAAGAATTGGTCATTTCAAGAGGTAGCGTATGATCAAGAACCCATGGTATTAAAGATGTTGAAAACACACTGAAGACATTACAAAAGCCAAGGAATCGCTGTAATAATCCACTGAAATGTCTCAATAAATAAATTCTGCACTGGAGGTGCTTAGTTATCAATGCTAAGAAATCGGAAAGATTTCCATAATCATGCCCATTCCAAAGAAAGGTGACCCAACAAAATTCAGAATTATCCAGCAATATCATTAGTATCACACGCAAGTAAAATTTTGCTGAAGATAATTTTAAAAAACAGTTGTTGCAATACATAGGGAATTGGCAGAAGTCAAGCAGATTCAGAAGAGGATGTGGAATGAGGGGTATATCATTTCTGTTGTGAGGTGGGACTTAGCAGAAGGCAGAGAAGACCAGAAAGATGTTGTTGTTTCATTGGCTATACCAAGGCTTTTGACTGTGGATCATAACAAACTACGGATAACCTTGAGATTGAGAATGCCAGAATACCTCACTGGGTTCATGTGGAACCTGTGCATGTTTCAAAAGACACTTGTAGGAACAGAACGAGGGCATACTGCCTGGTTTAACATCAGGAGGGGTGCACCAACATTGTATCTTTTTTTTTCTTTTAATGGTGACGATTATGGAGTTTATTAGGGAAGTTAACAAGTTACAAGTCAGGATAGAAAGTATCAATAATACAGGTTTTTTTGTTCAGAGTCATGTCCATAGGCATGTCTCTCTCTGGTTGTAGGTCTCAGTCATGTTCCCCACTCACTCCCACACCCCTGCATCTGCTCTGGGTGGGCAAGTGTTAACTAATAAAAATAAATGCCTAAAGGGTACCCCACTCTACAAGCTAAACTATCTTTCTTCTGGAAGAACTACGTTTTACATATTCAGCCTGCTGCTCTGTCTCATGATCTGCTGTCACATCTGCTTCTCCAGGCAGGCATCTCAGGTAGGCACCATTTGTGGCTCTACTTTTTTTCATAAGAAATTATAAAACTGATAGTTATAAAAGTGACAGCTATGATTCTCCACTTTTTGCTTCTGATGTGGCTCCCTTTACACTTTTTTTTTTAAACATTTTATTAGGGACGCATACAACTTTTTTTTTTCACATTTCACACATTTTATTACATGGGGAATTTCTTGTTATTGTTTCCTTTTTTATGTTGTAAGAATGGATCCATCTAGACCAGGAGTTGGCAAACTTTTCAGACAGAGCCAGTCCTATCCCTCAAAACAATTTAAAAATTATTTAAGAATCATAAATACATTAAAAAATAAAACCATATAAATAGCATGCTTTTAAAATTTTAAATGAAACTATGATAATTTCATTTTCAAATTTTACTTCAGAGCCATCTATATGTACTAAAAGAACCTCATAGAGCTGGAGAATCCCCGTGTGCCAACCCCTGCCCTAGGGACATAAAAGTCATAGTTTGAAAAACAAAAAAAGCCATGTTTTTTTTAATTAGGGACTCATACAACTCTTATCACAATCCATACATATACATCAATTGTGTAAAGCACATCTGTACATTCTTTGCCCTCATCATTTTCAAAGCATTTGCTCTCCACTTAAGCCCTTTGCATCAGATCCTCTTTTTCCCCTCCCTCCCTGCTCCCCCCTCCTTCATGAGCCCTTGATAATTTATAAATTATTATTTTGTCATATCTTGCCCTGTCTGGAGTCTCCCTTAACCCCCTTTTCTGTTGTCCATCCCCCAGGGAGGAGGTCACATGTAAATCCTTGTAATCGGTTCCCTCTTTCCAACCCACTCAACCCTCTACCCTCCCAGTATCGCCACTCACACCCCTGGTCCTGAAGGTATCATCCGCCCTGGATTCCCTGTGCCTCCAGCTCCTATCTATACCAGTGTACATCCTCTGCTCTATCCAGACTTGCAAGGTAGAATTCAGATCATGATAGTTTGGGGGTAGGAAGCATTTAGGAACTGGAGGAAAGCTGTATTCTTCATCGGTGCCACATCACACCCTAACTGGCTTGTCTCCTCCCTGATACTGTTCTGTAAGGGGATGTCCAGTTGCCTACAGATGGGCTTTGGCTCCCCACTCTGCACTCCCCCTCATTCACAGTGACATGAGTTTTTTGTTCTTTGATGCCTTATACTTGATCCCTTCGACACCTCGTGATCTCACAGGTTGGTGTGCTTCTTCCATGTGGGCTTTGTTGCTTCTGAGCTAGATGGCCGCTTGTTTACCTTCAAGCCTTTAAGACCCCAGACACTCTTTTTTGATAGCCGGGCACCATCAGTTTTCTTCGCCACATTTGCTTATGCACCTGTTTGTCCTCAGCTATCGTATCATGGAGGTGTGCAGCCAATGATATGATTTTTTGTTCTTTGATGCCTGATAACTGATCCCTTTGGAACCACGTGATCACACAGGCTGGTGTGTTCTTCCATGTGGGCTTTATTGCTTCTGAGCTAGATGGCCGCTTGGTTATCTTCAAGCCTTTAAGACCTCAGACGCTGTCTCTTTTGATAGCCGGGCACCATCAGCTTTCTTCACCACATTTACTTATTCACCCTCTTTGGCTTCAGTGGTTGTGTCGGGAGGGTGAGCATCATAGAATGCCAATTTAATAGAAGAAAGTATTCATGCATTGAGGGAGTGCTTGAGTAGAGGCCCAAGGTCCTTTCACCACCTTAATACTAAACCTATAAATATAGGCACGTAGATCTATTTCCCCATCCTCATATTTATATTTGCATATGTACATGTCTTTGTCTAGAGCTCTATAAATGCCCTTTGCCTCCTGGCTCCTTCCTCTATTTCCCTTGATTTTCCTCCTGTCCCACTATCATGCTCCGTCCCCACCTGGGTTTCAGCTATACCTCTTTGTTACCTTACCCTTGATCATTCCCTACCAGGCCTGCCACACCCACCTCACCACCAATTTGGATCCCTTGTTGTTCCCTTGTCCCTGGGTTTATTAACACCACTTCCTTACCCCCCACCTCCCCCTATCCCATGTCTCCCCGCAACTGTCGGTCCGTTGTTTTTCCTCCAGATAGTTCATCCAGCCTATCTTATTTAGACAGACTTGCGGAGATAATAACATGCACAAAAACAAGACAGAGCAAAACCAAGCAAAAGTATACAACAAAACAACAACAACAAATCACTGACAAAGACCAACGTTGTATCTTCTCAACAATGTGTTTGCTGAACACAATCACAGAAGCTGGATTATATGAAGAAAAATGTGGCTTCATTAGAGGAAGGTTTATTAACCACCTGTGAGATGCAGATGACACAACCTTACTTGCTGAAAGTGAGAAGAATTTGATGTACTTGCTGATGAAGATCAAATATTTCAGTTTTCAGTATGGATTACAACTCAATGTAAAAAATTTCAAAATTCTTACAACAGAACCCATAGGTAGCATCATAGTAAATGGAGAAAAGATTGAAGTGGTCAAGGATTTTGTCTTGCTTGTACCACAATCAATGCTTATGGAAGCAACAGTGAAGAGAGCAAAAGACACATTGCATTGGGTAAATCTGCACAAGACCTCTTTAGGGTGTTGAAAAACAAGGATGTTACTTTGAAGACTAGAGTGTGCCTGCTCCAAGCCATGGTATTTTCAGTTGTCCCATATGCATGTGAGAGTGGGACATTGAATACAGAAGTCCAGAAAAGAATCAATGCATTTGAATTTTGGTGCTGGAGAAGAATATTACAAAATGCTAAAAAGACAAACCAATCTGTCTTGGAAGAAGTCTCTTCACAATGTTTCTTAGAGGCAAGGATGGCGAAACTTTATTTTCTGTACTTTGGACATATCAGTAGAGACTAGTCCCTGGAGAACTATATGCTTGGTAAAGTTGTGGGGCAGCAAAAACAAAGGAAGGCCTTCTACATAGAATAAAAAATGTAAGGAAAATTTCAGCTAACATAATTATGGAGAAAAACTCGAGTACTTCCCCCCTCCCTCCTTCCCCAGTTCAGGAACAAAACAAGAATATCCACTCACACCATGTTGATTAAACATTTTTCTGTGGGTCCTAGCCAGGACAACAAGAGGAGAAATACGACATACAAATTAGAAAAGCATATGTGAAAACTGTGTCCATTCATGGCTAGCATTTTTGTTTACATAGAAAAAACCAAGGAAATAGCCAGGAACCCATATAACCACAAGTTCAGCAAGTTGTTGGAATACAAGATTAATTTACAAACATATTTGCATATATTAGCAACAATATAAAGTATTGAAAATGTACCCATAATACCAAGTGTTGGCAGCATTTGGCACAACTGGGACTTGTGGTGCTGGTGGAAGTTTAAAATGGCACACACCACCTTCTGAAACTAGTTGGTAATTTTGTAAATGTTCAACATATTCATAGTATCCATATGAACATATGTATATAAATAACTGTGCCATCTTTGTTTATAACAGCTAAAAAGGAAAAAAAATCATCAACAGAGAATAGATAAACGACTGATGTTATATAATGGAATTGTTCTAGATTGAATTGTGTATCCCCAAAATGTGTTGTGAATCTTAACCTCAGTGGTTATAATCCAATTTGGGAGCGTGTTGTCTTTGTTATGTTGATGGAGCGTGAATAGTATAAGGTGTTTCTGGGACAGGAAGCCTTCATCTTTCTCTTGAGGAGTGACTGGTGGAGTTCAACTGCTGACCTTGTGGTTAGCAGCACAGTACACGCTAGAAGAATCTAAAAACTAGCAAGCAGAGACAGGGAGAGATGTCAAACCACACAAAAATAGATTCCATTGAGTTGGTTCCGACTAATAGCAAACCTATGCACTGCCCAAGTACCAAACACTGCCCAGCCCTGTGTCACCCTCAGTGTTCCTCGCTAGATCCCAGTGTTGTAGCCACTGTGCCAGTCCATCTGTTGAGGACCTTCCTCTTTTTCCCTGCCCCTCTACCAAGCATGATGTCTTCCAGGGACCAGTCTCTTTTGACAACATGTCCAAAATATGTAAGACGAAGTCCCATCATCCTTGCCTCTAAGGAGCACTCTGGCCATACTTCTTCCAAGACAGATTTGCATGTCCTTTGGTAGTCCATGGTGATTTCTATATTCTTCACCAACACCACAGTTCAAATGCATCTATTTACCTTGGTCTTCCTTATTCAGTGCTCAACTTTGACATGCATGAGGCGAATGCAAATCCCCTGGCTTGGGTTAGGCTCACCTTAGGTCTCAAAGTAACCTCCCTGCTTTTCAACTCTAAAGAGGTTTTGTGCTGCAGATTTACCCAATGCATGCATTATTTGATCTCGTGGCTTGTATCCCTGAGCTTGGATTGTAGATCCAAACAAGACAAAATCCTGACAACTTCAACCTTTTCTCCATTTATCATGCTCTTACTACCTATGAGTCCAGCTGTGAGGTTTGGGGTCTTCTTTACATTGAGTTGTATCCATACTGAAGGCTGCCGTCCTTGATCTTCATCAGCAAGTGCTTCAAGTCCTCCTCACTTTCAGCAAGCAAGGTTGTGTCATCTGTGTATTGCCCAGGTTATTACGTCCTCTTCCATTGCTGGTGCCGCATTCTTCTTCATAGTCGTCTCTGATTATTAGCTCGGCATACAGATTGAATAGGTATGGTGAAATGATACAACCCTGATGCACACCTTTCCTGATGTTAAACAGTGCAGTAATCCAGTGTTCTCTTTGTGCAGCTGCCTCTTGATCTATGTACAAGTTCTACAGGAATACAATGAAGCAAATGTTCTGGAATTCCCATTTTCTCCAGGCTATCCATAGTTTGTTATGGTTTACAGTTAAGTGCCGTAGTACAGTCAATGAAACACAACATCTTTCAGGTAGTCTCTGCTTTCAGCCAAGATCCTTCTGACAACAGCAATGATAACCCTTGCTCCATGTCCTCTTGTGAATCCATCTGGCAGCTCCCTGTCTATCTACTGCTGCAACTGCTGTTGTATGATCTCCAGCAGAATTGTCCTTGCCTGTGATATTAATGATATTCCACTATAATTTGACCATTCTGTTGGGTCACTCCATAGCCAACAGAAAAAGCTTTCCCCTGGCACAGTGTTTCCTACAGTGGGCATTACAGCTCCCTTAGGGGCACTGGCATCATCCAGCATGACTGTAAAAACAGGTACCTATATTTTATTCTGGATTATGGGCCATTTCTATGGAAGTTTTTTTTCTCTCCCCGCCCCCTGTATAAAAGTATTTAATTGCCAGGGGTGGAGGGGACAGTGAATAATTTTTAACAATTTTTTTTTTGTTTCTGTTTTTTAAAGTTGCCCATTTTGTGGCATTTCTGTTATAGTATCATGGGACAGCTAATTCAGGAATACTACTCAGCAATAAAAAAGAGTGAACTTGAATTACTATTAACACAATGACTCAAAAATATTAGTTTGCTCAGGACTGGGCAGTGTTTTGTTCTGTTAATACATAAGGTCTCTAGATAAGAACCAACACCACGACACCTCACAACAACACAACGAGGAATTGGAATGGACTCACTGGAAGTGGGGTTTGGTTTTACTGTAGGCTTTTTCAGTTCTTCGATTGGTTGACATTTGCCACTTTGGGGCTATTATGAATAATGTGAGTTATATTTATGACATTTTAGGGAGACTTGAAAACATGTTTTCAGTTATTTTGATAAATATCTAGAAATGGAATTTCTGGCTCATACGGGTAATTCTATGTTTAATATATCAAGGAACTACCACATTGTTTTCCATTGTTTCCAACCAAAAAAATAATGTGTGACGGTTTCATTTTCACAACACTTGTGTACTTATTTACTTTTGAAAAATCATAGCTATCCGAATGGGTGTGCAGTGTTATTTCATTGTGGCTTTTATTTGTGTTTCCCTAAGGAGCCCTGGTTGCACTGTGAATTCAGTTTTGGGCTGCTAACAGAAACATCAGTTGTTCAAGCCCCCCAGCCATCTTGAGGGGGGCAAGATGAGACTACTCCCAGAAAGACTGACGGTCTAAGAGCCCGATAGAGTGTTGCTATGAGATAGAATTGACTTTCTGGTGGTAGGTTTGGGTACATTCATTGCCCTCATCATTCTCAAAACATTTGCTCTTTACTTAAGCCCTCGGCATCAGCTCCTCATTTTCTCCCCTCCCTCCCCGCTCCCCCTTCCCTCATGAACCCTTGATAATTTATTCATTATTTTGTCATATCTTGCACTGTCTAATGTCTCCCTTCACCCACTTTTCTATTGTCGCCCCCAGGGAGGAGGTTATATGTAGGTCCTTGTAATCGGTTCCCCCACCTTCCCTCCACCCTCCCGGTATCACCATTCTCACTACTGGTCCTGAAGGAATCATCCCCCCTGGATTCCCTGCATTTCCAGTTCTTATCTGTACCAGTGTCTAGTCAGACTTTCAAAGTAGAATTGGGATCATGAGAGTGGGGGGGGGAGGAAGCATTTAGGAACTAGAGGAAAGTTGTATGTTTCATCGTTGATACATTGCACCGACTGGCTCGTCTCCAGAAGGGGAGATCCTGTTGCCTATAGATGGGCTTTGCATCTCCACTCTGCACTCCCCCTCATTCACAGTGATATGATTTTTTTGTTCTTTGATGCCTGATACCTGGTCCCATTGACACCTTGTGATCACACAGGCTGGTGTGCTTCTTCCATGTGGGCCTTGTTGCTTCCTGAGCTAGATGGCCGCTTGTTTGCCTTCAAGCTTTTAAGACCCAAGACACTATATCTTTTGATAGCTGGCCACCATCAACTTTCTTCACCACATTTACTTATGCACCTGCTTTCTCTTATGCAATTGTCTCGGGAAGGTGAGCATCATGGAATGCCAGTTTAATAGAACAAAGTATTCTTGCATCGAGGGAGTACTTGAGAGGAGGCCCAGCCATTGCTCATTTTAATTGGCTAAGCTATCTTGTTATTGTTATGTTGTGTGTGCCCTTTACATAACATAGATAAAAGTTGCAATTTGTAATTGTTTTCACCGAGTTTCTGGGCTGTGTGTTCAGTTTCTTGATGCTGTCCTCGGAAGCACTGACATATTTCATTTAGACTAATTTGCATTCATGTATTTTTAAAAATTGCTTGTGTTTGGTGTCATATCTAAGAAATCATTGCCCAATCCAAGGTCACGGATTTAGACCGATATTTTCTTCCATGGGGTTATTGATGCATTTTTACTTGATTTCTTTGTATGGTGTGAGGTATGGGCCCATCATCATTCTTCTGACTACATATCTAGGATTCTCAGAAATGTGTGATAAAAGACTATTTTTTTGCTAAATTGAAGGGCCTTGCTATCCTTTTTAAAAATCAATTGACCTTAAATGTCTTAAGTTTTTAGTGGAAAATTATTATTTTTTAAGATCATAGTGGAAAATTATTTTTATCTTAAAATTCTATAACAATCAAATATATTCATGTTAAATATTAGGGTTAAATAACTATGTTTTTACACACAAAAATATTAGTTTACTAAAGAAAAAAACTGTATACATGGGTAAGTCAAACAATGTTGCTACTAGGTTTTCAGTCTAAACTGCTTTATTCCAAACAAAACATGTTTCAGTGTCTCTGTGAGCAGTGGGTAGATGCCAAACAAATTCAGTAATACACTTGCCTTAGTCTTGGGTGCATTCAAAACATTGGTCCGTTTGGAACTTCCGAGGGGACTTTGCTCAGCCAGATAAATTCAAGGCAGCGAGGTCAGCACAGAAGGTTATGGTGACTAATTTTGGCGATTCCAAAGAGATAACGTTGATAGATTCTAAGGATCGCGGGCAATCATGGGGACTTAGGGAGTCATTTAAAGAAAATTGCAAGCAGCAGAGCCTGGGATGTTGCACTGGGGAATCTCACCTCCATGCAGCACCGAATAGCAATGGCTGTTCCTTAAGAAGTTCATGGGAAACCTTATCCCATCAATGCACCTAAGTCCTAATCTTGTTCTTTTAGATTTCTTGTTCCCCACACTCACCCTTCAGGGGAACACAGTTTGACTTGCTAAAGGATGTGGAAGCTGCTCTCTTGGTGTGTAAATCAAAGAATTCAGAAACTCTTGAAGGAAGGGGTCAGGAAAAATGGGGGGTGGTTTATAAAAAACACAAACAAACAACAAAAACCTTCCAAACTCACCATAGAAGGTTTGGTTCATTAGCAAACTTATAAGGACAGTGTGGAACTGACCCTTTAGGTTTCTGGGGCTGTACGTTTTTTACTGGAGCAGAAAACCTCATCTTTTCCATGGAATGACTGACGGGTTTGAACCCACTACGTCACAAGAATTAGAGAGATGGAGACACTGCCTTCAGACGCGTTTGGTCTAGATGGAATGCAGTATATGTGGAGAAATACTAGCTTGGTCATTTGATATTTTCATAAAGGTTTTCATTATTTCATAGCACTATATTTTGACTTACTTTGTACTGATTGATTCCATTTACATGAAATTCGAAAACAGAATGGTGGTTGCCTTTATGGGGCGGAGTTGACTGAGAAAGGACATGAAAAAGCCCGTGGAACAAATATATATTGTGTGCTAAGCGACAACACTAGATACTGAGATTTACCAGTGGAGACAGCCCCGTTCACAGTTACTCTCAACTGGAATCTCAGACGTGCCTAGGAGGTCTCAGAAACTTAAGTGTAACTCAGGGTCCCTGTGGAAACACTAATTAGGCCCAATACTAAAGCAAGAGGCTGAGTTGCCTGTTTGTATAACCGCCCCCCCTTCTATATATATATCTATACACACACACACGTGAGAGAAGATTCTGATCAGTAACTGAGAATCTTTGCCCTACACTGTACTATGGGATCGTGTTTCCATGATATTCCTAGAGCCACGCACATAAGAGATGCTCAGCATAAATTTGATGAATGAATTAGTAAATGCTCCAAAGGTAATAATGTATTAGAGAAGACAGATAATAAAATGTTATTGTGAGTATCAAATGAAATAAAATGTCATAATATTGAATGCATGACATATACTGGGTGCATAATCAATGTTAGTTGAATCTTTATGTAATAATTCCTTAAATCCACATCCCTAGCTTTAATCATTTGCATCTCTTCTTGAGAGAAAATTAATATAATTTGTGTAATCACTTTTCATTGCTCTGCCGAACTCTTTCAGATGTTCTGTTACCCCAAATTTATATTTCGTTTTGACCTCTCCTCTCTTCAGTCTACCTCGGTTTCTATATTTTTTTGTCACCAACACAATCTTTCTTCCATATTTACCTGAGCTAGAAGTTTTGCAATAATCTTTTGAGTCTTTTCTGTGTCGAGTGTTATGAAGTGTTCTTTTTCATTTTTTTCTGAGCCACATCTGGTGCTTATGACTTGATCCTAAATCCCCAAGCTCTCTGTGAAGTGATGCGGTGTATTTGGCTAATAACCACAGACTAGTGCCGGACGAGAAGCGGCTGTGGGGGGAGGGGGTTTACTGGGAGCATTGATTCCACCTGTGTGATTAACGGCTTCAGTGGCTTATGTGAGTTTTCTGTGGTCCTCATATATAAACAACTATAGGGTTGTGAGAAATTACTGATTTTAGAATAGTGTATTGAATATGTGTTAGCTATTGCCACGTATTTTATTTCTTCAGTTAAATAGCTCTATAAAGATTTATATGCCATGTGTTTCTTTGGTTTCTGTCATCCTGATCACAGTCTCAAAAACACTTCTCACTTTTAAGAAAGCAGTGGTTATTTTACTTGCTTTTATATTTATGTACTTGTAAAAGTTTCCTTTTTTTAAAAAAAAAAGCCAGAATAATAGTTTTAGGACATCATTAGAAGCATCTTTTATTTGCTGAAATTTTTTTCCTTTTAAATATATTTTTTAATCATTTTATTGTGGACTCTTACAACTCTTGTTATAATCCATACATCAATTGTATCCAACATATTAGTACATATATTCCATCGTTCTTTTCTAGACATTTACTTTCTATTGAGCCCTTGGGATCAGTTACTCTTTTTTCCCCTCCCCCCTCATGATAGATTATAGATTATTATTATTTTCATATCTCACACCAACTGCTGTGTCCCTTCCCCTCTGGTTTCTGTTGTTCTTCCCCCTGGATGAGGGTGTGTGGTTATGTGCCATTCATTGCATTGGTGCCCCCTCCTCTCCCCGCTTCCCCCTACCCTTTTGGTATTTCTGTTCCCATTCCTGCTGCTGGGTTCCGTGTGTCGTGAGCTTTATCTCTTGCCTGTACCTGTGTACATGCTCCCGTCTAGTCCAGGGTGGGAAGCGGCACTGGGGTCATGATGGTGGGGGGTGAGGAGGCCTCAAGGGATCAGAGGTATATTGCATGCTCCATCCGTGCTCTGCTGCACCCTGATTGACTCTTCCCCTCCCTGCGACCCCTCTGTGGGGGAATGTTCCATTGTCCACAGATGGGCTTTGGGTCTCTGCTCCAACCCCCTCTTCCTCACCAACGCATTTTTGTTTGTTTACTGTTTGTTGTGAGTCTTCTGATGTCCGTTGCCCGGTCTTGATGACACCTCACAATCACACCTGTTGGTGTGCTTCTTCCATGTGACTTTGTTGCTTCACTGTTGGATGACCACTTGTTTAAGTTCAAGCCTCTAAGACCCCAGATGGGCTCCTTCCTGTCTTTACCACATCTGCTTATGCACCCATTTTGTCTTTAGCGATCGTGCGCGTGTGTGGGGGGCGGGAGTGAGCATCACAAAATGCCATTTTGTTAGAACAAAGTGTTCTTAGATTGAGGCAGGGTATGAGCTGAGGCCCAAGGCCCATCTGCAGCTTCAGTGTATTGCTTTATAAATATATGTACATAGGCCAATACCTCTATTATTATTTCTGTTATCTGAAAATGAAATTAGCATAAACATGAAATCATAGTGAGGCAGAGGAATGCATTTTTAGTGAAATAGTTACTGATTAGAATTCTTAATGGCATTCGAAAAGGCTTTTAAGCGGGACAGCTTTCCAAGGTAAGTGCTGGGTTACTCTTTCTGGACCTTGACTAAATGCGTGTGCTCACGTCTTCCCGGTCCCTGACCAGGCCCTCCCGAATCAGAACTCTAAGAAAGGAGCCTGGGAGTTTATTCCTTTGTTGTAGTGTTCTTTCTTTCAAACCCACGTGATTCTTAGGAGAGACAATTTTATGTGATGGTGGTCTGGATAATGTGCTTTGTTTTAGAAGTGTCAACTGGATTATGTAGGCAAATTATGTTCATCTAGTTACTCTTGGCTTTTTGTGTTTGTTTTGTCTTTTTGCCTTATTCTTAAAATACGTCAGGCCGGAGGATTTGCGTCGTGAGTTTGGTCGGTATGGCCCCATAGTAGATGTTTACATTCCACTTGACTTCTATACTCGCCGCCCCAGAGGATTTGCTTATGTCCAATATCCTTTGTCTTACTGTGTGCATGTGAGTATGCTGCACGCATGTGCAGATTCGTTTATGTTTTCTAGAGCTTACGTTATGAGATGACTATTGCCTAATTGTGTTTATTTTTTTATCTCAGAAAAACTGAAGCAGTCCACAGTAACTGGCAAGTACCCCCCAGTTTGAAGTGCCCCGTTAGGTAGAATCCAAGCATAAACAAAGCAGGCAAGACAAAGGGCACCTCAAGTTCAAGCATCCAGGAGAAAAGAGGGAGGGTGGACACAGATGTAAAGACCTGGAAGAGGGAAGTCTTTACCAAATAAAAGTCAGGCTCAGACTTCCGCTTTCCTACATACCCTCAGAGTTCCGGATTGAAGCCAAGTCCTAGTTGTTGCGTCTACATCTCAAGTCCAGTTTATAGGCCCCAGAGAGGAAAGGTTCAAGATCAAGTGGTATTGAAGTAGTCATCAAAATTCTATTTTGTTTTCTTAAGCTTTTTCTGATAGTCAATTTACATAGCTGATTATACTTAGGACTAATATAGATAATGACACTTAACAGGGTATAATAAACTGGTGCATATAATTCCAGGTGTTTGCTTTTATGTTCCTTTTGTATATACATCCCAGTAGCAAAAACATAAAAAAGTATTTTAAGTGGAAGATACAGAGATAACCATCATTTTAAAAGCACTAAATCAATTTTGAAATTATGTTCTAGATCAATTGTATATGATTTTGTTTATAATAAATTGTCCTGGATGTCATAATTAAAGCCTTTTCATGAAAGAATAACATTAATTTCAGAAAAAAGGCTTCTACATGCTGATTTGTCAGTGAAAAGCCTGATGGATCCTTTACCTGCAGAAAAGGCGTGAGTCTCCAAGATTGTTTGATATTGCTAGCCAGTGTTAGAATGGTTCCTGAGAGTCTTTCAGATTATACATGAAGGTTACAGAGATATTAATCTACACACTAGAAGTACAATCACATTTCTGTCTTTATAGACTTACTCTTTTAAATCCTATTGAGGCATCCCTCCATAATAAAAAACCTGAGTGGCATAGTGGTACGACCTGCAAGGTCAGCAATGTGAAACCACCAGCCACTCAGAGAGAGAGAAAGATGGGCCTTTCTGCTGCCCTGGAGTTACGGTCTCAGAAATTCACACCGGCAGTTAATCCTTTGGGATCACTATGAGTCGGCATTGATTCGGTGGCAATGAGGTTGGTTTTTGAGTTCATAATAAAAAGGTGAAAGGGTTTTTTTCTGATTATTCATGTTATGCTGGAGATGTATGCTGCTCATTTCTTGTTGGTTTTATTTCATATATTAATAATACTTTAAAAATATTTCTACTTGATGTTTGAAGTGTCCTTAACAGCGAGTCATGTTTGAAGATGTCCGCGATGCTGAAGATGCTCTTTATAACCTCAATAGAAAATGGGTATGTGGCCGTCAGATTGAAATACAGTTTGCACAAGGTGATCGCAAAAGTAAGTATGACTAAACATCAGATCTTGTTTATCCATCAGTTTCAACAGTGACAAATTTTTAATTTAAAATTATTTTTATAAATGATAGCATATACTAGTTTGCATGACCTCTACTGAGGCTTAGGTGATGAATTCTGTCAGAAGTCTGGTTTTCCATCTTGCAGCACCAGGCCAAATGAAGTCCAAAGAGCGTCACCCTTGTTCACCAAGCGATCGTCGGCGATCCAGAAGTCCCAGCCAGAGGCGAACTCGAAGTCGAAGTTCTTCTTGGGGGAGAAATGGGAGGCGGTCTGATAGTCTTAAGGAGTGAGTACTAAAATGCTGCCAGATGACAACTTCTTTCCCTTACTTTTTTCCACAGAGTGATGCAAAGAGTCACCTGATTCATTGTTCATGACTGGGAAGTTTTGTAGGAATGTAGGATCTTAGCTGTCATGTGTTGCATTAGATAGATAGCTCCTAGTGTTCTTATTTCATGATAGATTTTACTGAAAGGTAATATCCACTAAAGAAAACATATCGATATATATAGATATATATTTGAGAAATAAGGTAGAATTTTAGATAAATCAAACTTTACCTAGATGAACCTAACATTTCAGACTTTTGAGTTCTGATCATGGCTAAAGTCATAAGACATATAGTCACTTATGATTGGTCGACTAAGAACACATATCTTATGAAAGATTATTATTATCAAAAATAAATTCTGGGTCTAACAGCATTGTAGGAAGAAGACATTAAAAATAGTAAATTTGGGAAGGGTGGGATATTGGTATATTTATCAAGAGATTTTCTAATCAGGAGTTTGGTACTATAAGAAACATAGCAAATTGGATGTGAGGGCGATCTGGCTGCGACATCTGTCACCCCATTGATCGCCAGGGTTGATTCGGCTGATCTGGCTGGCTAGGTGGGTGTCCCCTTCCTCCCTCACCGCTCCATGTGCGTCCCTCCCGAAGCTGCGCGCTCGGTTGAAGAGGACGACCTTCCCCGATAAGAAGGAAGACCGTCCTTCGGTCAAGGGTATACGAGTAGCTGCGCTCCCCTGCTAGAACCTCCAAACAAGTCTCAAGAAACATAGCAAATTATAATAGTAATGATTTACAGGAGCCATTGAAATGATAATTATAATAGTAGTGGTTTGCCTAAAATCTTAAACATTTACAGTGGTTATCATGAGGGTTAATGCTGTGACTTTTATAGGCATGTAGAAAGTCAGTGTGCTAACTCTCAGAGTAAGGGGCTAGCTGTCCCGCACTGCACACAGGACACCCAGCCTAGACAGGCTCACATAGCGACTTGTGTCACAGTCGATTACCAGGGCTGCCCCCTTCTCTCTTCAACCCTCACTCTCAGCTCCCAACCCCTGTTGTTGTTAGGGGTCGTTGAGTTGGTTCCAACCCATAGCAACCCTGCGCAGTAGGAGACACTGCCTGGTCCTGCATCTTCCTCACAGTTGTTCCTCTGCCTCAGCCCATGCATGCAGCCACCGTGTCAATCCATCTCCTTGATAAGGGCCTTTCTCTTTTTCACTGTCCCTCCACTTTAGCAAGCACTTTACCAGTACTCCAGGGACTGGTCTCTCCTGACAATGTGTTCAAAGTATGTAAGGTGACGTCTCGCCACCCTTGCCTCTAAGGAGCACTCTGGCTGTACTTTTTACAAGACAGATGGGCTTGCCCTTTTAGGAGTCTATGGTACTTTCAATATTCTCCAGCATCACAATTCAAATGCATCGATTCGTTGATCTTCCTTATTTCAATGTTCAACTTTCACGTGCATTTAATACAATGGAAAATACCATGACTTGGGTCAGGTGCACCTTACTCCTCAAAGTAACATCCTTGTTTTTCAATTCTCTCAAGAGGTCTTGTGCAGCACCACTTGTCTTGTCAGTTTGTCCTACTGTGGTGCTTCTGTGATGCTGGAAACTATGTCACTGGTGTTTAAAATGCCAGCAGGCTACCCAAACTGAACAGATTTCAGTGGCACGTCTAAGCTAAGAACAGACAATGAAGAAGGAATTGCCCTGAAAATCTTATGCATAGCTTTGAAACATTGTCCCAGACCCAAGATATGGAAAAGTCCAATTGAGTACTTAGCTACCAGAGCAAGAAAGCCTTTGCCTTAAGACCCTAACTCCTAACACCGTGATCTGGTCTGGATCCCCCACATTCAACCAATTGGGAAAACTAGGAAGAAAGAACCACATCCTTGCTTTAAAATTTTTAATTTAATTTAACGTCCATTGTCAAGAATCCTGATTCCTCTTAAGAAATGTGACCTACCACAGCCTGGGTCATATGTGACAGAACAGTCATCCTCATTTGCTGTGAATCAAAATGCTTTGATTTTGGCCCTGCCTTGGGAAGTTATGAAGGTGGGTGGAAGCCGTGAGCACCCGTTTGAACCCAGAAAACTTGGGTCAGAGTTAGGCTGTTACTAGGATTATTAAAGAAATATTACTAAAGAAAAACTCTGGAACATAGTCTTATTACACTATCAGATAATGAAAAATATAAACTTCCCTGGGATCTTACAGAGAATAATCTACTTTTTGCCTAGCTAACAGTGAGCTGTTTTCAATAGATGATGTGAAGTTCAGTCTATGATAGTTTCTATATACTCAAATTTTTTAAATCCATAGGCTTTATGTGTTAAGAACAAACCTTTTATTTTTTTAATTTACATGCCCTGAATATAGGGAAACATCACCAGTACCAATTAATTATAATACTCTGTCTTCACAGAGGTCAGAAATATTATAAAGGAGTGAAGTTCAAAAGTTCAGATTAGCCAATGTAGAATCGTTGTGTGTGTGTGTTTGTTGTCAGGAGAAAGATGAAATTGGTGTCTCCTGTAAAACCCAATGGAGTGGTTTTACTCCGTGCTATAGAGTTGCTATGGATTGGAATCAACATGATGACAGCAGGCTTGATTTTAATGTGGTTATAAAGAGCCCTGGTGGTGCTGTGAGAGAAGCATTGGGCTGCTAACTGCAAGGTCAGTGGTTCAAATCCATGAGCCACTCAGAGGAAGAAGGATGAGGCTGTTTGCTCCATAATAATTAATAGTCTGTGGGGCCAGCCTCAATCCCAACTATGTGGACAGCCCCACCTCCCCGCAGAAGAATTCACTTTAGAGGACAGCACTGAAGCTGCAGCTCAGGGAGAGGGACATGTCTGAATGGAGCACACAGGAGCAAATGAAGAGAGGAAGAGAGAGTGGAGCACATCCTGGCCCACCAAGCCCTGAGGACAATATTCCTGCCCAGAGCAGCTAAAACACAGAGAGACCATAGGGACGGCCTCACTATGAGACACGATGTCCCTCACTGACCCATAGCACTATGGAGGACAACACTGGAGACACAGTGTGGGAATTGCGCCTGATCTGACCCCACCACACCAAGGCAAACACTAAGGGAGGTCCGCAGGGAGTACCAAAAATAGATTTGGGGGCCAGGGCATGGCACTCCATCAGACTCGACCAGAAAGCTCTCTTAAAGGTCAACAGACAGACCTTTGAACTATTTACAGGCTCCTCTTTGTTGTTGTTGTTGTTTTGTTTTGTTTTGCTCTGTCTTGTTTTTAGTGCATATTATTATCTTTGCAGATTTATCTAGATAAGATAGGCAGGATAAACAATCTGAAGGAGAAAACAATGGGACCAATGGTTGGTGGAGGGGCAGACATGGGAAAGGGGGAGGCAGGGAAAAGGAAGTGGGTGTTAACAAATCCAGGAACAAAGGAACAACAAGTGATCCAAAATCGATGGCGAGGAGGATGTAGGAGGCCTGGTAGGGCTTGATTAAAGGCAGTGTAACTGAGAGGAATTACTGAAACCCAAAAGAAGACTGAGCATACTAGTGGGACAAGAGGAAAGTAAAAGGAAATTGAGGAAAGAACTAGGAGGCAAGGGATATTTGTGGAGGTCTAAGTGCAGGCATATACATATGTAAGTGTATTTATGTGTGAAGATGGGGAAATGGATCTATGTGCATATATATATATATTTAGTATAGGGGTAGCAGATAAATGTTGGACCTCTACTTGGGCACACCCTTAATGTAAGGGCACTTTGTTCTATTAAGCTGGCATTCCATGATGCTCACCCTCCTGACAACAATCACCAAAGACAAAGCAGGTGCATAGGCAAATGTGGTGAAGAAAGCTGGTGATGCCTGGCTTTCAAAAAAAGATACAGCCTCTGGGATCTTTAAAGACTTGAAGGTAAACAAGTGGCCATCTAGCTCAGAAGCAACAAAGCCCACATGGAAGAAGCACACCAACCTGTATATCACGAGGTGTCTATAGGATCAGTTATCAGGCATCAAAGAACAAAAATATCATATCATGAGGGGAAGTATGGAGTGGAGACCCAAAGCCCATCTGTAGACAACTGGACATCCCCTTACAGAAGGGTCGCAGAGAGATGAGCCAGTCAGGGTGCGATGTAGCAACGATGAAACTTACAACTTTCCTCTAGCTCTTTAATGCTTCTTCACCACTCACTATCATTATCCCAATTCTACCTTACAAATCCAGCTAAACCAGAGGATATTCACTAGTACAGATAAGAGCTGAAAACACAGGGAATCCAGGACAGATAAAACTCCTCAGGGACCAACAATGAGAGTAGCGATACCAGGAGGGGAAGGGGAAGGTTGAGGAGAAAGGGGGAACTGATCACAATGAGTTACATATAACCCCCTCCCTGGGGGATGGACAACAGAAAAGTGGGTGAAGGGAGACATCGGACAGTCTAAGACATGAAAAAATAATTTATAAATTATCAAGGGTTTGTGAAGGAGGGAGAGTAGGGGAGAGAGGAGTAAAAAATGAGCTGATACAAAGGGCTCTAGAAAAATGTTTTGAGAATGATGAGGACAACAAATGTGTAAATGTGCTTGACACAATGGATGGATGTATGGATTGTGATAAGAGCTGTTCAAGTCCCCAATAAAATGATTTAAAAGAAAAAAGATTTAAAGTCTAGAAAACCCTCCATAGGGTCACTGTGAGTTGGAATTGACTTATTGAGAGAAAGAGAATTTGTGTATGCACATTTACTTTAATATTAATAATGTACTGTTGTATATTAAATGAACAGTTCAATAAAATATCAAAGTAGATATGTCCTTGTGCCTAAATAAAATTGACCTAACATACTGAAGAATAACCACTGGCCTAGTGAGAAAGATTTCGTTTTCAAAAGAAAGGAAATTGATCTTTTAATACATTAATAATTTAAGCTGTTTCCAAATGCCTTAGGGTCTTAGTTAATCAGTATTTTTCCTGAATGATCTAGAAAGGGTAGATATTCACATTTTTCTGCCTTGTGCATATAAAATATACTTAACTGGAGGAAAAAATTATTAATTGTTTTGAAGCATCATATGGTATAAAGCAGTGAAGATCACATCTTGCAAAACTACTCACTTTGTACTTAATTCTAAGATCATTGGTAAATTACGTAACCTCCCTAAAGCCAGTCTCTAACATATGGAGGTATTCCTGAACCTTCTGTTGAATTTATGTCAAATAAGTACATCTACTAGAATCCTGCATGTGTTCCTGAACAATGTTTAAAATTGCCTCTCCACGTTTTCAGGGCAAATAGAGCATCTATTTTGTTTTTTCTATAGTAGATTTATATTTTAGTGATAACTTCCCAATTTGTTTTTCACAACTATGTATAACATGAGCAAAATGTGATAATTTTTAAAGGCTTTTTGAAAATTCCAGAATACGGTTGATTAACTGAAGCAAAATTATCTCATTGTTACAATGGGATTAACTCTTTCTTGTTACAAGAAGTTAGCTGGATGGTAAAACCCTCAAACGAGGGGGTCGAGGTGACTTTGCTTCACGTTCGATGTGGAAAGGAGAAAGGTATTGCTTGATCCAATATGAAACTTGTTACTCAAATTTCTTCCCTGTGGACTTTCAACTGGCTCAGTATAGTTATTCTTCCTAGTGTTCTTCATTTTTTCCTGTCAGTCCCAGGATCATTTTCCTTCACCCTAAAGCAGTGGTTCTCAACCTTCTTAATGCTGTGACCCTTTATTGCAGTTCCGCATGTTGTGGTAACCACCCCCTCCCAACCATAAAGTTACTTTCGTTGCTACCTCATATCTGTAATTTTGCTACTGTTATGAATTGGGTGACCTCTATGAAAGGGTCATTTGTCCCCCAAAGGGGTTGCAACATATAGGTTGAGAACCGCTGACCTTAAGAATCCTCTTTAGAATGCCTTATAATATAAGTCTGCTGACAATGAGTTTTCTCAGCTTTTGTTTGCCTGAAAACATCTTTGTGTTACATTCATTTTTTAGAAGGTTATTTTTGCTGGGAATAGAAGTCTAGGTTGTGAGTGAGTTTCTCTCCCCCCACCCACTTCTTTAATAAAGTTATTCTATCTTTTTGTGACCATAGTCAGCTGTCGGCTTATTGTTGGTTCTTTGAAGGTAGCGTGTCTTATTCTCTGGTAGCAGGCCCAGGTGCCCACATTTCACGTTAGGTTTTGCACTCTATATGATGTGCCTCGTGTGACTTTCTTGTAGTTGTTCTAACTGACATTTGCTGAGCTGCTTCTGTCCCCATCCATCTTTTTTTGTGACCTGATAATTATGTCCCACACATCTTTTATGCTCGCATATGGATTTCTTAAAATTCTTTCTCATTGTGCTTCACTGGGATGTTTTTGTAATGATCTGCATTTCTAGCCCCTATTTCTCCCTTCTGCTGTATCTAGATGACTAATAAATCTATCCAATGAAGTCTTGCCTTTTATATGAATGTCTGAATATTAGGTATTTTTAGTTTTTTAAATTCTTTTTATGAATTCCAATTTTCTCTTGAAACTTACCATATTTTCATCTGTTTTGTCTGTCTTCTCCTCTTATTTTGTGGGAACATTTTAAAAAACTGAATAATTCTAGTTCCTAAATCACTTAGGTCTATTTCTTTTGTCTTTTTTCCCCCTCCTCTTATGGTGTTTTTGTCATTTCTCAGATTTTTTTCACATGCATCATAATTTTTTATTGAATATTGGACATTTCATTGAGAATAAGAAATTCAGAGGCCTTGGGTACTGTTTCCATTTTCTAAAGAAAGGTGATTTCTCCTAACTAGCAGATCTCCTTGATCCTGTCAGGACTGTTTCATGACCGAGCTGACTGGTTTATGCTCCTGGATATAACTCTGGGTTGTTGCCCAAGGCTTGTCTCCCTTTTGGGGACTTGGATGCTAGCCAAATTCCCCTGCACTTCATGGATGGTAAATTTCAGCACCATTTTTGACTCGCTCAGCTGCTGTTTTCTGCTGGCTTCCTGGAGTATCTTTATATGCACACATAGCTTAGAATAGGGCCAGTGACTTGGGGGAATTTTAGGGTTTTTTCCCCCTCTGGCATTTTGCGCCTCAAGTCCCAACCATTTTCTGCTTGATCTTTCGGCCCCCTTGCTGTCACTTGGGAAATGGTCTTAGTAAAAGAACCAAAGCTTGAAACAGCAGATAATGCATGATATGAAATAATAACAATATATAATTGATCAGGGATTCACAAGGGCTGGAGGATGGGGTTGAAGGACAAGAGTAGCTTATTCCAAGGGCTCAAGTAGAAAATATTTTGGAAATGATAGCAACATATGTACAAATATGTTTGATACAATTGGTGTATGGAATGTTATAAGAGCCCACAATAAAATGATTAAAAAAAGAACAAACCCAAGGCTTATCACTTCCTGTTGCAATTTCGTCTAGCTTCCCTTCACCCCAATATTTTCTAGAGGAAGAAAAATCAAGCCAAACTCACTGCCACTGATTGAGTAGCTTGTATTCCAGATGTCTTATATCCCAATTTCTGTTTTTTGTAAGCAGTGTTTTATAAATTCTAAAGTCATTTTAATCCTTTTTATAAAATTTTAAATCATTTTAATCCTTTTCAGATTTTCATGCCTCTGTGGAGTTATATAAATCAGATTGAATACACAGAATTTTTTTAGAATTGATCCATATCTTAAGATACTAAAAAGTAAAAATATATTAATGCCATATATTTGAGTATAACAAACTAGTTGTTTATGTTTGACTAAAAATATGCATCAAATTAGACTATTTTTTAAACTTACTTTTAAAATGTAACAAATATTTTATATTATTTAGATAAGTTCCTGAAAATGTTGTTGTATAACCTATTAATGTTTTTGTGTGAAATATATGCGCTGACATTGTGAACATTTGCAGGTCTCGACACAGGCGATTTTCTTACAGCCAATCTAAATCTCGTTCCAAATCACTTCCAAGGCGGTCTACCTCAGCAAGGCAATCAAGAACTCCAAGAAGAAATTCTGGATCTCGGGGACGGTCAAGGTCCAAATCCTTACAAAAAAGGTCCAAATCAATAGGAAAATCACAATCAAGTTCACCTCAAAAGCAGACCAGCTCAGGAACAAAATCAAGATCACATGGAAGACATTCTGACTCCATAGCAAGATCCCCATGCCAGTCTCCTAAAGGGTATTCCACTTCTGAAACGAAAGCACAAACAGCACAACATTCCCATTTCCGGTCCCATTCCAGATCTCGGAGTTACCGTCATAAAAACAGCTGGTGAGCGCGCCGCAGAAGAGCACTTCCATAGTCTCCAGTGTGTGACTAAGCCTTTCCTTATGTTAAATAAAAGTTCTTTAAGGCTTACAGAAAACCTGAGTTGATAATAGTTTGTGCATAGGCAAGAAATAAAATAATCTCTAGATTTGATTTTAATGTAAAGCCCACGTGATAAATGATACATTTCATACCACCAATTTCATAGACTTTTTTTTCTTTCATTGTGGCAAAGGGTACTTTTCAAAGGACATTGGTAAATGGAACCAATTTAGAAAATTCTAGTAGGATGTTAAGTATTGATATATTAGTACCTTTTACAAAAATATTTTTACTTTAAAGTCCTTTTGCTTTTGTGTAAAAGTAATTATGACTATATAATTCCCATAGAATACACTTTTTGACAGCTCGGTCAATTTTGTGTTTTCTATTTAAACTTTGGCCAATCTCTGTTGACTGTCATACAAATACTAATATCAAAGTAGAAGGCATTCAAAAGACATCTTCTGAGCTCACAGAAGGTTTTAATTTTACTGAGTGGAACAGTATAGTCAAGCATCCATTCAATGACATTCTGTACCATGCTCACTTTAGAATGTCAAAGCTTTTTTAGTAGTATTGAATAGTGAATGGTTTGAGACCACTTCTCAAAAAATTATAGTGTGTAATACCAACAATCCAAAAATATTCATATTAAGCCTTATATATTTGCAAAGTGGTACGTTTTATATAAAGTCATATTTTATAACATTATTTCTACATTCCTACTTTTCATCTGTTGCTAATTTTTGTGTTTTAGAGCTTTAGATCAAGAACACTATAGAATAAGTCTCATTTTTATGTTCGAAATAGTGTTTAGGACCTTGTATGATGAAAATCGAGGCCTGCATCCTAAAAATACACCTCTACAGTATTTGAACTTTATGTTACACTTCTCTTGATTTATTTTTAAACCAAATCACTTTGTTGATATTTATTGCTTTTCTAGTTGTTATAAGTGAGAACTTTCTTTTTAAATGTGTTTGTAGTTTATGTTTTACAGAGATGGTTTTGGTAGTATTTGTGATAAAATGGTTTTTGCATATGATTATTATAGGGGAATATATTTATAGAACTCTACTTGTGTACCTTGTTGAATTCTATTATTGAAACTTAAAACTTCTGAGCTCAAACAGTTAATATTTATATCTAGAGTGCATAAGAAAAAAATTCTTTATCTTACATTTTTTAGGATATAGAAGCAATTTGTTTTGAATGCAAATTCCTTTTTTCTTTGCATTTTAGATCCTATATGTAAGAAACAACTTTTTAAAATAATTTGTACACTGATATTTGGAATAAGTACCATAAATTCATGTAGACTGTACTTTCTCAATAGATTTCTCTATTTAATCATAGCAAAATTTATTTCAAAACTACAAGTCTTTAAGAAAATTTAATTATGAAATTATGTGGCACTATTGAAAACTTAAAGATAGTCAGAAGAGCAAGATATATTAATGTTTATGCATATTAGTAATTATGTGTAATAACAAGGAATTGATTATAGTGTCTATTCTACATTGACAAATTAGTATATCTAGTATAAAGTTAACAGGCAATGATTATGAACATGTTTAATCATTTGATTTACGTCTGACTTGATTTTATGTTATTAGGAAAGTAATATTTGGCTCAATAGGAAAGCTGGAATAATAGCTCAAACATTTTTGAGCCTTTCCCCTGTGCTTGGTGTTGCTCTTTAAATTTTATGTTATTATTAATTTATTTCATTATTACAACAACCTCATACGGTAAATACTATTGCAGATGAGAAAAGTATACATTTTATACACATAGCCCTTAAATGTGGGAGCTATGGGGAGCTGAGCTTCCATATGCCCCTCCCCAACTACTATGCTACATCTTGTAGGAAGGAAAAAATAATTGACAGATACGTACTTAAGTAATAAGATTAAAGGAACCTTGCGGGCACAGTGGCTAAGTGGCTTGACTGCTAACAAGTTCGAACTCACCAGCCATCCTGTAGGAGAAAGATATGGCAGTCCACTTCTGGAAAAAATTACATCCTTCAGAACCTTAGGGGGAGGGGGAGTTCTGTGCCCTACAAGGTCTCTGTGAGTCTGAATGAAGCACCGCGATGGCATTGGGTAAGATCATGTTTGGAGGAAAGGGGAGACTGAAATTAGAGAAAGCAATGCTGATAGACTTGAAGGGAAATGGAATCTGTGATGCGGTGTGAAGATGGGTAATTCTGAACACTTTGGAAAGTTTTCTAAGGAGAATGTCTCTATCCTATCCTAGGGGTTTCTCTTCTGTTTCTTGGACAACTTAAGAGAGGATACTTAAGCTAAGATTATCGATCAATAAAGAAAATGTTTTTATTTTAGATATGTGTTGTTATTTCTTTTAAAGAATTTGTCATTACTGAGATACCACGTAACTTTTATGTACCTACCATCATTTGTTCAAGATTACAGGGGAGAAATTAATAGCAAAGAAAATAAAGATGGCCACTGTCAGCTACTTCTGTTTTCTTCCTCCCTATGAATAATGCAGACATCTCTTCAAAGCAGAAAGGCTACAGTTCTGTGGCAGCCAGTAGCAGACAATGAGGGAATTTAATGAAAGCTTTATTTGGAGTCTTGCATTGTTGGGCTAATGTGTGGCAGGGTGGGGAGATTTCTTACTGTTTGTTTTTTGCAAACCTCAGGAAAGGAACAGTAATCAGTAGGAAACACTCCCGTGGAAGCCCTCCGTGCCAAAGCGAGGCTCCTCCTTGCCTTCTCTCCTAGCAATTTAAGACCCATGCAGTTGAGAATTGCAGTATCTTAAAAGGACAACATTTATTATGCTCTAATTTAAATATGTTTATTTTTAGGAGGTCAAATATTCATAATATTTGAGGTTTATCACACATGTTAGATTACAAATACACGGCTAGGAGTTCCTATCTTCATTCTCATCCTATAATAGGAAAAACTAGTCACCATTTAAAGGACTGTTTAGAAATATTTGGACAATTCTTATAAATGACATAAAAATTGTAATTTTCTTTTTTTTAATTGTAATTTCTTAATTACAGTTTAAAACTGATTTTTTTTCTCTCCAAATAGAGTGAAAGAATGTGTATGCTTTTTGTGTGGATAAATATACCTACACACACACACACACACCATAGTTGGGCACAGGGGATCCTAATCTGGTTTCATGAATTTAGAGCACTAGGAGGGCTGGGCCTGTGAAAGTAATCCCAAACTGCTGCTATTTGTATTCATAAAAGGTTATTTTTTTATTTTGTAAACGTATGTACATAGTTTTGTCATATTTTCATATTAGTCCACAGCTTCCAAGTGTTCCGTGATAAATGTATGTAGTTTAAGTCAACCAGATTTATTTCTACACACCCATCGACTTAGCTGGGCACGTCATCTGTAAAAAGTCCAATAAAGTCAAAGTTGAATAGGGTTAAAATAAAAGGTGACCAACACAGCACCAAGAGCAGGGTACACATTAGATGTTATTTTCTCAGATTAGAAGACAGTTTTGTGCATTTTAGCATCATTTCCTTGATGGAAACAGGATACTGAGGATCATAGCAGTAATTCTGGCATTGGTCCACCAGTTCCTGAGTTAGCACCCTGGACATTTACATCATGTATACTTTAATGATGTAATAGTTATGAGTTGGGCTGGGATCCTCATGGTTGGCAGATCAAAACCACCAGCAGCTCCACATGAGAAAGACTGGGCTCTCTCCTCCCCTAAACGGAAACCCACAGGGGATCGCTGTGTCAGCATTGACTTGATGCCAGTGAGGTACCTTAAAAAAGTGTTCATCACCAGCGGTGGGAGTGGCGACACTGGGAGGGAAGGGGGTGTAGAAAGGGAGAACCGATCTTGGAGATCTATGTGTAACCTCCTCTCTGGGAGATGGGCAATGGGAAGGTGGGTAAGGGGAGATGCTGGGCAGTGTAAGATAAGATAAAATAATAATTTATAAAATATTAAGGGGGGGAGTGGGGAGGGGATAAGAAAAAGGAAACCAAACTGATCCCAGGAGCCTAAGTGGAAAGCCAATTTTGAGAATGATGAGTGCAACAAATGTATAAGGGTGCTTTGCTCAATTGATGTATGTGTGGATTGTGATAAGAATTGTGTGAGCCCCCCAAAAAATATTTATTTTTAAAAGTTCATAAAATTAGTCATGTTATACAGAATAGTTGAGCCCAATATCTTTTTAGAAATGTATTAGTCCCTGTCTTAGGCTGGGTTCTCTAAAGAAGCAGAACTAAAGTTTCTATGTGTATATATTGACAGAGCTTTATCAAGGAATGGCTCACAAGGTTGTACAAGCGAGCAAGTTCCCAATGTTAGGTTAGCTGCAGGGGCCGAGGAGCCCAAGAACTACGCGAAGACTAGCGGCTTTTGACTGTAGGGGTGAATGAACCCAAGACAGGGAGGTAAAATGACAAGCTGCTTCCTACTACCAGGCTTGTCAGGCAATACCACAGACTGTTAGCTCAGGTCTTGGAGGTTGATGAGCTAAATGCAGACCCTAGACCCAGCAGGAAGTAAGCTTTTCACAGCATCCATACGGTAAGCGTAGCTTGGAGGAGAGCTCATCATAGGGGATTACCACATCTTTAACTGCCAATCCACGGAGAATCCAGGTTGACGCACAATTTTAACTATCACAGCCCATCAGAAAAGTTCGATCTGTCTTAAAAGAGTAATAAATAATTCTGAAATTACTATTTACCTAAAACATGAAGAAAAGTTAATAAAAACTATGCATAGAGGATCATGGCCAACAATAGTAGTATTAGAAAAAGTATACATCTATTCTGAGAAAAGGATTAAGTGATTTGTATGTCTTGATTCATATTCTGGGAATCTGTCATAACTTTGAACTTGTGGAAGAAATAGTATCAACTTGTGGAGGTAGGTAGATGCTCAGTAACTTCTTGGCTACCATTTTTTGTAAGTATTAAGTTTCATGATGTAGAAGCCCATATTCAACCAAGATTTGTTCTTTTACAAGCTAGTAAATACGTTATAAATTAAAATCAAGAAGCATGTCCTTACTATATATTAGGGAAATTATTTTTTATGCTATTTCAGAATTCCAGTAGAAAATAAGTCAGCCTCTTAAGGAAATTCTAGTCAGTAACCAATATTTAGTTCTAAAAACGGATTGATTTTATGTTGACTGCTGTTTTATCTTTAAAATCTTTTAGCTTGTACAAGATGAGTAATTCATCAGAAATAGTGTATTTGAAACTAAATAAAAAATATAACCTCTAATTTTATTAGCAGAACATCTATGTACTGTAGAGGTAGGCTGAGGAATGCAAACAAAATTCTCTTTATGGCCACCTGTTATGCTAAGGAGAAAACTACATTCTTGTTTTCTTGGCTTACTCCTAAGGATTTATGTAATTATAAAATAGTTTTCTCAAACAACTGATAGCCTACTGACTTTACTGGTAAGAACATTGTAATGGTCTTTGGTCTGTGGATGGTGGTGGTCTGGGAGTTTAGAACCCTTCTGAGGAAGCCCTTGGATAGTATCCTATGTAGTACAACTTGACACCTGGAAGACCTTTTCAAAATTAACATAACCAATAAGCCGAGCTCTTCCAGGAATCATACATTTTCAAACAAAAGGAAAGTTGTTTACACTTTAAGACATTGTGAAGTCGTTAGATAATTCTCTAAGAACTGTAAGTAAAAGCATTCTTTAGTTTTTATCACTGTCTATTAAAATTTTGGCCTTAAAATGTTAAATACAGTGAATTATAAGTAATGTTTTTGTTTTGTTAATGTTTATTATTTTTAATATAAATTAGCCATTTTTATTGCTTTATACTTCATAATGATCTTACTATAAACTGTAAACAGGATTTTAAAAATAACATGAAAAGTCCTGAAATAAATGCGACTGTACTTTTCACAGGGCTCCACTGTGCCCATAGTTGGATATAACTGCTCTTCTTCTTTGGAGGCCACACCTTGTCTACCCTTTCTGTGTTGACAAACAGGTTGTGGTTTTGTGTGATTAACTATGATGGAAAGTGGAACTGCATCATTTAAAGAATATTTTGAAACATTTTTAGTTGTCTGTTGGCTCCACCACTGTTAATTCAGAATTAAAGGCTAGGAACTGACCGAGTGGTATGTATGAGTTGCACAGGGCCTAAATGTAAAATGTCACATTTCCCAAGTAAGACAATGGTTAAATACAACATTTTCCATCTTGCAGTACTTATTTAGAATTTTACAGTGAGCTTAAGCTTAATGTTCAATCATTACCCAAAGGTATTCTGTAGTTCTACAAGTTTTTATAACCGACAGACATACTTGAAAGTACAAAGCAAAAACAATTCAGGAAATTAAACACATAACTGTAAGGAAGCCAAACTTAATTATTTTTTCTATATCTTAAGTATAAATGAATTGAAACTTTTGGAAACCCTGGTGATGTAACTTTTTTGGACCGCTAACCTCAAGGGCAGCAATTTGAAATCACCAGCCACTCTAGAGGATTAAGGCTTTCTCCTCTCTTAAAGAATGACTGTCCTGGAGAGCTGCCCCGGCAGCTCTACCCTGTGCTGTAGGGTTGCCAGAGTTGCCATCAACTCCACAGCAGTGAGTTTGAGTGAGTAAAAAGTCAACTTATATATAATGTATGCTTTTTCTAATACTACTATTGTTGACCATGATCCTCTATGCATACTTTTTATTAACTTTTTTTTCTTCATGAGGGCAATGTGGCCGTGTGGAGGAATTCATGAAAAAAATTTTACTCAAAATCTCTCAATGAAAGAATTTTAAAGTGAACACTCATGTACTACTTAATTCTATGATTATCAGTGGGTTATATTTATCTTAGCATGTTCATACCCATTATCCCCCAATTCTTTTAAACAATTTTTAGGGGGACTAGAATGTTCATCAAATGAGTATTTTGATTGGCAAAAGAGTGATCAGAAAAGTCTTGAGCATCATTAATAAGCATAATTAATTTTCTTAGTTTAAAATTCAGGTTCTGAGCTCAAGCATCACATGATAGCAAAAAAAAAACATCAGAAATAGACACTGTTCAGGAAATGGGACTGGATATACAGTTGATACGAGGAGCTGCCTTGGAAGGTGGGTGGAAAAGGGCCATGCAATCCATGGTCTCAATCCCTTCTTTCTGTGGACACAGTTGAAGCATGATCACATGAAGGACACAGTTTTGTTCCTCTTTCCGAGGGCTAGACCAAGCCTTCAAGTTCCTTTTATGGTGACATGTTACTTTTAAAGATTTTCCCTTTAACAACTGTACTGTTAACTGACAATTTTGAGTTTCTTTTATTCAGAATAAAAAGAATTAAAAACAAAAATACTGCCATCGAGTCCCTGCCCATTGAGTGATACTATATATAAGGGGCTACCCCCCCAAAACCCATAATCTCCCCCATCTTCCAACACTGTATTTTATTTCTTTTTA
The DNA here is from genome assembly GCF_050624435.1 of Tenrec ecaudatus. Classification (NCBI taxonomy): domain Eukaryota; kingdom Metazoa; phylum Chordata; class Mammalia; order Afrosoricida; family Tenrecidae; genus Tenrec; species Tenrec ecaudatus. The sequence goes on from NC_134536.1 coordinate 85,264,848, forward strand.
CAAAATAACCTTATCAATTTCAATGTGCTCTCCATTGCACTTACTTTATTTGTCAAATCTGTGATTCCATTCTTGGAGATTTTTCAAACTCATCTGTTTGAATGGTTTACAACACCTCCCTCATTTTTGTCTTCACCTCTTCTACATCCTCTAATTGCTGTCCTGTCATGTCCCTCTGCATTCATGGAAACAAAAAGAAATCGCAGGAGTGAGGTCAGGTGAGTAAGGTGCGCGGACAAGAAATGCATGCTGTTTTTTGCTAAAAACTAGCACACAGATGGCTGCATGAGCAGGCACATTGTTATGGCAAAACCAGTCCCCCCACCTGCCACAAATCAGACCTTTGTTACCGCTCACTGTTTAGCAATCTTTTCAGAACTTTTAAATAGGAAGCTTGATTAACAGTCTGACCTGGTGAAATGAACTCCAAATGCACTGAGTCGACATTTTCGTCTGTTCAGGAAGTTGACAGACGTCCAGAACGAGGTTTGTCATCAATCAACATTTCAGCTCTTTGGAAATGAGAAAACCACTCATACACTTGAGTTTTCCCCATAGCACTGTCCTTGTAAGATGTGTTCAACATCACAGTTTCTGCAGCATTTTTCCCAATCAGGAAACAAAATTTCACAGCCACATGCTGTTCTCTTAAATTGGCCATCATAAAAAAAAAGAGGTTCGAGCGGAACTGTTTATGAAAAAAATTCACTGTGGGTAGTGGGCATACAGACCCTACCACAGTGCACCAAACTGTGAGGGCAATGTGGCCGCATGGAGAAATGCATGAATGAAGAGGGCTACAGACTGGTCCCAACCAGAGCCAAACCAACCCCCTCTCTAGAAATAGGTGTCACAGAGAACAACACTAACCCTACATGTTGGGGAAAGGGACCAGCATGCCACACCCACACGGAAGCCAACCAGGAAGGAAGAAGATAAAGGGGCAGCCCGTCTGGACCCCATGCTGGCACACCAGGGCTGGAGGAAGATGTCCCTGCAGGGAACAGCTGGGACACAGAGGGGACTGTGGGGCAGACCACAGCTCGTGTCATGTCCCCTTACTGGAGCAGACTGCAACAGAGGACAATTCTGGGGTCACACGGTGGGAAGGTAGTGCAGTCTGAACCCCCCACAGCAGGGTGAACCAAGAAGGAAACAACAGATCAGCAACTGGAGCAAAGCAAAGCTATGAAACCTCTGAAGATCCCCAAAATGGACTTCAGGCTGGAAGGGACAGCTCCCGGAGTTTCCCCATGACTACTGGGGAAATAGTCATGAAGGTCAGCAAACAGACCTAGAATTATGTAAGTTTTTTTCTCCTTTCAATCTTTTGTTTTCTTTTTGTTTGGTCTATATCATAGTTTGCCTACTTATATAAGATAGGCATGGGAAGCAAGCCTCAGGAGAAAGTGGGACCAACGGTCTCAGGAGAACTTAGGGGGTGAGGGTGTGGTAAGCCGCAGTGGCATAGCACAGGGGAACAACTAGGGAATTAGAGTCAACAAGGAGGGGATAGAGGTTCTGGGAGTGTCAGGAACAGCAAATTAGCTAAGAGGAAATACTAAGAGGCAGAAATAAGGGGAAAGTGATGGTGGGGCAGGAAGAAGATAAAAGGAAACAGAGGAAGGACCTAGGAAGCAAAGCAATGGGTAGAGGTATAAACATAGGTGTGTACAGATGTAAATGATTTATTTATCCACAAAAATAGAGGTAGCGGCCTATGTACATATATTTTTATGCAACAGTACAGTAAGGTAGTGGGCGGAGTGAAGGCCTCTGCTCATACCCCCCCTCAAGACAAGAACATTTTGCTCTAACAAATCAGCATTCTGAGATACCCTTCTAACACAATCACTGAAGACAAAATGGGTGCATGAGCAAATGTAGTGAAGAAGGCAGTGGTGCCCGGCTATTAAAAGATACAGTGTCTGGGGTCTTAAAGGCTTGAAGTTAAACACACGGCCATCCAGCAGAGAAGCAGTAAGCCCATGTGGAAGAAGCACACTGCCAGTGTGATCGTGAGGAGACATCGGGACCGGGAAATAGGCACCAGCAGACACATAACAAAAACATTGTTGAGAATGAAGGGGTGTGGAGCAGAGACCCAAAGCCCATGTGTAGACAATGAACACTCCCCCCACAGAGGGGCCACAGGGAAGGGATGAGTCACCAGGGAGCAGTAAAGCATCGATGAAACACATACTATCCCTCTGGTTCCTTGAGGCTTCCTCACCCCACACTATCAAGACCCCAGTGCTGCCTCTCAATTCAGACTAGACTGGAGCATGTACACAGGGACAGATAAGAGATGGGGCTCGTGACACACAATCCAAGAACAGGAGTGGGAAGAGCAATACCAGAAGGGTAGGGGGAAGTTGAGGAGAGGAAGGGAGAAAGGGGAACTGATTGCAATGATGGACACATAACCATGCACCCCTCTGCAGGGGGAAGAACAGCAGAAAACATGGGGGAAGGGAGACAGCAGTCGGTGTAAGATATGAAAATAATAATTTATAATCTATCAAGGGGTTATGAGGGTGGGGGTGGAGAGAGAAAAAGAGCCGATACCAAGGGCGCAATAGAAAGTAAATGTCTAAAAAGAATGAAGGCAATATATGTACAAACAGGCCTGATGCAATCGATGTATAGATTGTAACAAGAGTTGTAAGAGTCCCCAATAAAATGACCTTTTAATTTAAAAAAAGAAATTCACTGTGACCAGAGAGAACCTTCGCAGGCAACGCTATTGGGTGCACTAACTCAGAATAAGTTACTCACCTAGTGGGAAAAATGAGTACCATGAAAGCTCCACTCTGCCCAAGACAATTCTGGGTTTGGGGGTGGGGGGAGGGACACCTCTTAGAATGCTTGTGACTTATTTTTTCTGTTTTATAAATTATCTTAAAACTAGATTTGGCTTTTATTTTATACTATTTAGACAGCATACCAAATTCAACTGTCATTAATTTGATTCCAACTTATAGCAACCCCATAGGACAGAGTAGACCTGCCTCTCTGGGTTTTCAAGACTGTAACTCATGACAGGATATAAACCTCATCTTTCCCCTGCAGAGTGGCTTGTGGTTTTGAACTACTGACCTTGTGGTTAGCAGCCTAAGTCGTAACCATATATCCCATCAATTAGATTTTAGTTACTATAGGATTCAGTTGCTTTTTGCTGAGCTTCAAACATGTGCTTCCTGCTTCAAGTACAGTTTACAACAGCGGAACCTGAATTTGTAGTGGGTATAGCAGAACAATAACTTGAATGGGAAAGATTATGGGTCAGCATTTTTTCTAGAAATTTAATCTCCCTCTTAAAAAGCAAGAGGAGTACGCTTGCTACTTAGTAACCAGATTTGATTGACTGGCAGAATTGGAAACACCAGTGAATGGCTCAAAGAGAGTGCTGTTCTCTGTAGTCCTGACACAAGGCCAGTCTCCGGAATCAAACAGGTCTCCCTAATCCAGTCCCAGGGCTCCGGCCTAAGACCTCTTCTCTTCTGGTTATTCTTCCAGTACATGTTTTACAAATTTGGTCTGTGCTCAGTTAATTGCAATGGCTGTGACTGAAATCTTCAAAGCCCTGGATTATTGTTAAACGTGACACCAATCTATACTCCAAAAAGGTTGTGTTTGCATTCTGGAAATAACTGTTTCTCTTTCTGTACTATAATTACCATATTTCTAGCTGACAAAGGACAGGCTCATATTTTGACAGGAAGTCATGCGCAATCTCTAATATTAGAATTAGGGAACTATTATAATTTCATTTAGGTGGGTTGTTAGGTATCGATTTAGGATGGATGGTACCAGTGGTTAATAAACTCAGCTGCTGATGGAAAGGTGGGAAGTTTAGATCGATCTGGAAGCATCTCAAAAGAAAGATGTGGTCACCTACATCCAGAAACAAAGGTAATGAAGCCCCTTGGGCACACTCAGGGTTGCCATGAGTAGGAATTGGCTTGATAGAAGGGAGTTTATTATCTATGTCTGTGTAACCAGTGTTGGAACGGTTTGATCTAGCATCTTTACACTCATATTAAAATCTACACATTTTCTGGGTTCTAGCCTATTCCCTACTACTTATGTATTAGAGTAGGAAAAACTATTGAATACTTTCTTTTATGTTTATAGACTACAATTGTTCAGAATGGCTAGCGAACTGAAATATTATTTAAGGATGTCATTTTATCCTTTAAGCAATTAAATTAAAAGTTGTGAACTTCCAAGTTCCATAACTTCTAGCTAACTGAATGTGAACAGAACAAGTAGTCTCCTTTAACAAACTGCTTGCATTTTCACTTATCCTTGTAAGTCTACCCTACCAGTCTTCTTATTTTGTGCTTTCTACCATTATTTCACTTGGGTTTTAGAATTAATGACACTGATCCATGATAAGTCATTCTTTTAATAGAGGAAACTTCAGTAATGCAACACCTCTCACAAATATTAAATTATAATTCAATTTAGGTGGTCTTTAAAAAAATTTAAAGTCTAAAAAAAATTAAAGCCTAAGTTTGGTAAATACAATTTCTGGTGTTATGAATTATATTAATGTATTTTAGCATATTTTAGAACCTCAAGAAAGTTGCAAGGGATTTGAGAAGTGTAACAATATGACGATTATCAGATTAATCCAAGACAATCTAGTATAATTAGGAAAAAGATTTAATTCAAGCATATAAGATGATCCCAACTCTTAAAAAAAAATAAAACCTCTACCCCATACCTTCAGAGAATCCTATCTAAAATATGTGTATGTTACACATAGCATTCTGTAAAATGACTCTCCAGCGATACATCTTTTCAATTTTGAATATAAGCAGTTTCTGTATGATGCATTTTGTGTTTACAAGGCTGCCACCCCTGCCATCTCGCCTCTCAACACAGACTTAACACTCTTGCCCCATTGAAACTATTGTGGAACCACTTTTTAGGGTTTGTAAAGGATTTAGGGATTCAGGTGAGAAAAAAAATACAAATAAAGCAAAACCAGCTTAGAGGAGTTAGCTCAGGAATCGAATGCTTAAATAAGCATTTTTTAATATGGAACACTTCACGAATTTGCGTGTCATCTTGCACAGGGGCCATGCTAATCTTCTCTGTATCGTTCCAATTTTAGTATATGTGCTGCCGAAGTAAGCACAAGTCTTGTCATTTTTTAAGATTATCTCCTTTAAAAATTTAAATATTTATAGAAAGGTGTGTTTGTATATTCAAGTACACAATTATGCTTGAGTTTTGCTCATCCTGAAGCAGTTGTATTGAAGACATGACACCTGAGAGGCCCTCTTAAAGGATTATATATTCAGCAAAATGATAAGGAAGGTCACTTTGAGATTCCAGAAGAAATACATATGTATATATAAATATTAAAAAAAAATAAGTTTCACCTAACTAAAAACATTGGGCAAGATGGAAGGAAATTAGGAACTTTATTCTACCTTTTCACTAAGTGGGGTTCCACCACCAGAATTCAGGATTTAATTGAGTACTGCCACCTAACAGACTTTTTTAATTTTTCATAAGCAGCTAGAGAAGCAGAGTAGCCTTGGTGAAGCAGGCGTTAACGTGCCGGGCTGCTAGTCAAAAGGTCAGCAATGTGAATTGACCAGCAGCTCCACAGGAAAAAGATGTAGAAGTCTTTTTCCATAGGGGTTGATGGCCTTAGAAACTCTATGGGGCCTTAGAAGCTCTGTGGTGCTGTTCTATACTATTCTGTCCTGAAGCATCTATGAGTTTTGAGTTGCAATTGAAAGCATTTGAACTTTGGAGAACCCAACCACTGTTTGTAATTGTTTCAGTGGGGGGAAATGGGTTCTAATTCAACAATCAAGTTTATTACAGATGAACAGAGTCCATAGGCGGCAGAATGTATGAGTTCTAGAGTACTCATAAAGGTGCTTAGCCTTATGGGCATAAAAGGAGGGGATACACGGGGGAAATATTTCTGTTCCATTTTTATGTTTCCCTCTTTCTGTACAAATTGCCAAAACTAAACTTCTAGGTCTGACTAATCTTCTATTTACTTGTCGTGCATTTCCACGTGGATGTCCTATAAGTACCTCAAAATTCAGAATATCAAATTACCTTTCTGTATAATTCCAGTCCTTCTCCAATGTTTTGTAATTACTAGTCTTATCCTCTTTAGTTCCCTAAGTTAAAAATCTTCCTTACTCCCCTTCACATTCCCATCTTAATAATTTTACCTTTAAAATATCCCTCAAACATGTCCACGCCTTCATGTGCCCTGATATATCCTTAGGACTTATTTCACTTTTGAAACACTAAAATATCATCCCTAAAGTTATCGTCCACCACTGTCCGTTTGTCATACTGTGGTGGCTTGTGTGTTGCTGTGATGCTGGAAACTATGTCCCTGGCATTTCAGATACCAGCAGGGTCACTCAAAGTGAACAGGTTTCCTCAGAGCTTCCAGATGAAGAACAAACTATGAAAAAGGAATCACTTGTTCACTTCAAAGGAATTAACGACTGACAACTTTATGAATGGCATTGAAACATTGTCGGATACTGAAGGCTGAATTAATAGAAGCAGAATATCGTCAGAGATAGTGCATAACATGAACCCCTCAGGTCAGAAGGCACTCAAATTAGGACTGAGGAAGAGCTGCCTTCTCAAAGTAAAGTGCACCTGTGATGAAGTAAAGCCTATCAAAGTTGAGCCTTTGGGATCTTCATTTGCTTATGGATGCAACTCAAAATAACTGCCAAGGCCTAATAATCAGAACTTGGAATGTACAAAGTATGAATCTAGGAAAATTGGAAGTCTTCAAAAATGAAATAGAATGCATAAAGATCAAGATTCTAGGTACTAGAGAGCTGAATTGGCCATTTTGAGTCAGAAAAATCATAAGGTTTTCTGTGCTAGGAATGACACAATCAAGAGGAAAGTAGTTGCATTCCTCATCAAAAAGAATATTTCTACCTTGAAATACAGTGCTGTACTTAAAGCAATTAAAGAATATTATCTATCCACCTTCAAGGAAATCTAATCAATACAATTATGATTCAGATTTGTACACTGACCACAAAAGCTAGTGATGAAGAAATTGAAGAAATCTACCAAAGTCTTCTGTCAAATTGATCAAACATGCAATCAAGATGCACTGAAAGTTATTGACATTTGGAATGCAAAAGTTGAAAACAAAAAAGAAGGAAAAGTAATTGGAAAATATGGTCTTGATGATAGAAATGAAGCTGTAAATCGCATGATAGAATTTTGCAAGGCCAAAAACAAATGCCTATTTTCAACAACACAAATGGTAACCATACTCCTGGATTTTTTCCCCAATGGAATACACAAATAAAATTGACTACATCTGTGGGAAGAGCAGATTGAAAAGCTCGATATCAGCAGCTGAAACCAGGTCAGGGGCGACTGTGGAACAGACCACCAATTGCTCGTGTGTAGATTCAGTTTGAAGCTGAAGAAAATGAAATCAAGTCCACAGATGTGAAACGCCACCGTGAGTCTATCCCACCAGAATATTGAGAACATCTCAAGAACAGATGTGAAATGCCACCGTGAGTCTATCCCACCAGAATGTTGAGAACATCTCAAGAACAGATGTGAAATGCCACCGTGAGTCTATCCCACCAGAATGTTGAGAACATCTCAAGAACAGATGTGAAATGCCACCGTGAGTCTATCCCACCAGAATATTGAGAACATCTCAAGAACAGATGTGAAATGCCACCGTGAGTCTATCCCACCAGAATATTGAGAACATCTCAAGAACAGATGTGAAATGCCACCGTGAGTCTATCCCACCAGAATATTGAGAACATCTCAAGAACAGATGTGAAATGCCACCGTGAGTCTATCCCACCAGAATATCGAGAACATCTCAAGAACAGATGTGAAATGCCACCGTGAGTCTATCCCACCAGAATATTGAGAACATCTCAAGAACAGATGTGCTGCATTGAGCACTAAGGACAGAAGAAAACCTGATGAGCTGTGGGAGGACGTCAGGAACATCATTCATGAAGAAAGCAAAAAGTCATTAAAAAGACAGGAAAGAAAGAAAAGATCAGATTGGATGCCAGAGACTCTGAAACTCGCTCTTAATTGTAGAGTAGCTAAGACAAATGGAAGAAGTGAAGTTAAAGAGCTGAACAGAACATTTCAAAAGGCAACTTCTGGTACATACATACTATGCATTGTGATGGGTTTATTATGCCAACCTGAACAATAGGAACACGGGGTATTAATCAGGTCGCTGTTTGATTGGAAGGCAAAGAGATAAATGGCTCTGCTAGGCTGCCACCCACCTTCTACCCCCACACTCCTGCTCTCTGGTGAACGGGGCATGCTGGAGCATGCTGCTGCTTTAGCTAGTTCTCTTCTCAACCAATGAGCTACACCAAGCCAACCTTTGGATCCTGTTGCTAAAGCTTGAGGCTTCTTGGAGAACTGCTTCGCATGCTGCTGGTGAGTACATCGCTTGAGCTTGAGGCTGGTGGGTCCTGTCGCTTTGCATTGCTAGCATTTGATATCCCATCCAGGCCTGCTTCACTAAGCTCCAGAGCTGCTGACTGTTGGTGACCCACCCTGCTGTCTGCTGCTTGTGGACAGAATCCACTGCCTGCTTCCTTGACCTCGTACTTGGCAGCCCATATGAGTTGAAAGACTTCCAGTATATCAACTATTCCATGGAAGTGAGTTGAACTGAATCCTCTACTGCTGTGTGGACTAATTAGCTGTTATATTCCTTCTTGCTGTATAAACCTATTCTCTTATTTATATATACACCATATACACTTGAGTATAAGCCAACCTGACTATCAGCCGAGGCACCTAATTTTACCACAAAAACTGCATTAAAAATGTGCTGACACCAGCCTGTGTGATCATGAGGTACCAAAAGGATCAGTTATCAGGCATCAAAGAACAAAAAATCATATCATTGTGTGCTCACCTTCCCAATGTGATATCTGAAGATTCTGAAGACAAATGGGTGCATAAGCAAATGTGGTGAAGAAGGCTGATGGTGCCCAGCTATCAAAAGATACCGCGTCTGGGGTCTTAAAGGCTTGAAGGTAAACAAGCAGCCATCTAGCTCAGAAGCAACAAAGTCCACATGGAAGAAGCATACTACGCTGTGTGATCACAAGGTGGCAAAGGGATCAGGTCTCAGGCATCAAAGAACAAAAAAATCAAATCTATGTGAATGAGGGGAAGTGCAGATTGTAGAATAACGAGGAATATGATGGGGCATGGGGTAGGAGAGGGAACTCTGAGCTAGGACATACAATGGTTTTGAGAATACACTGGGAAGCAGCAGGGGTTAGGGTGACAATAGAGCCACCAAAGCCATAGCATTCACAACCCTACATCCCTGCCCACCCCCCTCTCTGGGTTGCTTGCATTGTCTCCCCAACTCCACTGGGGCCTGGTGATGAGGGACAGAAGCAAGGGGAGAGGGGACCTTTGCTTTACTCCTTCTCAGCATTACAGGTTAAGTTGGGACTCAACAAAAAAGATCAGGTAAGGACAAAAACTAAGGACTGTTTTTGTTTTTCAATTAAGTGGTGAAATTACCTATTATGCAAAAGAAACAGTTGTGGGTTTCCCCAAGTGTGTCCTGCTTGGAGCCCATTAAAGTGCTGCATTAGCAAGACATGCTCAGTCCATGTTAAAATACAGAGAAGGAAAAGGATGATCACATTTGTTTGTTGTCATTCCGGCTCACGATAACCCTGTGTGCTGAGTAAAAACTCGATCTGTCTCCCTAGGCACCTCAAAATCAGACTCACTGCCATCACACGGATTCCAATTCAGAGCAACCCTATAGGACACAGAACCACATCACCCCTACCTCCGTTGTGTCTGTAATAGTTTACAGAATCAGAAAGCTTCATCCTCCTGAGAAGCAGCTGGTGAGATCCAAACTGCATGCCTTGTGTCTAGCAGCCCCATGTGTTAACCACCACCACCCACCTATGCCACCAGGGTTCATCCAGACGCCCCTGGGTGGGTGCAAACCAATGTTTTGCTTAGAAGCTAAGTGCTTAACTGTTTGCATCACCCGGGGACTTCGCGACTGCAAGTAAAAGACAGTACATCTAGCACTACTTCTCAGATTTTGCCACGTCTGTATGCCAAAAGCTGGTGGCACATGATTTAGCGCTTGGCTGAAAACCCACAGGTGAGTGGTTCAAAACCAAAGATGTGGCAGTCTGCTTGCTTATTTATAGCCTTACAAACTCTGGGGGCAGTTCTTAGAATTAATTCGACTGTAATGGGTTTTATTTTTTAATATGCTACATTTATCATACCCTAACACTAATTCTAAGTTGGACCCATAACATCACAGGCAGAAAGCGTCTTCTCTCCGCACATGTTAAGTAAATATGGGAAGAGTTACAACTTTTTTGGGAATTGTGTTCCCAAAACACCCAAGACCTAACTCTTGCAACTATGAATGCAACCTTGTTGCAGACAGGCTTTTCCTTGTTTTTATCATTTATTAGGGGTCCTTCCAGGTTACTGGGGAATCCCTCGGAGTGATGCTTTATAAGGGGAAGAACAGATGTGCAAAGTCACACCATGAGTCTGACTGGCAGCCAGCCCATTTGGTTATGCTTATGAAGTTAAGACCAAGATAAATGTAGTAGTAAATCAACCTATTGTTGAAGTTCCTGCCTGAAAATGATAGTAAATCAAATAGAATTACTCTTTAGTTCACATAAAACTATTTATGTGGAAGCAGCACACCAACCTTTGTGACCCAAAATGTGTAAACAATAAAATCCAAAGAAAAGAAATGGTACCATCAAAGCTTAAACTCTGAATGCCGTTTGCAGAAGCCTATGGATGGCAGTGGAAGCCAAAAACCCACTTATAGGGTCCCCACATGGATTAAGCCTCTGGCCAGTCTTGCTACCAGCCAGAACATTGTAAAGCCCATTATGGCAGGTGTTTAACATGTACACCTGTATCATTGGATCTTTTTGACCCATTTTAAACGTTTTTTTTTTGTGTTGGGAGGGTGAACACAGAATACCAGGCTAGAACAGTGTTATGTTGAGGGCTTGAGCAGAGACCCAAAGTCCGTCCACTTAGAGTGTTCCCATATAACTGCATCTACCTAGGCCAACACCTCTGAAGACATAATGGGTGCATAGGCAATTGTAAAATTGATGGTGCCCGGCTATCAATAGTGTCTGGGTTCTTAAAGGACTGGCGTTAAACAAGTGGCCATCTAGCAGAGAAGCAACAACCCCACATGGAAGAAGCACACCAGCCTGTGCGATCATGTTTTTTTTTGTTTTTTTTTTCATGAGGTGTTGACAGAATCAGGTAACAAGCACCAGAAGACCCCAAACAAGAACATGTTGAGAATGTGGGGGGCCAGGATACCTAAAATCCACCTGTAGACAACAGGCTATCCCCTCACAGAAAGGTGACAAGGGAGGGATGGGTCAACCTGAGTGTAGCATAACACCAATGAAGCCTATTTCTTTGAGGCTTCCTCACCCTTGCCATCCTCCCCATAATCCTAGCCTTACCTTTCAGTTCTGACTAGACTGGAGCATGTACATTGGTACAGATAAGAGCTCATGAGACACAATCCAGGTCAGACAAACCCCTCAGGAACACAAGTGGGAGTAGTGATAACAGGATGGTGGGGGGAGGAGGGGAGAAAGGGGGAACTGATCACAATGATCAATGCAAAATCCACCCCAAGGAGGAACAGAAACGTGGGTAAAGGTCGACAGTGATCAGTGTAAGACATGAAAACTATAATTTATAAGTTATCAAGGGGTCATGAGGATAGGAAAGCGGAGGGAAAAAAAAGAGCTGATACCAAGGGCTCAAATAGAAAATGGCAACATATATACTGCTTGAAACAACTGATGTATAGAATGTTATAGAAGCTTTAAGAGCCTCCAATATGATTTCAAAAATTCTAAAACTATCCAAAAAGGCTTTTTTCCCCTGAGATTTTATCTTACATTATATGGTTTTCTGCACATAAAGATCAACAATTATCTAGAGTTAAGCTAGGTGATGTTGGGGGAAATGGGGCACTAACAAGTACGAGCGGTTTTCTGAAAATGATGATGGCACACTGTTCTTATGTGAATTGTATGTCACTGAAATTATTTTGAAAATTATATATAGATCCTAAGAAGCTAATCACCTCTTTTCTAGCCACAATTATTTTGATTCTTGCCCTGGTAGTTGTGAAGTTATTTGACTAACTTAACCTGTAAAGTAGAAAGTTAAAAACCTATTGATACACCATAATCAAACAAGAAAAGTAGACACAACACAAAGAAGTCGACTAGCTTAAAAGGGGGGGGGCCAAATTATTATTATTTGAAAATTTGATTACAACCAATTTTGTTGGCATTCAAATTAAAGATATTTTAAGTTTGAATAATGCATATAAATAAAAACAAATTGAGTTTGGTAAAAATGGCAAGTTTTCCAGTAATTACAGATTAGAAGGCAGAAATTAATTTAGAGAAACATAGGGTTCTATGTTCACAATGATTGTGCCACAGATTGAAAATTTCAGTAGTGCATTAGTAAGTTGTTCACATTTAGATCTTCACCTTGAAATTAGACAGCTGTTTCTTGAAAAAAAATCTCAGTACCTTGTGCAAATAAATTGGTCTTCCATGTGCCTTAGCACACACTTAAAATTTTTCCATTTATATATACAAAACATCTACCCATTAGGGCAGGGCAAAATACATACTTTCATAACAAAACTATAATGTACCTCTCAAGTATGAACAATATACACATAATACATGGTATACAATATTTACAAAGTATAAAATATAATACAAGCTTATGCAATTTTTAAACTCATCTTTTTCACTTGTATATGGCATCAAGGTAAATTTCCATTTTGGTACTGATTTTCTTTGAAACTGTCCAGATCAGGTTTGTGAAAAAATGCTTGCGATACATACTTAAATCAGAACTCTTAAGTTTGTACTTTTAAGAGAGTTTTCAAGTGTACTGCCATCAGCTCCCTATTTGGGTTGGAATTTTCAACAGTGCTTCCCATCCAGTGGCTTGGAGGTTTTGGGAGAACGCTAGGTGAAGGTGGATCACTAAACTTTGCTCCAGCATAATTTTCCTTTTGGCTCACTTCACTGAGGAGTGCTTTCTTCAAATGCATATTTTTAATGTTCTCAGTATTTTTAAAAGGCTTTTTTTCTGGCTTCGGAGTTGTATCAGATGAAACGGAAGAATTCTGCCAGAAGTTATTTTCATTTCTTCTTGCAGAGGTGATCTTGGTTAGTGGCAAGTTATATTTGCTTTTCTGTCTGTTCATCTTTGGTTGTTCATACAAGTGTATGCCGTGAACAAGCTGGCCGTGGGGAAGGACAATTTTCTCCGATTTTCCCATCTTTGATTTTGAAACCTACAAAAACAAAGAGCACAAAAGTAAGTAAATACAGTCTGAAGGTTCAGTCACAAATCTTACTACATATATCGGTATATCTTATTAAAATTTCACTCTTAAAAAAACAGTTCTGCCTTGACTCAAACCCTTATTTGATTGCTGCATTTACCTATCGCTGCATGTCTATACATGCACACATCTCCTTTTGTTTAGGAACCGCCGTAACTGACCAACCAAAAGCCAACTCTCTAACGAGAACAATGATCTTCTACATATGTATGTCAACCCCTTTCAGAAAAAATAAAATTTAGAAAAGAATGATATTAAGGGAATTTTTCAAATGCTTCATTTTGGTTGAGCTTTAGGTTAAATAAGGGTTTAACTATACCTTTAAAAGGAAGGTTCTTTTAAAATTAGAGCAACAAAAAATGTGATTACCAGAATTTTAAGCAAGGAAGTATTTTTATAATGGTTACTAGGTACACAAAATCAGTTTCTGGTAACCGAGCATTTCAAATATTAATTTACCACTTTTCCAGCTGTACAGTACTTACACAAGTACATCCATCCTGTTCTTATCTTTCTAGTTTTAACAAATGCTTCATTAACTTTGTTGTGCTAATTCTATCACTGTCTTAACAGAAGTGCCAATTCTGAGAAGCAATAATTAGATGAAAGTGTTTTAGGTAATCCAGCAAGCTGACTGCCTTTCCAACATTTATGTTAAGAAAGCAGGACATAAAAATGGTCCAAGGCAACATGCCAATTAGGGCACTAAATAACTGTCAACAATCTGGAAAGGCAATGAGCAGAAAAGCTTGCACTTCAACTGTAATTTCGGAGGGCCACAGCTTAGAAGAAATCTGCCTTAATTTAAGGAACTGTTAAGGGCATAATTAGTAATTTTCTCCAAAGGACTGCTACATAAGCTCAATACTCTCAAATGGCAATAACTTTATCACAAAGGAATAAATCTATGAAACCAAGTCAGAGAAAAGTTTTGACAAAAATCAATTTCTAAAATGTTTACAGCTTTAACTCCCGCTATCTTAGTCCAATGGGACAGCAATTGGGTGGCATGTGAACTAACTTTTCTTTAGAACACTGGATTATGCTTGTGCAATCAAGTCTAGTCCGGTACACAATGCCAACAGTTTCAAGATAAACCAGTCAATTCAGACTCCGAACAAAAACTCTGCCATCAGTCAATTTTGACCCACAGCGACTGAGTGAACTGCTCCCTGTGGATTTCTGGGCTATAAAATCTTTTCGAATAAGTAGCCTCGTTTTTCTCTCGAAGAGCAGATAGCTAGTTCGAACGGCTCATCAGCCATAACTCACTCAAACTCACACACACACACACACACACACACACACACACACACACACACACACACACACGGAAAAAGCAGCCTAGACACTAACACACACACACACACACACACACACACGGAAAAAGCAGCCTAGACACTAACACACACACACGGAAAAAGCAGCCTAGACACTAACACACACACACACACGGAAAAAGCAGCCTAGACACTAACACACACACACACGGAAAAAGCAGCCTAGACACTAACACACACACGGAAAAAGCAGCCTAGACACTAACACACACACGGAAAAAGCAGCCTAGACACTAACACACTAACACACACACACACACACACGGAAAAAGCAGCCTAGACACTAACACACACACACACACACACACACACACGGAAAAAGCAGCCTAGACACTAACTTAAACTTAAGCAGGCTGGGTGGGTGGGTCAGAGGCGCGGGGCGCAGAGCCCCCGAGGGACCGGCCTCTCCACACGCCGGGACATCGCGCATCGGAGCGGTAACTAAAGCCGAACCGAACCGAAACGCTAGCGGCCCTCTCGGAACCGCCCTGGTCGGCGCGGATGACCACCCGGCCCGCTGGAGCTGGGGCAGCGAAAGCGAAACCCCGCGCTCGCATCGCCTCCTTCATGGGTGCCCGGGCGCTCGGCACGTAGCGCGCGCTGACGTCAGCCCCTGCCCCCACCCCGTCGGCCGCGAGCCCCGAACGCTGAAACCCCCTGGAACGCCGCCAGCCTTCTAAATCGGGGCTGTTGCTGGGGCGCAGTCACTCCTCCCATTGGCTGGTCGCCGGCAGCCAATCAGCAGCGCCAGCGCAGGCCGCCCCCTCCTCCTTCTCCCCAGCAAGAAGTGAGCGGGCGTCACGGAAACTTCCCTCCCGAGTAAACAGCCGCCCTTCACCCGCCCCCACCCCCGGGCCTCGGCGCAGGGCCCCAAACCCGCCAGTCGGGCTGTGGCCGCGGGAGCGCCCCACTCGGCGGGCCCTCCGCCCCGCGCGCC
This sequence comes from Tenrec ecaudatus, assembly GCF_050624435.1. Lineage (NCBI taxonomy): Eukaryota > Metazoa > Chordata > Mammalia > Afrosoricida > Tenrecidae > Tenrec > Tenrec ecaudatus. The sequence continues at coordinate 85,280,593 of NC_134536.1, forward strand.
GCCCTCACCTCTTTCCTGAGCGAAGGTTGGCCGGGTGCCGCGGGCGGCAGCGGCCCAAGGACGGAGCTCGTTCCGTCCGTCCGGGTTCCGTCCGTAGGGGCCGGGGCCGGGCCCGCGCCCTCGTGCGCGCCGCCCTGGCCGCCCGCGGGGCTGCGCCCGCCCTCCAGACTCGGCCGGTGCTGCTGGTACTGGTGGAAGCGGCTGGGCAGTTGTCCCGACGGGCTGGCCCGCACCTTCTTCTTGCGCCGCTTCTTCGGCGCCGCCCGCGGGGTGCCCCCCGCCGCGGCGAGGCTGCAGTTGGTCAGAGAAGCTGGAGCGCGAGGCTGAGGAGTGACGCAGGGACCATCTCCTCCGAGGAAATGAGGGAGGAAGAGGGTCGGGGGCAGTGCCCGGGGGTCCGGGATCCGGGGGACAGGCGGCGGGGCCGTGGTGACCAGCGGCAGGGCCCCGAAGTAGCCGCGGGAGGGGAAGCCCAAAGGCGCAAGGCGGCTGCCCAGGACTAGCGGCTCCCGCTGCGGGACGGAGACGACGGTCATAGCGCTGGGAGGCGAGTAGCTCAGCAGGAAGAGGAGGAAATGAAGCCTCTGATCGCAGGGCGAAGGAGGAGGTGGCGGCGGCGGTGGCGGCGGCTGCTGCTACGCGAGCCCGAGAGGAGAGCGAACCATGGCTCGGGCGGTGGCAGCGCAGCAACAAATAGCCCCGGCCCCACCTCAGAGTGTTGTTATCTGAAGCTCCGCCCTGTCCCCGCCCACTCACCCCCACGAAAACCCTATCAGAGTGCGGAACGCCAAGCCACGCCCCCGCCTCTCCGCCTCTCTGGCTTTGGAAAGACGCACACAAACAAGCAGCTTGCTGCAGCCCGGCACAAAGAAAGCGCACTGCGCAGGCGCTGTCAACGGGCTCTTTCGGGAAGAGTCGGTCCCGCGAACAATGAAGTTCCAGCTCCACCTCCCATTACCAAACCCGCTCGCCCCCGCACCCAGGCCAGTTAGGTAGCCGTCGGCTTTAGGGGAGGGGGAGGGGAGGAGGGGTGGAGGAAGTAGGAGAAGAAGGAATCTGGACTTGGATGCCCCCCCCCCTCCAAGCCACTGACCTTGGGGATGAATCCATTTTATTTCAAGCCCAACGTAATAGTATTATTATAGTTTTTTAAACATAGCGAGTACACTGTAAAGAATTGCCTCCCTAGAAATTCCAAGGAAAAGGAGTCTAAGTTATTTGGTCAAGTATGAGTCACGTTTATTTCATTCACTCGGATCGGCAAAGATACCCATTAGCCCTGGTTATTGGAGAAAGAGTTAAGGGAAGGAGTGATGGGAATTGGGTTGGAAAAATAGAAAAAGTTTTCCATAAATCCGTAAACGGGCGTTGGAGCTTTCATTGTCCTTGCATTTGAAGGACGAGGCAGACTGAGATCTCAACACCCCGAATACGGAGGAGGTTTGCATCTCCAAAGGAGAAAAGCTCTGCCACATCAGTGGGTTTTGTTGATTATCTGCTAGACCCTCAACGATCTTCCTGCACTGTGCTCACCGACAAAAAACACTGACATCCCAGACACTCTTCCTGACCTGAATCTACTCATCTGAACCGTAGCCGTAGGGAGAAAATGATCCCGTATTTATGAGAACTTGTCAAAGATCACACCATAATTTAGCATTGAACTCTTTAAGTATAGGCCTGGCTACACGGACATTTTAATATGATTCAGACTTTTGCCACACATTGTAGGCTCCTGGAATGTCACAAGAAACTTACATATATCTTTCCTCACAGCCTCTAAACCAGTATTTTTCACCTTTCAGCAATCAATTAGTGTTTGATAAATATTATATGATTAATGGCCAAGTTGGGCATAAGGAACGTGGAGAGAAGGGGAGAAGAGCCAAAATAATGGCTTTCCAATCGCTTTATATAATAAACAATTTGATATTACATTGCATGATTGTTGGATTTTACTCATAATCTTACTTCCAGAGTTGCAAAAAATGTTAGCCATATATTTAAAATCTCCAGGTCTGGAATTAAAACAAGCTTCAATGACCTAGCTAGAATTGGTGAAAAGCCAACAAGGCCTTTAGAATCTCTGGAGTGGAAATTGTTTGTTTGGTCTTTTTTTTTTTTTTTGTAACTCATTTTGTAATTTTTCTTTTTCATTTTGTACTTTTTCAAAGCACTTTCCCATCTGTGCTTTCATTTATTCTTTACCCCTTTAGAGAGCGGTTCTATGGATATGTAATGTCATTAAAGCTTCTGAGGCGGAAAGAATTTGACTCTTGGAGTCAGTAACACAATCACTTGATCTGATATCTACTCCAGTGATCTGCTCACTACCCCAAGGCTTCAGGGATGTCTCTTTCTGGGAGTACTATCACACTATCCAGGAGAGTAATTTATCCTCCAAGTAGGATCATTGGTAGGCATTAGCAGTCAGTTCCCTTGAGTTAATGTTGGAGATTGCATAAAAAGTAATTTATCCTTTTGAGGCCTGAAGGATTGGCTTCCTGGTAGAGCCTGGAGACTGTACTTTAAGTAAGGTGGCTTTGTAGCCCTGAGCACCTGGGTGAGGGGTGCAGCGATGGTATCTCCCACTAAGAAACGTTGGGAGACAGAATGGGCCATCAGATGAGAACAATGCAGGTTTTAGAAACCAGATTACTGGATTTCATGTTACTCTTTGAGTATGATCCATGTAGACCCTTCGTCTTTGGTAATCTCTTCCTAATATTCAAACCTGGCCTCTGCTATATTAAGGATAGGTCAGATACTCTTAGTTGGACCCGATGGGCTTGGAGATAGGAAGACCTTCCAAGGGCAAAGTAAATCTGGGAAGGATTTGAAGAGCTCTTAAAGATTTTTGTTCCACTGCAGGTCTTAATTTATTTTTATTAAAGCAATACTTTCTTTATAGGAGGCTTAAAAAGAAAGAAAAGCTTGAAAAGTTAATCAGGTTTTAAAGAACTGGGGAAAGAGGTAATGCACTTGGATGGTAGAAAATCTGCAGTTTGCCTGCATTAACTCTCCAGAACCTTCTGAATTTCTCCTTTTGTCACCTTTGTGAGAGGCTTTCGTATCTTTTTCCTTTCTCTCTCTCTCCCTATGATGTCATCTTTCTCTCTAACCCCAGGTGTCTTTATCCCCCCTCTCCTCTACCTATTGATGCTTGAACCTAAAGCACTGTTGTGAATTGACTTCCCTCCCCATCTCCCCCCATACCCTGCCCAACTATAAAGTGGCTCCAAAGACTTCATGGGAAAATTCCATTATCTTTTAATTCCATTTTCCAGGGACCTTTTGAAAACCATTTTATGTTCCTAACAACTGATGGATGTGATCCCATTTGGGACTAGGGATTTCATTATTTATTAATGAGGCCAGATCAGTGTAGGGTGTATTTTAAACCACTCATGGGATTTAAAATGAGCCGATTAGACACAGAGGGCAGATAAGATATCTTTCCTGGGAGGCAAGGAATTGTAGTTGGAATGATCAGGACCCTCCTCCTGATCAAGAAAAATAACCTATCCCAGAGTCAAACCAAAAGCAAACTCTCTTCCATTCCTCAGATTCACATTGACACCATATGACAAAACAGAACTGCTCTGTAGGATTTCAGAGACTGTACATCTTTTTGGAAGCTCATCTTTCTTCTGAGGAGTGGCTAGTGGATTCAAAGAGAAAACCTTTAGTTGGCAGCCCAAAGCTTAAATCCACCGTGCCTCCAGGGCTTCTTCCCCTAGAGCAGGTAGGTACCCTGAATTCAGATCGCTAACTCCCTTAGAGGAAGGATGGTGAGACTTCATTGATCTCATCTATTTTGGCCATGTTGTCTGGGGAGATCAGTCCCTAGAGAAGGACAGCATGCTTGGTAGAGTAGTGAGGCAGTGAAAAAGAGGAAGGCCCTTGACTACACGGATTGACACAGTGTCTGCAACAATGAGCTCAAACATAAAAGCAATTGTGAGGATGGCACAGGACCTGGCATTGTTCTGTTCTGTTGTACAAAGGGTTGCTATGAGTCAGAATCAACTCAATGGCACCTAACTACAACTGCCTATATTGAGAAAATGAATTTCCACTTGTTAAAGCACTCACCGATGAAGTATTCTTCAGAGCACTGAACAGAATCAGGAAATCAATGTTTACATTTACCAAAACTTCCCCTAACATTGAGGTGCTGATCATAAACCTTATTTTGTCAATTAACTCAAAACCTTTCATATTAAAAGGTATATGAAAAGACAAAGTATGCATAAGTTTTCACAAGATTGATAAAATCTACACTGGCACTTAAATTGTTTATCAAAGTGTGGTAGTTGGATGATTTTACATCCACTAGACATTCCTGGCTAGGGGTAGAGTCAAACCTATCAACCAAGTGGTAGCTTAATGGCACCCTTTAGGGGTGTGTGGCCTTTGGTATGACAATAAAGGACCCCGGGGACTGCCTTTCTCTTTGCCCATTCGCCTGCTTGCCTGCTAGACTAGGCTGTGTGTGCCTCGAGGACTTTTACGTACAGGCATTAGACTGTGTGGATCATGATAAACTATAGTTAATACTGAGAGGAATAGGAATTTCAGAATACTGTGCTCATGAGGAACCACCTGTACATGGATTACAAAACCTTCAGGATGGATTACAAAACCAAAATCCGGACAACTGGACCATTAGACAATATCATGATCAGCACAGGAAAGACTGAAGTTATCAAGGATTTCATTTTGCTTGAATCCATGATGGATGTTCATGGAAGAAGCAGTCATGAAGTCATATGACCTATTACAAGACCTCTTTAAAGTGTTGAAGATCCAGGAGGTCACTTTGAGCATTAAAGTGCACCTGACTCACCACGGTATTTTTAATCATCTCATATGCATGTGAAAGTTGGACAATGAATAAGAAAACCCAAAGAAGAATTGATTCATATGAATTATGGTGTTGGCAAATATATAAAATACCATGGACTGCCAGAAAGCACAAACCAATTTGTTATGGGAAGATTAGTCCCTGGAGAAGAATATCTTGCTTGGTAAAGTACAAGAGGAAGGGCTTCAAGAAGATGGACTGACCTCGTGGCTGGAACAACGAACTCAAACCTAACGATTGTAAGCATGGCACAGGACCAGGTGGTGTTTCCTACTGTTGTACATAGGTTCGCTTTGAGTCAGGCCGATTCATGCCAACAACAACCACCACAAGATGTATTCCGCCTCCCGACTATAAACAAGTATTTTGTCAAAACACTTTCACTTTTTGCTCTTTGTATTGAAGGAGCTGCAGATTTGGGGCCTGTCATCTGGCCTACAAATTTAGGACTTCCTTTCTCTGTCTCATTAGTGTTATTTCTCTACCGACCCATGATGAAGACAATCACTTCAGGGCTGTGGGCATGGAATCCATTGGTAGGGTTGCTGGGCCAATGTGTTACATAACCTACCTTCCAGGAATCAAAGGAAAGTGAGGGAGTCTAAGGAAAATCTGAAGACTTCAGTCTTTTTTTGGAAAACTGGATTTCTGGCAACATACTCCCATAGTCTCTAGTGAGGAAACAACTGGCTGGAGTTAAGTAGAGGCTACCCTTTTTTAAAAGGCTGTGCTCGTCCCGCTCCGTTTACTCCTTTACCTGCTTGGCCCTTATAGGCAAATAAGTGTGAATCTCCTATAAAAATAAATTGGAAGCAATAGGACAAGTAAAAGAACTCAGGTGTGTTGCCCCTGCGGGCTTTGGCTGAGGGGGTTCTGGGGAAATGGAAAGGTGGACATGGGAATAGAGCCTTAAGATATGTGTGCTGACTGACAACATGGGTCCAATGGGGAGACCAGATAGAAGGAGAATTCTGGTGGTCAGGAGAGGAAGGAGAAGCAAAGGCAGAGAAATGGAAAAGACCCCAAACTTTCAAATCTGGTTGGTTTGGAAAGTAAAGGCAGCCTTGACAGAAAGATGACAAGCCAAAGGGGAAGAAACATTACGTTGGTTAAATGCTTTATTTTCTTCCATTTAAAACCAAATGAACTGCAATTTGTATATTTTGTCTCTCAAAAACCAAAACAAAACCCCAAATTAATTGAGCTGCCTTGGTGGCACTGTTGACTTGGATTCAGCTGCTAATCTCAAGGTCAGCCCTTTGAGTTGAGCAGCCCCTGCAAGGAAGAGAGATCACTGCAATGGGAACAGACTCATGGGTGTGGGCTTAGTTTTTCAATTAAGCTGAATTTTAAAAATGTATATAAACTCCTGATAGAAAGTTTTCTGCGCTCTAGTGCAGTGCAAACTATGGAAAAGTATTTATTTAATCATTCTGGTTATTTTGGGTTATTCAACTTCCCATCTCCAGAAAAACAGGGGTTAAATTACTTCCAAGAAGTTTAAAACAAATTAAGGAAAATGGATTGAAACACATCTTCTCAAACCTCATTTATTTTTCAGGTCTCAGGACAGTCAATTCAATCCTGTCCTTCTAGGCAGCTGAAATTTCATTAGGAAAAGAGCATATGACATTTTTACCAAATTCTGCAGTGCCCCACTTTTCACAGGGTATGAATCTAGGATCATACAAGAAAGAAGCATTTCAGAATCTAGAGCCCTTTCCACTGGGTGATGATTTAAGGTTATAAAATGAATGCTTATGATTTTAAAGTCTAATTGACACTTTTTTTCTTTATTTCTTTAGTTATATACACAAAACGGGAAAAGAAAAATGAGATTTTGCCAATGGTTTTCTGCCCTTTTTTCCTAAAAACATTTCCTTATAGCCAGAAAAATGGAAACAGTATACAAAACAATCCAATTAACATTGCCTTGAGTTATCTCTTCCATGTCTTTACTCTTGGAAATTCAGGATTGCGCAAGAAAATAAAACCATCATTCCTTGAGTGATATCATTTGTAAAAATTCCTGAATATGATGAAGAGAAAGACCACAAGAATGTTTGCATTGCAGAAACGAAGAATAAGTACAACCACTTGCAGGAAGCTCAGAATGAAAGTGTGATGTTGATATTTTGCCAAGTTTTATTTGAGATATTGATTATGAATCACAGCCAAATATGACTCATTGCTTTAAATGCTAAATCTAAAATGATGTCATTTTAACTCTTTGAGTTTGGAGTTGCAGAAAAGGGTAATATTTTGACCTAACCAATAAGTTATCATATTACATTTCTTCTTAGCATGTACAGAAATTGTACACAATGTAATTACCTTAAATGCTGACCTAGGGTTTTTAAAATATTATAGCTAAGCCCCATCAGTCCACACTGACTAGCAGATGTCATACCAGGTGCATAGTGCTTATAATTAATTAGCTTCTTATTGCTAAATTGCAAAGTATAAGGTTATGCTGGAAAGTGTATGGGTATTTAATAGCACATGCTAGTAAAATTTTGTTGAAGGTAATTTTAAAATGGGTGGAATCGTACCTTAATATGGACCCACCAGAAATTCAGGATAGATTCAGAGGATGACGTGGAATGAGGGATATGACTACTGATGTCAGATGGATCTTGGCTGAAAGCAGAGAATACCAGAAAGATGTTTACTTGTGTTTTATTGACTATGCAAACGTATTCAACTGTGTCGAGCATAACCAACGGAATAACATTGAGAAGAATGGGAATTCTGGAACCTCGAATGGTACTCATGCAGAACTTGGACATAGAACAAGAGGCAGTAGCAAGGGAATAAAGCATGGTTTAAAGGGTTAAAAGTTGTGCATTCAGCAGGGGTAGATCCTCTCGTTATGTTTATTCTATATGTATGTCGAGTAACTAAGCCAAGAAGTTGGGCTCTAAGGAGAATGTGGCATCTGGATTGGGGGAAGGCTTATTCACAATCTGATAGGAAGATGACACACTTTGTTTGCTGGAAGCCGAGAAGACTTGCAGCCCTTGCTGATGAAGATCAAGGACTGCAGCCTGCCGTGTGGATTGCAGACCAGTACAAAACAGCGTGATGGACCGAGAAAAGCTTGATGTTGTCAAGGATTCCATTTTAGTTGGGTCCACAATCAACATTCACAGAAGCAGTTACCAAATCTAGCTAGGACTGAGGTGCGCCTGATTTAATCTAGGGCATTTTCACATGACTTGTGTACACGTGAAAGCTAAGCAGTGAATAAGGAAAACCACAGGAGAATTGATGCACCTGACTTACGGTGTTGGTGAAGAATATGGAAAGTAACCATGGACTTCCATAAGAGCAAGAAAATCTGCCCTGTAAGCAGAACAGCCAGAGGCTCCTGAGAAGCAAGAACGGCGAGACTCCATCTCACTACTTTGGATGTGTTATCAGAAGATGCCAATCCCTAGAAAAGAGTGTCTATCATGCTTGGTAAAGAACAGGATTCAACAAATGGAGAAGACCATTCACCAGATGGATTGACTCAGTGACTCGACAATGGGATCAAACATAACAATTGTGAGGATGCAGCGTTTGAGCAGCGTTTTGTTCGGTTGCACATAGGATTCCTATGAGCTAGAACCGATTACGTAACACCTAAAACAACAATGAAGTGTAAGCAGTAGGTAAGGATACCAGATTTTTCAGAATCAAATCAAACAGGAAAGGAAAGGCGCTTGGAAGACAAAGAGCAGGAGAAAAGTTTTAAGTCTCTTGTACTTAGCAGCTGAGTGTTGGGTGTTATGGTACACTTGTGAAACTAAAACAAGATACTATAAAAAGGAAACAATAAAAAGAACTACTGAAAGTGAAAGAAAGAGGCAAAAATAAACATCCTCAAACAGGGTGGAGGTGGGGTGGCAAATTTCAAGGCAATCTCATAGCAAGACATTTAAAAGATAACAAGTTTGAAAAATAATTTTAAAATAAGATTTAGAGAATTTATCTAGGAGGCCAAATCTTCCAGATAGAAATTCTTTCTTCCAGAAAGAACAGAATAAATAAGAGAAGTTAGCAAAGAAATAAGTCATACAAGTTTCTCAGAACTGAAAGACAAGGAGGGGTCTGTGGACTGAAATGACCCACTCAATGACTGCTCAACACAGTAGGTGAAGACGGGGGATGGATGACTTTGAGAACTTACATTTAGCTTTCGCAAAGGGAAAGAGGCCACATACAAAGAAAGCATCCGAACCAGAAGAGCATCCCAACGATCAGCTTGAAGCTGGGAAACAATTGGTCAATAACTTCAGAACTTCAAAGGTAAACAAGTTCCATACTAGAAATCTGTCTTCTCCCAAACTATTAGTCTAGTGTAAGGATAGAAGAAAGATATTTTAAAGGATGCACAATCTCAGATTTCTTACTCGCTTCTCATTATTTCAGAAAAAGTGCTTCATCATGGAGTCAACCAAGGAAGAGTCGTACACGAGATCAAGGAAGCAGGAGAGCTCCACTGGAGAAGAGCGAGAAGTATGTCCAGAGCAGTAGCAATGTATTTGACTTGTGTTGCTGGAGATTAATACTGACATCCCCTGGACTGCTAAAAGGACAAACAAATCTGTCTTGGAAGAAGTATGCCAGAGTGCTCCTTCATCAAGGAAAGGATGGAGAAACTTCCTCTTACATAGTTCAGATGTGTTATCTGGAGAGACCAGACCCTGGAGGACATCATGATTGATAAAAAAGGAAGACCTTTGACAAGATGGATTGACAACAATAGGTGCGACAATAGGTTCAAGCATAGGAACAATTGTGAAGATGGCGAAGGACTGGGCACTGTTTCCTTCTGTTGTGCATAGGGTCACTATGGGTGGGAACAGATGTGATGGCATCTAACAACTACAGCAAATAAGCCTAGCAAATAAGTGACTTAGACTACCACCAGAGAATGGACCATTTGGAAGGAGAGGGAGAAGTTGTGTGTGTGTGTGTGTGTGTGTGTAGCTGTAGGTGTATCTGTATGTATACATGTATAGTGGTACCAAAAACTGGAATTGCATTGGTCAGAGCAAACTTTCATAATATGAACTTCTCCCACTAGGCGAGCATCAAGCATCTTGTTCTGAGTTAGTGCACGAAGTGGCATCACCTGGGAAGGTTCTCTCTGGTCACAGTGAATTTTTCATAAAAGCAATTTTTTATGATTGCCGAGTTAAGAGAACAGCATGCAGCTATGAAATTTTGTTTCGGGAAAATGCTGCAGAAAATGTTGTTATGTTGAACACAGCGTACAAGGACAGCACTATGGGAAAAACTCAAGTGTACAAGTGATGTTCTCATTTCAAAAAAGGTGAAATGTTGATTGATGACAAACCTTCTGGATGTTCATCTGCTTCCTGAATGAATGAAAATGTCGACACTAGTGCATTTGGAGTTCATTTCACCAGGTCAGAAATCAAGCTTTCTATTTAGAGGTTCTGAAAAGATTGTATTAACAGTGTGACACAAAAAAGACCTGATTGTGGCAGATAGGGGACTGGTTTTGCCACCATGAAAATGCACTTGCTCACGCAGCCATCTCAGTGTGTCAATTTTTGGCAAAAATAAAGCATGCCTCTCTTGCTCCACACAACTGACTCTCATGACCTCGCTACATGTGATTCTTTTTGTTTCCCAAAATGAAGAGGGTCATGAAAGTGCAACAATTTAGCAATGTAGAAAAGGTGAAGAAAAAAATGAGGGAGGTGCTGCAAGCCATCCAAACAGATGAGGTTGAAAAATGTTTCCAAGAATGGAATCGCAGTTTGACAAATGTATTAAGTGTAATGAAGAGTACTTTGAAGGTGATAAGGTTGTTTTGTAAAAATATTTAAATATGGGTGCAGTGTAGCAACGATGGATGAGACATACAACTTTCCTCTAGTTCCTAAATGCTTCCTCCCACCCCCACCACTAACATGATCCCAATTCTACCTTACAGATCTGGCTAGACCAGAGGAAGTACACTGGTACACATAGGAACTAGAAACAATCCAGGGCAGATGATCCCTTCAGGACCAGTGCTGAGAGTGGCAATACTGGGAGGGTGGAAGGAGGGTTGGGTGGAAAGGGGGAACCGATTACAAGGATCTACATAGAACCTCTTCCCTGGGTGACAGACAACAGAAAAGTGGATGAAGGGAGACATTGGACAGTGTACGACATGATAAAATAATTTATAAATTATCAAAGATTAATGAGGAGGGAGTGGGGAGGGAAGAGGAAAAAATGAGGAGCTGATACCAAGGGCTTAAGCAGAGAGCAAATGTTTTGAGAATGATGAGGGCAACGAATGTACAAATGTGATTTACACAATTGATGTATGTATGGATTATGATAAGAGTTGTATGAGCCCCCAGTAAAATGATTAAAAATCTTTTTAAATACATAGCTTTGAAAAACATTCCGTTTGGGGGGTACCCCCATGTGGGTGTATATAAATTGCATATAAGGAATGTATATTTGATATCTTTATTATGTTTGAAGGGTTTTAGAGGTGATTTATACTCCAGGCAGAGAACTTGGTGGAGAATAAGTAAGTGCTGGGTAAACAGAACATTAAGTCCAGGAGAAAGTAAGACAATTATTAATTACAGGGAAGAGCAAAGGTACCAGAAAGAGACTGTATTCATGGTACAACTGATTACATTACATACCAAGTATCATTATTGTACACATTTAGACTCTATATTGAGAAGATGGGAAGGAAATATATATGCATACAAATATGCATGTGCATGTAGAGAATGGGATTCTAGGTAATAATAGGCCTAAAATCTTCACCTTCATAGTTGAAGCAGTCACTGCAAATGTTTTCTTTATAGTGAAAGGGTTGAAAGAGATTGCCTGGGGGAGAAGGGGATGGGTTGGCAGGGGCAGTTACAGGAAGCTCTGGTTTTGTTTCAGGTCTTCAGGTACTTATTCTACTGAAGATAAAAAACAAAAACAAATGCAGACAGACAGGATTTCAAAGTTAAACAAAGGTTCAGAGGCTTGAGTGTGCAGGACTGATCCAGTCCACAACACAATGCAGAAAAGTGGGGGATTAGATGGGGGCCTGCAATGGTACTTAGGTCCTCTAAGGAATCTACAGCCACCCTGTGGTGGGTAATCCTAAAAGGTGAGTGGATTGGGAAGGAGATAGAAAGGGAGGGGCAAGATAACCACAGCTGACAGGAAACATAGGTGGTACAGAAAGATCGGAAGGAGTTAGGTCTGATTTAAGGCCCTCAGCGGCCTGCAAGACAGAGGGGACGCATCCCTGCTGGAGTGACAGGATTGAGCTATTAATAGTATATGGGAGTGAGGGAGAAGAGAGAGTCTAAGGTGAATGGATTTTTCCAACCATGTCTGGGGAATTCTAAAGCCAAATTTTATTTTGATGCTGATCTTCATTTCCCAAGGTTGGATCCAAATGATGTTTGGCTCAGAAGGAAATAAAGACGGTGAAATTGAGTGGAAGAAAACAAAACCCTATCACTGGTGGGATCTCCCCGCCTCCAAGGGTGTGATAATGCCTGTTACATTGGACACACCCACTGGTTCCGTCATAGCATTATTGTTCCCCAAGATTATGGTTTGAGTTCTGCGAGCAGTGCCTTGTGGACATCGTTCACAGGTTCCAAGCAATGTAAGGGGGCTTCAATTTCATTACAATATTACTCTATGACGTCATGCTATAGGGGCTGTTGGAACCATCTCATTACCTAAAGGTCTTAAATGACCAAAATGTCATTCGATGTTTGGCTACAAGGAGAATATATCATACAAGCTAACTCAAGCACAATGGGGTTTATTGTGAGCATGCCAAGCCTGAGGACTCCAGGAACGACAACTAACCCTGAGCAGGGATTCTGGGCCATCCATCCCAACTTACAACTCTTGAGTACTTCATCTCTCCCGCCCATAACTACGTCAGCCATGCGAGTTCACCATCCAGATTTCTAAGGACTCTGATTGGCTCCGTTTGGTTAGGGTGTCCACCCCTAGTCCAGTCTGTTGTCAGGAAAGCTTCAAGCAAGGTCTCATTTCTTTGTGCTTTCTTCTAATTGTTCTCTGCAAAAGCTATATTCTTTTAAGCTTTCAAAATTAGTGTGGTGTTCCTGTAAGAATTTGAAGCATTGGTTTTTAAAGATGATTGCAGAATGAAATGTCTTGCCCCTCTACTCCCTTTTTTCATTTTTTGTGGTCAAAGTATTCACAAACAGAAGAAACTAAGGTTTCAGAGTGTGCAAATTCACAAGTTAAAAACCAGGCTTTCAAAACACATCTAAGCATCCCCCGTGTTCCTTGCTACAGATTCAGTGGCTGTGACTTTAGACCTGTTATTTATCACCGGTGCTTCTTCATATTCATCCTGTGTAGAAAATGCAATTTTCCAAAATTTAGGGAAATCAAGATATTTAATACTGACTGGGGTCTTAAAGGTTTGAAGATAAACAAGTGGCCATCTAGCTCAGAAGCAACAAAGTCCACATGGAAGAACACACCAGCCTGTGTGATCAAGTGGTCCCGAAGGGATCACTTATCAGGCATCAAAGAACAAAAAATCATATCATTGGCTGCACACCTCCATGATAGGATCGCTGAAGACAAACGGGTGCATAAGCAAATGTGGTGAAGAAAGCTGATGGTGCCCAGCTATCAAAAGAGATCGTGTCTGGGGTCTTAAAGGCTTGAAGGTGAACAAGCAGCCATCTAGCTCAGAAGCAAAAAAGCCCACATGGAAGAAGCATACCAGCCAGTGCGATCACGAGGTGCCAAAGGGACCAGGTATAAGGCATCATGCAAAAAAAAAAAAAGATATATATATATGTGTGTGTGTATGTTTTATATATATATATCATACACATACATATATATATACCATATTGAATGAAGGGGGAAGTGCAGAGTGGAGACCCAAGGCCCAAGTGTCGGCCAATGGAGATCCCCTCATAGAGGGGTTTAGGAGAGGAGATGTGTCAGTCAGGGTGCGAGGTAGTACCGATGAAGAATACAGCTTTCCCCCAGATCCTGGATGCTTCCTCCCCCCAACTACCATGATCCGAATTCTACCTTGCAGGGCTGGATAGGGCAGAGGTTGTACACTGGTATATATGGGGGCTGGAGGCACAGGGAATCCAGGGCAGATGATACCTTCAGGACCAAGGGTGTGAGGGGTGATGCTGAGAGAGTGGAGGGTGAGTGGGTTGGAAATGGGGAACTGATTACAAGGATCCACATGTGACCTCCTCCCTGGGAGATGGATGGCAGAGAAGGGGGGGAAGGGAGACTCCGGATAGGGCAAGATATGACAAAATAACAATGTATAAATTACCAAGGGCACATGAGGGGAAGCAGGGTGGGAGGGGAAAAAAAAAAGAGGACCTGATGCAAAGGGCTTAAGTGGAGAGCAAATGCTTTGAGAATGATTGGGGCAGGGAATGTGCAGACGTGCTTTATACAATTGATGTATGTATATGTATGGATTATGATAAGAGTTGTATGAGCTCCTAATAAAATGTAAAAAAAGAAAAGAGGAGAAAAAAAAAAGAAAATGATTAGGGCAAAGAATGTACAGATGTGCTTTATACAATTGATGTATGTATATGTATGGACTGTGATGAAAGTTGTATGAGCCCCTAATAAAATGTTTAAAAAAGAAAAGATATTTGATACTTTTGTGTTTTCAGGGAACGGTGGTGGTAAGTAGAACTAAATATAACATGGTAAATAAGGTAATAACAACAAGAGGGGGAGATGACTTGTTTGATCGAAAGGGAAAAGCCATCAAGCAAACACTGGTTTGTAAACTAACCGGTTTGTTTTTATAAAATTAGCTTCTGAAGGCTTGCAGTAAAGTCATGCTCAGCTCATCAGGCCCCAGCGGGTGGGCATAATTGGATCTCTCCAAAGTCTACTCATCCTACAAGCTGAGGTAGTACTTACAGCAAAGAAAACAAGGGAAGAAAGAAAAGGTAATTCCTCATGTCAAGTGATTTATAGCTCTATCTATTATCAGGAGGTTTATGTGTACTGATGTCTGTTGTGGTTTCCAGAACTGAAAAGGAAGACTATTTATTTGTGAATCTTCCTGTGAGCCTGAGAAGGGTACAGAAAAGTTCGTCAAATTATTAATAATGATCTTCTTGGTGGGTGATAATGATGGCAAGAAAGAGGATTCTATTAATGGCGACAACAACCCTTGGGAACAAATAGTGGTAATATTGGACATCATGATGACCAGACTCAATGTCACTGAATTGTGCTTGTGAGAAACATTGAATTGACAAATGTTTTCTTCCACATATGTTTACACCCCCACACGTACTAAAATATACTACCAAGAAAAGGGAAGAAAAAAGGCTCAACATGCAAGCGGAACAGGTGTAGGAATCCGACTAGGACCATGAGGAGGCTTCAAAAAGTTCGTAGGAAAACCTCTGGGATCTTTTAATTACACTTTTCCACGAACCCTTTGAAGCCCCCTCACAGACATGTTTGACAGAGTATATCCTACACATGCATTTACATGTGGTGCAAATACATCCGTGAATATAGGAGTGCATACAGGGGCCAAACTTCCTAGTCAGAACTAAATATCTCTAGGGGATGAGTTGCTGGGTCTGGTGGGATGGAGGGTGAGGGGCAGCATCAAGGTCAGTTCACAACCAAAGAGTTCACAAAGACAACGTGCTCTCTCCTCCTTCAGTCAGTAGGGGTTGGAGCCTTGCCATCAGCCAGGGAGGCCCATCTTGTTCTGTGGAGCAGCTGGTTGGGTTTGAACCTGCAACGTCTATGTTAGCAGCTGAGTGTTTAGCCACTCCACTAGCAGAATCCCTTAGTTTATAAGAAAAAGCCTTGCCTTTCAAAGGTGGGACTTGTTATCTCTGTATAAGAATACTTCAGGGTATGGCTTTTGCCTCTAGTTTCATCATTTTTAAGTCACTCACCTGTACACATCCTCCCTGGAGGGGCTGGGATGCCTGTGGTGGGAGGAAGATGGATGGGACCTGGAGCCCAGCTAGCTGCCAGGTGGTGGTGGTGCTGGCCCATGGGAAATGGCTAATAAGTCAGAAAGTGTCACCTGTAACCTTTCCAACCCTGGTTACCCCTTGTTAGCAAGACTTCTCCAATAAGCATCTGCTAAGCAGTTACCCAACGAATGGGGACAATGTTATAGCCCTGCCAGCTTAGACCCACAAAGATGCACAAGTTGAAACAGAATGTACACCAGCTCCTCCCTTTCTGAGAACCAGCTCCTTCCTTGTATACACACCAACAGGCTGAGCGATGTTGTTTGTTTCTTTTGTTCCCAGACTCAGAGATATCTTGGTCATAAATGTACTTGAACTTCATAACTTGCTATCTCTCCTTACTAAAAATCCCTTTTATAGAATGTCTGCTCTACTCCCTTCCACCCAAGACCAATATCCTCCCTCTTCCTTCTCAGAAACTTTCATCTTATCTAATTTTTCACGTCAAGGTTCCAGGATGTTTTATACATTAGTGAAGAATTGTGCAATCCCTAGCAGAGGCTGGGGCTCTGTTCTGCTCCCAGGATGTGGGGTCTCTGGAGGCCTGGGGCTCGGTTACAGAGAAGATAATCATAACTTCTGCAGCTGAGCACTCTAGGGTGGTTGTTTGCAGAATATGGCCAGAGACCCCTTGAGTCCTTGAAATCCTCCCCTTTCCAACTACATATCCATGTGGGGCCAAATCCTAATCAAAACACATGACAACATATTGAAGGCACAGCAGATATCACATCCAGGTGTTTCCTCTAAAGCCAGTCATAAAAAAACTGCCAAAAAAGTCCGCACTCGACTCACTCATTTTTCTTTTAGAAAATACAGCTATTTAAAATAGATATTATTTATGTCATTGTGTAGTATATTTTTTAACTTTAAGTGACCTAATACATATGTTTTGTGCTTGTCTTTGAACTTCTGGTGTAGTAAATATTGATATAACTTACGTAAAGCAAGCTTCAAAAATGGTTGAAAGAGTCAAAGCGTTTTGACATGAACTCTGAGAACTGCTCTTTGAGGGTGACTGTGGGCCCCATCTATTTTCCTTTTTGCTCTTCTTCAATGACAACCACCCCCCAGTGCTTAACCCCATGTGGTACTTCCTGTGGCAGCGCATGAACCTTCACACGCTTGCACTGCAGGGGGGAGGGGCCCTGAGAGCTGAGCTCCACAGACCCACACCCAGTGGAAGGGATCAACCAGGCACTCAGTCACCAACTATCTGAGTACTTACTTTGTGTGTAAACTTTCCTAGTAAACAAAGTCGACAAAACCCCTGCATATTCTCCTGGGGTAGATGAGGAAAATATAGAAGGAGTATAAGGGGAAATCTAGCCATCTGTAGAACTCATCTAAGAAATCTATAAAAGCTTAACTTATGAGAAATTCCAAGTCCCCCTTCCCACAAGATTCCCGAAGGTAACATACCAATAAGAGACAATGATGGGAAAGAAAATATTTGTGACGAAGATGTGTGTGTGTGTTATTTCTCCCATGAAATGTTTTGTTCTTTCCCCCTGCAGCCATCTTTTAGTAGGCCTCTGGGAAGGAAGTGTTTACCAAGGTTATCTTGTTCCGAAGCAGGTATGATGGAGGTAATGTGACCCATTCGAGTGGGGATAGGAAGAGAGCCAGAGAGCAGGCTTGGTTTTCTCAGCTCAAAGCCAAGGCCAGCTAAACTGCCTTGTAGCACAGGCTGGCGAGGAGCCAGAAGAGACGAGCTTGGGCTATCAGCCACCATGACGTTGCCGCGGTGCCACCTCCTGACACCATCTTGAGGCAGAGAAGACAGCTCTGGTGGAGAACCTTACGTGGAATGAGTCTATTTTAAATTAGAAGAGTAAAATGCTTTAGTTGATCGTCTTCAGTCCCATCGTCAGCATGCTGTCTGCACATTGGAGATTAAATTTGATGAAATCTCAGTCTGGCTACATTAATATTTCATGACTCCTGGGCTGTGTCTAAAATCCTGAAGTACAGGCCTCAGGACCACAGTCTCCGGGGACACCAAGGTCAACTGTCATAACGTAGTTCACCAAGACAATGGCTTATCCCGTACTTTGTGTGTGGTCACGTAAGAGGGAACTGCAGGTCTCGTTCTGTCCGGAGAGCAAAGCTGCAAGGCAGCAGTGGAGTCTCAGCCTCCAGGGCCCGGACACCAGAAAGGCCAGCTGGCGCCTTGCTAGCACTGGGGCCACTCTGAAAAGGGACACAGTCGGAGAGAATGGGAGGGAAATGTGGAACAAAACTCACATCAGGCTTAGTACTCTGACTGAGACTAATGGAGCCATGAGACGGTAATCCTTAGATACCTTTGAGGCTTTCGACAGAATTTACCCTTAGGCCTCAATTTTCCCTCAACTGGTCCAAACCCCCAAACTAAACCCAGTGCCACTGATTCCATCTCATAGCAACCAAAAATAGGTCTCTGAGGCTGTAAATCTGTACAGGAATGGAGAGCTGAACCTTGCAGTGGCTGGTGTGTTAGAACTGCCGAACTTGTGGCAGTACATACACCTTAGAACAAGCAATCATAAGAGATCCAAAGGGTAGCCTCTGCCCAGGGAGAAAGCTCGGGAGGTAGGAAAGAGGGACAGACGGACATAATAAACACTGGGAGGAAGGAGGTGGAGTGCTGTTTAGTTGTGGGGATTGCAATAAATGTCATGCATCAAAATACGTATGAATTGTTGAATGCAAAATTAAGACGGTCTCTAAAGTTTCAGTTAAATCCTAAAAATTAAAAAGTTATTTTTAAAATGCTAAGATGGGGAATTCTAGAAAGAATGGCTGGATTGGAATTCTGGAAAAATGAGTCTCTCCCAAAAAGCCAAAGTCACCACGATTAAGTTGAATCTGTCTCCTACAGACTCTATAGAAGAGAGTCGAGCTGCCCCTGTGGGTTTTTAAGAACGCAAATCTTTACTAAAGCAGAAAGCCGCATCTTTTTCCCAAGGAGCTGCTGGGGGGCGGTGGAGGGGGTGTTAACTGCTGGCCTTGAGGTTGGCAGTTAAGTGTGTAACCCAGGAAGCAACCAGGGCTCTTGATTAGACCTTTTTCTACTTAAACCTAAACCCAAATATCACTGGGTTACATGGGAGACAAGAAAATGAAGAGAAGAGACACTAGCCGGCAAAGAAAACAGGATGATGAATGGACAGGGTGGGGCTTTTTCCAAGCTGGAATGTCCTGGTATTCTCACAAGATAAAGAAGACAGAGAGCTCCCTTCTCCCATGGAACCAGCAGTTCCTGGGACCACGCATCAGATTAGGGTCTTTTCCTTGGGTGTAGGAATGAAAACAAGGACTGCAAATAATGAAATCCAAATCCGAAGGCGGGAAGGGTATCAGAGTTTAAATTGTGAACACCTGGTTTACAGAAGGCTATGTATGGATGGTGGTGGAAGCCAGTCCTCTATTTGCGGGGCCACGCATGGACTAAGTCCCTGGATCACAGTTGAGGCGCATAAATAGACCATGGCGGACATAGATTACAATGTAACACCTTTAACATTTGATCCCCCTTTTGACCTATTTTCAAGTTGTTTCATTAAAAAAAAAAAGAAGGAAATACTTGTGGATTAACTCTTTGGTTAATCCTCTCTGACAAAGAATAGGGATTGGATAGCTTCGGGATCTATCATGCAGAATGGATTTGAAAATGGATTACTGTGATAATCCTCAAATTAAGGTAAAGTTCAATATCTTATCATTTGATCTTCTTTTTGATCCCTTTAAAATTTGTTCTAGATTTTACTATTTTCTCTCTTATGAACTGAGGTTTTTACCTGTTTTGTTTTGTTATTGCTGTTAGTTTTGTTTTTTAATGTTTTCCTGTGTATGAAATGCAGGGTAGGTCAGTCTGCAGAGACAGTGACTGGATTAATGGTTCCTAGGGGGTATGGCAGGAGAAGTTGGGGGGAAGTGGGGAGCTAATAGTTATGAGTCCAAGAACTAGGATGATGTTCTAAAACTGATTGTGGGGATGACTGTACAGCACTTCTTGATGTGATTGAGCTACTGATTTGTAGATATGTGAATTATATGCCAACAAAACACAAAACAAACAAACAAACAACAATCAGAATCAGAGAACCTGAATAAACTGTTCCCTGCTCTTGCCCAAATGTTAAAAAAAAAAAAAATTAAGCTCACTGCCATCAAGTCAATTCTGACTCACAGGGACCTGAGCAAATGATCAGAGAAGCTGGCTTACATGAAGAAGAATGTGGCATTGTAAGAAAACCTTAAAGGGGGACTTTTTTTAAACAAAAGAAAATAAAACAATAGCTACAACAACAAGGACAAAAAGGAAAGAAAAGCCCATAAATAGTTCAAGGTCTTTTTGTTGTCCTTTACGAGTGTTTTCCAGTGGAGTCTGACAGGGTGCCATGCCCTGGCCCCACAGTCTATTTTTGGTGTTTCCTGGGTACTTCATTGCTCTGCTCCCCTTGCTGTAAAGGGGGATTTTTAACCGTCAGAAAAGAAAGCTGGCACACTGCCTTATCTCAGGTACTTCCTCATTCCCGCCTGAATGCACCCATCCCCCCACCCCCTTCCTCCTTTACTAAGGACAAACATCTGCACCAGAAATCCCCATCTATTCCTGTTACGTGACCTTGCTTGCCCAACATTCAGGGCCCACATCTTCCAGAAAGCTAGTTCCTCTGGGTTGCTGGCTAATAAATGTTTCCTCTTTCAAGTTCTCCAAGAGTGCCACCTGGGCCTTCCCAAGTCATGATTTTGCTGTTACAGCATCAAGATTGGAGGAAGGCTTATTAACAACCTGTGAGGTGCAGATGACACTATCTGGCTGCTGAAAGGGAAGAGGACTTGCAGCACTTGCTGATGAAGATCAAGGACTGCAGCCTTCAGTGTGGATTACAACTCACTGTAAGGAAGACCAGCATTCTCACAACTGGGCCAATAAGCAACATCATGCTCAATGGAGAAGAGGTTGATATTGTCAGAGATTTTGTCTTGCTTGGATCCATAAGCAATGCTCATGGAAGCAGCAGTCAAGAGATCAAAAGATGTGTTGCACTAGGTAAATCTGCTGTACAAGATCTTTTTAGAGCATTGGAAAGCAAGAATGCTACTTTGAGGACTAAGGTGCACCTTACCCAAGCCATAGTATTTTCTATTGCTTCATATGCATGTGAAAGTTGGACACTGAATAAGGAAGACTGAAGAAGAATTGATGCATTTGAATTATGATGCTGTAGAACAGTGGTTCTCAACCTTCCTAATGCCACGACCCTCTGATACAGTTCCTCATGTTGTGGTGACCCCCAACCATGAAATTATTCTTGTTGCTATTTCATAACTGTAATTTTGCTACTATTATGAATCAGATGACCCCTGTGAAAGGGTCATTCAAACCTCAAAGGGGTCATGACCCACAGGTTGAGAACCGCTGCTGTAGAAGACTATTGAAAGTGCCATGGACAAACCTGTCTATGGTCTGAGTGCTCCTTAGAAGCAAGGATGGCAAGACTTTGTCTTACATGCTTTGGGCATATTGTTGGGAGAGCTCAGTCCCTGGAGAAGGGCTTCATGCTTGGTAAAGCAGAGAGGCAGGCCCTCAAGGAGAGGGATTGACACAGTGGCTGTAAGAATGCGCTCAGGCATAGGAACAATTGTGAGGATGTTGCAGGACCAGGAAATGTTTCACTCTGGGATTTCTATAGGTTGGAACCAACTAGATGGCACCTAACAACAACTTCCTCAGCACATCTTAAAAGGAAATAACTCCAGAAAAAAGAGAAGGAACCACTGAAAACCCCGTGCTCAACTTCGCAACATTGTCAGGTACGAAGGCCTCACGCCTCAAGGTTAACACAACCGTGTCATTTCCCAAATAAGGGGTAGAGCTATATTTTGAATTCATACTATTCTGGTTGCAAAATATAATTAGTTCCAACTGAATGTTATTGCTCGCCTAACCCCTTTGCCTCCACACTCAGTCTGATTTTACCATTGAAAGTAGCCTCTTGTATCTTGTAGTTCTGTGTCTTTCCCTGCACTGGGGTATTAGGTGAAATTGCTTGTTCAGAAGGACCATGCCCATAGCAATGATTCATCTAGCAAATATATATTGAGCAAGAGGCCAGTCTTCAACTCTGGATCCTTAAATCATTTTTTTGTTCCACTTTCCGGAAGTGTGGTATGCATTTGATGAATTCAAGCACGTGATGACAGCTGATTGAAAGGTAGGAGGCGGGAGATGAAACTAGAAAGAAGTCCTGTATTTGAAGGGCCAGAAGCTGAAGGTCCTGGTTCCGGATTGGACAGGGAACTAGTTGTTCACACCAATGAGACCACTACTGGCAATAAAGTTGTACTGCGGGGGATGGGTATGCTTACGTGTGCAATGGTTGGTGTCTTGAACCTACTCCGTGGCACCCCAGAAGAACGGTCAGGCAATCGGCTTCCATAAAGAGCCAATTAGGATCATAGTCTGCTGACCAAAGGGCATGTTAGTCAAATGGCACAACTTAATTCGTAAAGATAATGTTCTTCATCCTGGTTTGGTTGAGTGGTGTTTTCAATCTTAAACGCTTGCAATTGCCTGTCTAATAGGACGGAGCCATTGGTCTATTCATCTAAAGCATAAGATAAAGAAGATAACTAAAAAATCAAAGAGGGAACTAGCCTAAAGGAGCCATAGTCTACATGAACACCAGCCTCATCAACCTGAAAACCAGAAGAATTAGATGGTGCCCAGCTATCACTTCTGGTTATTCTGATCAGAGACATCATAGGTGGTCCCATACAGAATGGGAGAAAATGTAGAACCAAACTCCAAAAGTCATTTAAAAAAAGGGTCAGGTTTACTGAACTGGCTGGCAGAGACTAGAGGAACCCCATGATTATTATCTCAGGAGACCCTTTAAATCTGAAACTCAAACCACTTCCAGAGATCACCTTTCAGTAAATGAAAGACTGGCTTATTAATAATATCACCCGTGTGTACTGGGCTCCTCTACATAATAATGTCACCAAACAGTAAGCGTTACACTAGGTCAGAGGTGAGGAGCTAAGAGTGGACAGGGAAGCTCGGTGGACGGAAATAGTGCGAATGCCCACTGGCTGGGGAGATGTAAGCACCATCCTTGGACAGGATGCCCAGGCATCGCAATGGAGAAGTCCACTCCCTGTGGAGAAGTCCATGCTCACCCGGATGCCGTCATACGTATCTCTTAAAATCACAGCCAACAAATTCGGACTCGCGTAATTCTACTTTGTAACACACGGGGTCTCCACGAGTCAGAATCCACTCAGTGGTTGAGCCCTAGTTTTGAAAAAAATGCTATCAGTACTATTTTTTTAGTCTCCTGTTCTCTCTCCATTTACATTTAAAGGTTTCTTTTCTACTTATAGAGTTTATGACATATTAGTGAAAAATTTAGAGATGACATCAAAAAACCGAAAGGGAATAGAAGTTAGCCATTAACTCCAGGCTCAAGAGATATTACCGTACCATTTCACAAATGACTCTCAAGAAATCTATTTTCTAGCATTTCTAAGAATTGTCTGAAATTTTGATTATTTGGTTTTATGTTCCCTGTCTCTTCCCTAGACTGCCTTAGTATGAATTAGTACATGAGTAGATGGAACTTTCAGTCACACATGTAATTTTCCTGGCCAAGAGAAACTGAACAATGAGTTATCCCAAAAGGACAGGAGGACTGTAGTATACAGTGCATCTGGCTCATGTCTTCACATGGGGACATCACGGCCAGGAAGAAGACGTGATGTGCTGAGGTACCACCGTGGACCATGTGTTGAGACTGATTGCCTGGTGTCCTGGGGGATTCATTCCACCATTCTGCGCAGCTGCCCAAGGCTGTGCTTAGAGAAGTCAGCTGTCATTGATTTCCCACCTCTAAAACCACCCAATCTGGAAAGGTTGCTGTAAGGCAGGGTGGGGACCCTTTTTTCTGTTCAGGCCCATTTGGATATTTATAACATTTTTCACATGAAACACAAAATTATCGACTTAAAAACCAGCCCACTGTTTTTCATGAACCACTCAATGAACACACCTGAATGTGATGGCTGTACCTGCTTCTCTCTGGTGAGGTGTGTTAGGGCAGCTGAGAGTGATGGCTTCCCAGACCTTAGAAGCCCTCAGACTGGATGTTCCCCACCCCTGTACTAAGGAGACAGAGATGGCTACACTCTGAAAGGGTCTAAATTCATTTACTGCCGTTGAGGCAATTCTGACACATACTGACCTAATAGGACTGAATAGACCTGCCTCTGTGGGTTTCTCAGACTGTAAATCATTTGGGGAGTAGAAAGCCTCATCTTTCTCCAGTAGATGTGTTGGTGGATTTGAACTGCTCACCTTGCAGTCAGCAGCCTAATATGTACTCCAGTATGCCACCAGTGTTCCAAGGAAGGGATAAATTCAGAAGCAGCAGGAGAAGTTTTAATCTTCATGTTCCAAAGTACACAATGAAGGTAAAACTATAGAGACAGGAGACACAGATGAATGGTTCCATGGGGTGGCAGGGGAGGCTGGGGGGAGATGGGGAGCTAATAACTATGGGTACAAGAATGAAGAAAATGAAAAAAAATGAAGAAAATGTTCTAAAACTGATTTTGGTGATGATTCAACAACTCTTCTGGGTTAGCTTGAACTATTGAATTGTATGCGATGTGAATTGTATGCCAATGAACTGCTTTAAAATTAAAACGATTATAGTCAGGCTTTTTAAAAAGCACACCATGCACAGTGGTTTTGAGATCTCTCGGTATGCTGAGTCCACGGTCTTGACCCTTGTG
Source organism: Tenrec ecaudatus (assembly GCF_050624435.1). Lineage (NCBI taxonomy): Eukaryota > Metazoa > Chordata > Mammalia > Afrosoricida > Tenrecidae > Tenrec > Tenrec ecaudatus. The sequence continues at coordinate 85,305,277 of NC_134536.1, forward strand.
CCCATTGGTCTCATGGAGGGTTGCACTTGGGTTCACGGACTCTCTCCTTCACCAGCGAGGATGTCCTGTCCCAGACACTGGCCTTTCGGATAGGTTCAAAGTGAGCAATCCTCATCTCTAAAGAGCATCTTGCTTGCGTTTTTCTAATCCGGCTTTGTTCGTTCGTCTGACAGGCCCTGGTGTTTTCATGTTCTTTACAGCAGCTCTTCTCTCTTTCTTTTTATTGTCCTGCTCTAGCTTGCGTGCTGTGGTGGTTGTTAGATGCTCTTGCATTGGTTGCTGCTCATAGGCACCAGATGTATGACCCAACAAAACACAGCTTGGTCCTGGGTCCTCGTATCATTGCTGTTGGGGCTGAGCCTATTGCTGCAGCCACTTCGTCAATGCATCTTGTTGAGGGCCTTCCACTTTACCCAGCACGGTCTTTGTCCAGGGACTGGTCTCTCCTAATAACATGTCCAAAGTCCTCTAGTGGGCCTTTTACACATTCTACCCCCATTTGTAACATAAATAATTAGACATAAGAACATATACCATTAAAATCTCCAAGTTGATTTTGCATTGTTGGCATATAGTTTTAATTCTTACTTAATCTATATTATATTTCGTGAGGAAGATGCTATGATACTATTTTTTTTAACTGAGAAGTTGCCCTTAACCAGGAGCTTGGGTAGTTAATGACAATATGTAGGGTTACGGAGGAGATGGTAGATGTAGTGATGGGAACTTGTTGAAGACTTTTTTCTGGTTACTTCTATTTTCTCAGGGAAATGGGAAATAAGTAAGGTCACTAACTGACGTCTGAGAAGAGAAAGCACAACAGCGTTTGGCGGAATGGAAGAGAGAAGGCCTTAGAGAAGAGCAGGGTTGTTGGACAGAATAAGGACACACATGTAGTCATAATGTAATGTGAGCCACTCCACAGGGCTGACTAATTTCTTTGAACATGTTTAACTGTATTGGTCAAAAATGGTGAGGCTGATGGATGATCAATGGGCTTGGACTTGAGTTTTGCTTGCTATAGGAAAAAAGGAATAGGTAGTAATGAATCACAAATGAAACTGATTAAAAAGACACGCGAAGACATCATGGGTGGTAAAATAATGCCAGAATCAATAGTTTATTGATCCCAAGCAGGAGAAACCATTATCAGAGTCCGAACTGGAAAGGTAGGTGGTGCTTGAGATGGAGTAGCAACAGGACCCTTGACTGTCGAAGCATCTTATACTGACTTTTTAATTCCCGTGAATAGGTTTCTCAGAAGCAGGTGTTTCAAATATGCTGTGATCATAACCTGTGAAGAGGGAGAGAGGGCAGATGCTTTTGCCAGAAGGAAGTTGATTAGTAATCATTTCAGCATAAAGAAAGAGCAAACCAACTGGGGAAAATATCCATGTGGGAAAAGAAAAAACAAAAACCAGGAAGGAGACTGATAGGACAAAAACATAGTAACTGGCACGGGTAGTTGAAGGGAATTGGAATCAGGGCTAAAAAGCTAAACACAAGCACCCGATGTTGCTCTGCGAGGGGTGTCTTATGGTGCCATCAAGAATGCCTGCCGGCCTGAGCCAGGGTATTTTAATGGCCTCCTACCTGTGGAAGTTGGACATTGAGTAAAGAAGACTGAAGAAGAATCGGTGCATTTGAATGGTGGGGCTGGAGAAGAACAGTGAAAGTACCATGGACTGCTCAAAGGACAGACCCATCTGCTTTGGAAGAAGTTCAGCCAGAGTGCTCCTTAGAAGCAAGGATGGCGAGACTTCATGTTACATACTTTGGACATGTTGTCAGGAGAGACCAGTTCCTGGAGAAGGACAGCATGTTTGGTAGAGTGGAGGGGCAGCAAAAAAGGAAGGCCGTCAACAAGATGGATTGACACAGTGGCTGCACATTGGCATATGAACAATCGTGAGGATGGATGGCCAAGGACCAGGCAGTGATGCCTTCTGTTGTGTATAAAGGTCACTATGGGCCGGAACCCAGCGCTACCCCTACCACCACCGCCGCCTGATTATATGGCTACTTGAAAACATTCACTACGTCAGGAGTGGCATAGATGGGTGGCTAACTGCAAGGTACGCAGGTAGAAACCACCACCACTCTGCAGGAGAAGGAGTAGGCTTTCTACTCCTATAGACAGTTACAGTCTTAGAAAACCCACAGGGGCAGTTCTCCTCTGTCCTGGAGGGTCTACATAGGGCCTCTCGGAGTCAGATTCAACTTGCTGGCTGTGATGTGTGATGATGAGGCCTGGTTAAGGTCAGAGGTTATACTCGACGGTCACGCACTTCAGAGGGACGCCAAGGAACAGACACTCCACGGGGTGAAGCGCTGCAAGAAGCCACCTTCTTGGGACACTGTACCTCTAAGCAGGGCAGTCTGAACGAGCAGGGCGGGCGACCCAGGCCGTTCTTTCAGATGAAGCAAACGTTTAGATTACAGACTTTTGTCTGCATGTATTTTCCTCTTGCAATGTCTCGATTGAAAAATTCACATAAAAAATAACGGCCTAAATGGATTCTTACTGTTGTGATGGCTGCGTAACCCTGAGAATGCTCTATGAAAACATGGTGGGATTCTACCTCAAAAATCTGCTTTTAAAAACATATTTTATATTTAGGAACTATGGAAATGATGGATTGGAGATGTAAAGTCAGGGTCCAGCTCAGGGCAATCCTCAGTGCTAATGTTTGAAGCTATGAAACTTAGCTGCCTACCAGAGCCTAGTTCCAATCAAAAGAAACTCCACTGAAAAATAATTAGGTCACGCCGTGTTTGTAGTCCTAGTTTATATAAACCAGCAGGGAAGCCTTGGCATTGCCAGGGATGACAGGAGTTGGTGTGAGGCTCTGGAAAATTCCTCACTTGCAACACTGCTTGGCCAGTATGTGCCTGTGTTCTTGGTAGCTTGCAGCCCGGTTAGCATTTCCTGGCTTGTCAGCTGGCTGGGTGTACTTTACAGCTTGGACTGTTGCTATTTTTTAACACTTGTGCTGAGACAGAAAGTAGTTGTAAATTCTGTTGACAGGAAAAAGGCCAAGTAAGAACTCGCATGTAAGTCAGCGTACTAGTCATAGCTGCTCCCCATAAGACGACCTCTCTCTGGGGTGCCTGCTGGAGCAGCCATTGGAAGGAAGGCTCAGCTGGCCTGCTTTCGGCGGACTTTGGAAAGGCCGCAGATTGGACATCTTGGAGTGTACCGAGGTGGGGCACACTGAGTCATGATCTCTCATAGCTGTTATTTCACAATAATTATCCACGACAGCAAGCAGGCACTGAATATTCTAAGTATACGCCTGTGTTACTCAACTCCGTGCGTTTATTGCCAAACGGAGATGCCTAAAACATCCAGCAGTGGGTAGGCGAATTGAGAGTCTGAGGATGTCTTTCCGGAATCATTAACAACTTGTGCTGAGTCTTGCTTCCCTGTTTTCCCTACCCACTGTTCAGAGCAGACCCCACAATCCCACAGAGCCCCAGTTCGGAGCGCAGTCACCCCGAGTCCCCGCCCTGCCTCTGCCGCTCACCCACCGCGTCAGCGCAATCAGACACGATTCCATATAACCCGGTGTCTGTCCGGGACCTTCTAGGAAAGCTATCAAGCGCTTTCTATGGGATGGAATTTCCTTGGGAGTAAATTCCCCTAATGTAGGGCTGGATTGTAAACTCACTTGAGTTTTCATGTGGCTTTGTCTGATCTCCTCAGCTAGCCTAAAATCTCCTTGGGAAAAAGAAAGCTCTATTCTATTCTGAGTCTCCTTCAAGGAGGTCAGGGACAGCTGGCTGACACCACTGCTCCGCTGCCTGAAGGCGCGGGCCCGGGAGCAAGCAGGCACCGGGGGACAGGGGCACTGTGACCGCGCTCTGGGACCTGAGCAATGGGCGACTCAGCGCAAGTTGTCCCACGACCTCTGTTCTAGTTGACTCACACAAGTTCTGCTTTTCAGACGTTGGAAAGCCTCAGTGACTTTACCACTCAAAGTAGAAGACTTATTATATAGTCCCAACTCGCTCTCCATTCCACGTTCCAGGGTTTAGTTCAAACTTCCACTATCCCTTCGGTGGCTCTTCATAATACCCCTACAAGAGGAGCCGGGTGCTGCTAACCAGGTGGTCAGCATTTCGAATCCACTAGCTGCTCTGCGGGAGAAAGACGTGGCTCCTACTCCTGTTACAGTTACAGACTTAGAGGCTGCTGTTCTAGGCCGGAGTGGGCATTGCGTCAGGTCTCCTTCAGTGTCACTGAAACCACTTCCATACACCTACTCCTCTCTTGTCAACCACTCTGAACACATTCTCAGGTGCCTCCTCTCGTTGGCCGGGCCCCATACAGAGCTGACACTGGGTCAGGCCACCTCTGCAGGCCCTCTGAAAGATATACCAGAGGCTCTGGTGGTGACTGGACCACAGGAGGATATTGGCCAACAGGCCCCCAAAGCTCTCTTCCGCTCTATCTTCCAGTCTCCAAGGACTGTCTCTTTCAGTCAGCATTGTGCAGTGTTTGGGGCAAAGGCCCATTAAGAGCCAGTTTTGCTACAAATAAAACTCAAGTGCCTGTTGGCTGAATCATGCCCCCCCCCCAAAAAAAGAAGTCTACATCCTAATCTCTCCAATCTGTGAATGCTACACATGTGTGATTAAAGATTTTGATATGGGATGTTACCCTGGATGGTCTGGGTAGACCTAACAGAATCATGAGACCTATAAGAAGGGGTGCAGGAGGTCAGAGAGAAGGGAGGGTAATACGGTGATGGAAGCAGGGATGAGAGTGAGGTGGCTACGAACAGGTGGGTGCCAGCAGCTTCCATAAACGGGAAGAAGCAAGGAACGTTATCTCGCCCAGAGCTCCCTGAAGGAGCCATTCTAGCGAGGACTGGATGTTAGCCCTATAAGGCTCATTTCAGGGAAGCCCAGCGGCACAGTGGTTACACGTTGGGTTGCTAACTACAAGGTCAGCAGTACAAAACCACTAGCTGCTCCATGGGAGAAAGGGGAAGCTTTCTAGTCCCATAGAAAGTCACCGTCCAGTCCCCGAAGCCCACAAGGGCAGTTATACCCTGTCCTATAGGTTGCCATAAATTGAAGTTAACTCAGTGGCAGTGTTTCTATTTTTTAGGATCATTTTAAATTTCTAGGTTTCAGAACTGTAAAAGAACACATGTGTGTTGTTTTAAGCTATCGGGTTTGTGGTGATTTGTTATAACAGCAAAATAATATTTTCTTGTTAGTATTGATTTGTTTTATTAGTATTCATATTAGTTTGTTAAAGATAAATAACAATTACATCCCATTTATATATCAAAGAATCTCAGAACTAGCCTAAAGGACAGACTAGAACTTCCCCTGTGGATTTCTGAGATTATAACTCTTTTTTTAAAATCATTTTATTGGGGGCTCATACAACTCTTATCACAATCCATACATACATCCATTGTGTCAAGCAGATTTGTACATTTATTGCCATCATCATTCTCAAATATTTTCTTTCTGGTTGAGCCCTTGGTATCACCTCATTTTTCCTCCCCCTTCCCATCCCCCTACACTCACAAATCCTTGATAATTTATAAATTATTATTATTTTGTCATGTCTTACACTGTCTGACCTCTCTTCACCCACTTTTCTGTTGTTTGTCCCCCAGGGAGGGAGTTATATGGAGATCCTTGTAATCGGTTCTCCCTTTCTACCCCACCTTCCCTCCATCCTCCCAATATCACCACTCTCACCACTGATCCTTAGGGGTTCATCTGTCCTGGATTCCCTATGTTTCCAGTTCCTATTTGTACCAGTGTACATCTTCTGGTCTAGCCAGATTTGTAAGGTAGACTTGGGGGTCATGATAGTGGGGGAGGGGGAAGCATTAAAGAACTATAGGAAAGTTGTATGTTTCATCATTGCCACACTGCACCCTGACTGGCTTATCTCCTCCCCGTGACCCTTCTGTAAGGGGATGTCCAGTTGCCTACAGATGGGCTTTGGGTCCCTACTCCGCACTCTCCCTCATTCACAATGATATGAGTTTTTTGTTCTTTGATATATGATATCTGATCCCATTGACACCTTGTGATCACACAGGCTGGTGTGTTTTTTCCATGTGAATGTCCGCTTGTTTTATCTTCAAGCCTTTAAGACCCCAGACGCTATATCTTTTGATAGCCAGGCACCATCAGGTTTCTTTACCACATTTGCTTATGTATCCGCTTTGTCTTCAGCGATCGTGTCGGGAAGGTGAGTATCATGAAATGCCAGTTTAATAGAACAAAGTGTTCTTGCATTGAGGGAGTCCTTGAGTGGAGGCCCAACGCCCATCTGCTACCTTAATACTAAACATATAAATATATGCACATTGACCTATTTCCCCATCATCATATATAATTATATTTACATATGTACATGCCTGTATTTAGATCTCTATAAATGCCCTTTCCCTCCTACTTCTTTCCTCCATTTCCGTTTACTTTCCTCTTGTCCCACTATCATGCTCAGCCTTCATTTGGGTTTCAGGAATTCTTCTCAGTTACATTTCCTTTGATCAAGCCCTACCAGGCCTCTTACACTCTCCTCGCCACCGATTTTGGATCATTTGTTATTCCCTTGTTCCTGGGTTTGTTAACACCCAGTTCCTTTCCCCCGTCTCCCCTTCTCCCATGAGACTACAATTCTTTTTTATTTTTGAGGCTATAACTCTTTATGGGAGTAGAAAGTCTCATCTTTCTCCCTTGGAGCATTTGGTGGTTTTGAATTGCTGATCTTGTGATAAGCAGCCTAACAGATAACTCATAAACCCATTGCCATGGATGGTGTCCTCAGGTGTGTCAGAGAACTGTGTTCCATAGGGTTTTCAATGACTGTAATCTTATGAAAATAGATTGGCTGGCCTTTCTTCCATGGTTCAAGTAGATTTAAACCACCAGGCTTTCATTCATTTGGACCACATATGGCTATGTAATTTTTATTTCATGTCTCCTAGACTGCGTGTTTCAAGAGGCCTACTGCTTCTTATTAATATTTGAAATTACCCATATCTCCACCCACACATCTCCAGCACAATGCCTGGCATAGTCTCAAAGTCCACTAAATACTTGCTACAGGGATGACTATGATCTCAAGCGTGATTTCTGTTTGGGTTTGGGTTGGACTCGGTTCATGTCAAATGGAGGAACCAGCTGTGGATTCTCAAAACAAGATTTGGTCTCTGGGAGCTCTGTCAGGGAAAATGATGGAAAGCATGTTTGGGAATCGTGCGGCAAGAGAGAAGATGGTAATTGAAGGAGTGCCTGGCTCTGGAAATCTTTAATACAATGAATATTTTATAAGGTTCTAGTCTCTGCTTCTCAAAGACATACAGAGCTAGCAAAGATCCAGAGAAGGACGCTAAACATGGTCAAGGGCATAGTTATATATGGTGGGAAAGTCAAAGAGTCCATTTGCTGAACAAAAAAGCTGAGAGGGCTTATTTTTTGAGAGGGCTTATTTTTAACATCTTAAACTTGTGTAGAATAATCATGGATTCTTTTCTCACATCCTATAAAAATAGATATAGACAGCATTCCTTAAAGCCCGAAGGCCTTTCCAACAAAAATAAAAGGAACTACTTCTTTATGTAGCATGTACTAAAATACAGACTCCGCTATCCATCATTTTGCCTGCCAAAAATACAGACGGCTGGATTAAGAGTCAAATCGGCCAAGCAGCTGCCTGAAGGGCCTGTAAGAGGCAGAATTCATTGGTGAATAAATTGGGACATGTTATCTGTTGTCTCCAGTTTCCACATACAGCTTCTTACCACTTTGCTATTGCTGCTGCCAGGGAAACGCCACTCAGAGGTGAAGTGACTCAGGTCACTGTCTCCCAGGTGCCTCTGGGTGGGGTCAAATAGCCAACCTCCAGAGAGTGGCAGAGCATTTAACTGTTAGCACCAGGACCACCTTTCTGCCAACTTTACATCCACAAAAATGAGCCTGGCGTTTTTGAAAACAAACTAGGAACCCTAGTGGCGCAACATTTAAGTGCTCAGTTGTGATGATTCAAACCTCCCCGCAGCTCCCGGGCGTGGGGATCGGCTCCCGAGAAGGGAACAGCCCGGAAACTCCCCGGCATTTCTACTTCCTGACCCGGGCCTCTGGGAGGTGCAAATGGATTCAACAGCACCCAACAACACAGAAATGTAAACGGCACCCAGCTACACAATCTTTTCACTGAAGAGATGTCAGCTTAAAGACAGGCTTTCTACTGCAATAGGTAGTCTCAGAAACCCACAGGGACCGTGTGCCCTGGCCTCCAGGGTCACGATGAGTCATGAGTCGGATCCAATACATGGCTTAGGTTTGCTAACCACGCAGTCAGCAGTGTGAGCCCAGCAGCTTCCTCTGAGGGAGGACGGTGAGGCAGGCGATCTCCTCGTGTGAAGTGTCACAGACTTGGAAATTCGTGGAAGCAGTTCTAGGTTGTTCTACAGGCTTAGGAGTGAGAATTGACTCGAGGGAGGTTGGTGGGTTGGAGGACTGAGCTAAGTGGTCCTGTGAGTTAAGCATTGAGCTACTAATCAAAAAGGGTTACCTAGTTATCTTTCTTAATGCTGGTACAGCAAATTGGGGGAGTGGCTTCAGACTACTGATGGTTTCAAACTGTCGACCTTGTGGTTAGCAGCCCAGAGTGTAACCCCTCAGTCCACCAGGGATCCTTGAAGGCAGTGATGACTGGGAGTAACAAAACTCTTCTCACCAAGTAGATACATATCCTTTGTTTTTTCTTTAGATACATGTCCTTTGAATGATTGATTTTGAATTGTACATATGAGGGGGCTCCCAAACTTTGTAGAAAGATGGGATTCTTTAATTTATTTTGAAAAAAAATAGAATTTCCCCATGAACTTGTTAAGCCCCCATGTACAAGTAGCCTTAGCAGCTAGCAAATAATAAACAAATGGGCAAAGAGTTGTTTACCAGAAGCAAGAGATTTTAATTTTCTACTATACATTTTCATTTCTTAGTGAACTTTATAAGAAGTTACCATGTTTAAAACAGAAAAACCCACACAAGGGAACTGTAGAGAGAACAGGAACCGCAGGAAAGCGGGAAATATTGTACCGACTATTTTTAGGACAGTGCCTTTGCGCTGATTAGTGGAGAAAACAAGAAAATGAATCTTCAGTGAATAATTTCTATTGATATCGTTGGATGTCTGCTGCCTTTGAAATGTTGAACAACTGGTTCAAGAATATTATTTTGAGCGACTCTCATGCAGGGGAGTGAACTTTCTAAATTTCATCTTAACTTTATGCCTTGAAAAGATTTGTAAAAATTCTTGCCAAGTTACATATGGGAACTTAGAAATGCTCTGGGATACTTTGAGATGCCAGCAATCCTTGGGGGAGACTCTCCGCAGGCGGGGATCCAGGCACTAGGCAGGGGTGGGGACCTTTTCTGCTCAGGGACACTTGGATATTCATAATATCATCGAGGGCCATCCTGGTCACACACTTAATTAACTCAGCCTGATGTGGTGTCGTGATTACCCATTGGGCTGCTAACAGGACAGTCGGCACTTAGGAACCACCTCCTCCCATAAAGCGTTACAGACCTGGAAACATGCAGGGGCAGTTTTGCCCTGCTCCTCTGAGTCAGGATGAGCTGGAATTGACTGGACAGCAGCAGTAATAGGATAGCTGGAATTGCCTCCTCAGTATAAAGCACGTGATGTTAGCATGTGATGTTACCTGGAGCACGTGGTCCCACCCCTGCACTCAAAACCAAACCAAACCAAATCAAACTCACTGCCGTCGAATCAGTGCTGATTCACAGTGACCCCTGTGGGTTTCTGAGACTGGAGTAGAAAGTGCAGCCGTTCTCCCTCGGAGCTGCTGGTGGTGTCAAACTGCTGAGCATGCAGATCGCAGCTCCAGGCGGAACCACTACTCAACCAGGGCCTCTGCCCTAGAGTGTGTGAAAGTTCTTCAGAATTTTCCACTGCTGGGCCATGCCCCCAACTCTGACTGTGACCACTGGTATATTGTCATGCTGCTTAGCTTTAGATCCAGAAAGTGACCCTGCCCACTGGGCCATGGGGGATGACTTTAGGATCCCTAAGGCCTGATCTTTGAGAGCAGCCAGGCTCCCTCCATGGGGTTCCGCAGCTGCAGGCCTCGGGGACTGGAGTCTAACCTAGCCTTGATTTCCTGCCAACAGGCTGTCAGAACTGACTTCTTTGGCCCTTGCACCTGGTTCTAATTCTAAGCAGGCCCCTTCCCTGGAAACGTGATCCTAAGTCTGAGAATCCCTTTTACTTGTGCTTCAGGCCTTCCCGATTCAGGGCCTGGGAGTCCCAGACAGAGCAAAGGAATAGGGTCTCTGACTCCAAGTCATGCCCCAGAGAGAGCTGCCTGTTCGAAATGGGTGTGATTGGTCTTGCGGTCAGGCCCTGTGCATGTCTGACTGCTGTGCCAATGGCCAAGCCATAGGCCTCTCCTCCCCTCCTCAATCCAGGCACACTCCTTAAGATGGTACTCACCCAGGGTTTTGCCTTTTACTCGGAATTACTAGTACATGAGCTAATAAATTGATGAAATCAAACTTTCGTTTGTGTGCTTCTTTATAGAAATACTTTCCGCGGTACTTCAGTGCAGGCAAGCAGCCCCTGCGCTCGTTCACATACCCCTCTGGGCAATTTCAGAAGACAGAGCGTGCAGGAATGTCAGAGGGGCAGCTGCTTTGCAAAACAATCTGGCAGCTCTTCGAAACGTTAAGCATGAGATAGCATATGACCCAGTAATTCCACTCCTGTGTAAAACACCCCACGAGAAGCCGAAGCAGATGTCCACACACAACCGTATGCACAACTGTTCACTACAGTGTTATCCATAATAGCCAACGAGTAGAAATTACCCAAATGCCTATCAAATGATGAACAGGTTTACAAAATAGGTATATAGTACAATGGGATAGTATTCAGCAGTAAAAAGGAATGTGGTTAATACATGTTGCAGGATGGATTAACTTTGTAAAGAAGCCAGTCACAATAGACCACTTATTGCACGATTCTATGTCTATGAAATGTCCAGAAATGGGAAATCTATAAAACCAGAAAGTTCACCAGTGGTTGCCTAGAGTTAGAGAAAGGGTGGGTGGGAAATGAGGAAGACTATTTCTTTTGGGGGGCACCTTAGTACCATAGTGGATTGTGCATTTCACGGGTAACCCCAGGTCAGTGGGGCAAGCCCATCAGCCGCTCTGGGGGAAAATGATGGGGTTTGCTGCTCCCATGAAGATATATATATTTTCAACTGAGGGTTTCCTATGCTTTATTTTGTTATTGATTATTATTATTTTCCTCTAGAGAAATCCAGGATACGTAAATTTATACGGACAGTACCTAGATCAATAGTCTCTTAAGGTTATGGGAGGGGAGGTAAGAGGGAAAATGGGGAACAGATACGAGGTCCAAAGGGGAAGAAAAGGTTCTTAAATTGGTTGCAGTGTGATTGCACCTCTCTTTTCCATGTGTTTAAACCACTGAACTGTAGAATATGCAAATCATATGTCAATAAATCTGCTAAAATTTAAAAAAGTGAAAACCATTTACATCCTCGGAACCCCACAGGGGCAGTCTACTCTTTCCTCCCTCCCTTGACGGCAGGGAGGGAGATTTATTTTTGAGATGGGCGAGAGGGGGTGTTGGGGATAGGTGCATGGGGGATGGCCTTCAGTAATTGTGACGCTTGCACACCATCCACTGCAAATGACTTCCTTGTCTACTTCACATGGGTGTGCAGATTACATCTCCAAAAAGGGTTTTTAAAACAAAATACGGCATTTAAGGAAAATACTGCTTTAACAATATTTTAATTATATTAGAAAGCATTCATTTATTTGTAGAAAAAAACCATTTTGGATGAAGTAAAATTCCCCTTTCATAAACAAATTCAATCACCTTAGCCTCTGAAGATATGATATGTTTCTATCGTAGAAATCTTCTGTGGGCTTTTATCTGTGCTGTTGCCTTTTATCATGGATTGTGTTGCTGTTGTTACTGGCCCTTGAGACCGTCTGGCTCTCGGTGATCCCCTGTGTCCTTGGTGATCCCCTGTGTCCTTGGTGATCCCCTGTGTCCTTGGTGATCCCCTGTGTCCTTGGTGATCCCCTGTGTCCTTGGTGATCCCCTGTGTCCTCGGTGATCCCCTGTGTCCTTGGGGTCTTCAAGGCTGTCCTCTGGGTGGGTTCACACTGCTAGCAGTGAGCGCTTCATCGTTTGCACTAGCCCGGGCCTCCTTCTACCACAGGGTATTATCTTTCTTATTATTTTTTTACAGTTTTATTGGCACATCATCCACATATCATACAATTCAATAGCTCGATCATATCAAGAAGAATTATACAATTATTACCCGAATCGACTTTAGAACGTTTTCCTTTTCTTTTGTATGGTTCAATCAATTTTAAAATGAGCTGTGTAATCACAATCAGTTCTAATGCTCCCTCTCCACTCCAGAATACATTGTTTGCTGCCCCAACCCCCTCGCCCTCCTGACCACCCACGCCCACCTCTGCATCCGCCATAAACCCTTGCCTCAGTTATGATCTCTATGTATTTACTCCTGTGCTTCACAAACTGGAAAACCCAACGGAAATTGAAAAAAACAACAACCAGAAACAAGGTGAAGTGGTCAGGATAAAAGAATAATACAAAGCTAAAAACACAAATAATGAGTAAGAAAGAAAAGACCCTCATCAGCATTGAAAATGCCAGGGAAGAAACTTTTGTCATGGGACCAACAAGAAATTCTTGCACCTAGAAAATGTTTGGGTTGCGTCAAGAGGGAGGTCATTTGACCAAGTTTCACGTTCAATCCAGTATAATCAGGATTACAATGATCTCTAGCTGACAGTACGGCTGGCTGTCGGAGACTCTTGCCTGTGGCTCGAGAGGATCTGCCAGTGGCTTATTGTGGCTAGATACTCTGCAGATGGGTTTTGGGCCCCCCCCCTATACCCTATACAAGCGGGGTATTCATATCGCAGTGTATTTTCTTCTGTAGCTTGCGTTTTCACCTTTGAGAGCTTTTCATGATGGTCTTTTTCATTGCTGGATAGGATTTTGTTGCCTGGTTACCAAAAAACAAACCAAACGCACGGACATTAAGTCAATTCCAACTCATAGCAATATCCGATAGGACAGAGTAGAACTGCCCCTGTGGGTTTAAGAGGCTATAAATCCTTATGAGAGTAGAAAGCCTTATCTTTCTCGTGTGGACCTGCTGGTGGTTTCCAACTACTGACCTTGAACTTAGCAGCCCAACCATAACCAACTACTCTACCAGGGCTCTTTGCTGCATGATTAGACCTAGTTTTACTTATTAGCTCCCTTATTGACAGCGAGTTACTTATTTTTGGTTTTTCATTTTGCAGCCAACTCAAGGATAATGATTTTTGTATATATCTCTTTTTGCAGTGGTCTGGACATTTCTCCGGAGCAATTACTGGAAATTAGGATAATTGGGTTATAAGGTATGTGCATTCTAATTTTAAAAGTACTTCCGAGTTGCTGCTTAAGAGCCTGTACCTTTATCGTTCTGGTAGCCATAAAGGATGGGACCATTTCCCTACCTGTTCACATGTACTAGTGCAACGGGTAAGCACCTTCTCACAGGGTCACTTTTGCCTATGTCTCCTTCTACTATGGGAGTCTTTCCCTTTTTATTTTGTGTTCTCTAGTAGTTCTTTACAGGAGCCCTGCTGGCTATGTTCGAAACCACCAGCAGCTCCGAGGGAGAAAGATTGGGCTTTCTACTCCTGTAAATAGTTAGTCTTGGAAACCCACAGGGAGTCACTATGAATTAGCATTTGACGAGATGGTAGCGAGTTTGTTTGTTTTTTGAGTAGTTCTTTAAGGAGTTCTGGTGGCCTTGTCAGCTGCTAACTACAAGGTCAGCAGTTCAAAACCAACATCCACTCCTTGATCTTCTGGAGAAAGACGGGTCTTTCTATTCCCTGTAAAGAGAAACTCACAGGAGCAGTCTACCCAGTCCTGTAGTGTCACAATGAGTCAACACTGACTTGATGGCAGTGATTTATTTTGAGTAGTTCTTCACACCAGGAGCCTTGGTGGTGCAACACCAAGTATTCAGCTGTCCCTCTAAGGTTGGGGATTCAAACCCACTCAGTGGCTCTGTGAGAGAAAACCTGGGCTGCTTCCACAGAGACCATATAGCCAAGGGAACCTTATGGGGCAATTCTACTCTGTCACATGGGCCACTATAGGTCAGGACTGATTTGCTAGCACACAACTGAACTTCTTCCTTTCTTTTTTTGAACTTCTTTATATGTATTGTTGTGTGATAATGACATACATAGACATCTACATTGATGTCTGTCTACATTTACAAATATTTTTTAATCTAGTCATTATTTTTTTTGTCTTTTGTGTCTTATTTGCCTTTTTGTCTTATTTAAGGTTTGTTCTACCCACTGAGTCATAAGTGGTGTGAGGTAGGGATCTAATTAATTTGGTTTTATTTTGCAGATACTAGACAATTGTCCCAATACCAGTGCTTGAATACTTTATCTTTCCTTTACCATTGGAATCTCTTTTCCATACAGTCAACTCCATAGAAGTGGAAATGATGAAGTTTCTACATAGAAGTGAATCTGGAACCATGGGAAAAAGGAAGTACATGGAAAGGGGATCAAAGTTGACCCCTGAACAGTCCCATCTTGGGAGTTTCCATGCAAAATAAAAGGGCTTGGGGACTTTCTAAAGTTTGCAGTGTACTTTTTTACTTTAGGGAAATACACCAGAAGCTTAACTACTTCATGCCATATTAATATTAATTGCATTGATAACTAATTATGTTAGTTTCCACCGACACCCCTCAATCTATAAAAGAATGTCAACCCACTTTGGTGCAGACAATTAAAATGACATTATGCATGGTGAGGATCATCTACATGTCAAGTAGATGGTGAGGATCATGTACATGTCAAGGCCTGTTTCAAGGAAGCAGGACTGCTATTGATAGCTTTGGTAGTTACATAATCTGCTGTCAACTTGAGATTTTTTTTTTTAATTTTAACAATTTATTAGGGGCTCATACAATTCTTATCACAGTTCATACATATACATACATCAATTGTATAAAGCACATCTGTACAGTCTTTGCCCTAATCATTTTTTTCTCCTCTTTTCTTTTTTTACATTTTATTAGGGACCCATACAACTCTTATCACCATCCATACATATACATACATCAATTGTATAAAGCACATCCATACATTCCCTGCCCCAATCATTCTCAAGGCATTTGCTCTCCACTTAAGCCCCTTGCATCAGGTCCTCTTTTTTTTTCCCCCTCCCTCCCCTTTCGCCCCTCCCTCATGTGCCCTTGGTAATTTATACCTCGTTATTTTGTCATATCTTGTCCTATCCGGAGTCTCCCTTCCCCCCTTCTCTGCTGTCCCTCTCCCAGGGAAGAGGTCACATGTGGATCCTTGTAATCAGTTCCCCCTTTCCAACCCACTCACCCTCCACTCTCCCAGCATCGTCCCTCACACCCTTGGTCCTGAAGGTATCATCCACCCTGGATTCCCTGTACCTCCAGCCCTCATATGTACCAGTGTACAGCCTCTGTCCTATCCAGGCCTGCAAGGTAGAATTTGGATCATGGTAGTTGGGGGGAGGAAGCATCCAGGATCTGGGGGAAAGCTGTGTTCTTCATCGGTACTACCTCGCACCCTAATTAACCCATCTCCTCTCCTAAACGCCTCTATGAGGGGATCTCCATTGGCCGACACTTGGGCCTTGGGTCTCCACTCTGCACTTCCCCCTTCATTTAATATGGTATATATATATATATACATATACACATATATACACATACATACACACACTTATATCGTTGTTGTTGTTTTTTTGCATGATGCCTTATACCTGGTCCCTTGGCACCTCGTGATCGCACTGGCCGGTGTGCTTCTTCCATGTGGGCTTTTTTGCTTCTGAGCTAGATGGCCGCTTGTTCACCTTCAAGCCTTTAAGACCCCAGACACTATCTCTTTTGATAGCCGGGCACCATCAGCTTTCTTCACCACATTTGCTTATGCACCCATTTGTCTTCAGCGATCCTATCATGGAGGTGTGCAGTCAATGATATGATTTTTTGTTCTTTGATGCCTGGTAACTGATCCCTTTGGGACCACTCGATCACACAGGCTGGTGTGTTCTTCCATGTGGGCTTTGTTGCTTCTGAGCTAGATGGCCGCTTGTTTATCTTCAAGCCTTTAAGACCCCAGTCACTATATCTTTTGATAGCCGGGCACCATCAGCTTTCTTCACCACATTTACTTGTTCACCCACTTTGGCTCCAGCCGTTGTGTCGGGACAACTTGAGATTTAATAGTGGAGGGGTAGAGTTTAGGCTGTCAGTCAGGTCACATCTTGATGACCTCATTTGGAGACGCTAAGGAGATAAATAGATCTCTGGAGGCCAGGCACAGACTGACTCCCTGGGAGACATTGCAGCTGACAAGACACATGGAGCTACACTAGAGCTCTGGGGCTGAAGGGGCCACAGGGAGACCCCTGCCAGCGCTGAGATGCCGCTACCGCCACTGGATCCATAGACTTTCCACCCACTGGCCTGTGATCTTCCTGCATTCGGCGTCATTGCATGTGTTTCATGCGTCTGAAGAGGACTTTATAGATTGCTATCAGGCATATGAGCTAATATCAGACTTATGGACTTGATCTGGACTGGACAGGGATGTTTTCTCAATGTTCAATTGCTCTTGTTTTTACAGCTCTTTCCTATACACATATGAGTGTCTACGAATTTGTTTCTCTGGTCTACCCAGCCTAACACAACATCATTTTAAGAATCTAGAGTTGAATTTTTCCTCTTCACTCTGACATTGCAGTCTGAATGGTGGTGTTTCAACATGCCAGTCTTTTCACTCACTCTACCACCCAGCCCATGAGTTAAACCATTCAATGGGTTCCTATTGCTCAAATTCTTCACATGACCTAAAATACTATATGTGGTAGACACCGATTAATTTGCCTGTTTCACCTTCTTAATAAAAGGCACTGTGAGTTTGCTCCACTCAATGCTAGCGGTTTGGATAGAGTTAATACCATTTTCAACTCCATGGAGGACATGTGACCCAGCTTACCCCATCAGCTCTGCATCCTACTAGCCAAAGTGGCTGGCTCAGGTAAGGTTGTGTTATCCATTCAGAACCAATGAAATTCTGTGACAGATTGGCTCTTCAGCCATTGCTTTCTGGTGGCAATCTAGAGACTGACTGATTTGCATGATAACAATAGGGCTTCTATACCTTCTGACTTGTGGTGGTTTGGCTGACCAGATAACAATAGGGCTTTTGTACTTCTGACTTGTGGTTTGGCCTGACCAATGGCAGCCCTGGCAGGAGAATGGAGAGTGGCACGAGTGGAGGGAAGGTATTTACCTTTCAGATCCTCCTCTGGCACGCCTCAGACTTCTTAACCCGCCTCAAAGGTTCCCATCTTCTGGATTTTGGTAATCTCTCTCCCCCACCCCCTTTCCTTTGCAAATCTGATACTATTCATCCTGGGTTCTTCAGGATTCCTACACATCTGCTACACCTTTGTAAATAGTCTAGTGGTTTGTTGGTAAATGGTTTTGGAGGAAGGCAGGGAAAGCCTTTAGTTCGTAGTGTTTTCCAATTGCTGTGGAGTAAATATTCCCTTCCTGGCTTATTTAAAGTTGCCAACATCAAGTCACTGAACACAGTTGGGGGGAAAGGTTAGCAATCAACTTTTTTCCTTTAAATTGTATTGTGAATTGGGCGAAGGGTTACAGAACAGATCATCAGTTTTATATTCAACAATTCATATGCATTCTGTTTAGTCTCATTCATTGCATTCTCTTCAATGTAACATCACCATCCTACCTCCTCTCTTTGTTTCCTCTCTCTCTGCTTCTCCTTGCCGAACCCCTTTGAAGTTTGTCCTTGGGTGAATGCTATTTCTTGACCCAAATGGTTGGTTATTCTAAGGTGCATGACACAGAAAAGTGTTATTATTCCCCCATGGGCCTGTTTCTTATTGGCTGAAAATTAAGTCATGGGGGTAAGTTCAATGTGGCTGAAAACTGACTTATGGGGGTGAGTTTACAAAGGGTGTCCAAGGATCATAGGCTCAGGGGTTCTACCAGCCTCTGTCCACCAGCAAGCCTGGTTTCCTTCATGAACAATCAACCCTTGCAAGATGTCATGAGCTAGCTCCAATACACCACTGAAAGAGTCCCATTGTATATAAACAGTCATATGAATTATCCTAATTTAATAGTGCCATCTTATTCCTACCAGGCTGGCTGTTGAGAGAATGGAATTCCCCTTGTCTATCTGAGTAGGATATTTTTCTGTGATATCTCTGGGACTCAAGGTCAGTGATTCAAACCACCCCCAGTTCCTCAGGAGAAAGATGAAGCTTTCTGCTCCTAGAAAGATCTCTCACCACACGGAAATACTGATTAGCATTGCTATGAGTCGGAATTGCCTTAATGGTAGTGTGTTTGAGTTGGGGGCTCGAAAATGTTTACTCAACCTAAAGGCGTCGGTCCTAGTTAGCTTGCTTGTAAAGTTAGGTCAGGTCCCTGAGTAGCACTCATGTGCTAAAATAAGATGTTGCTAGTTCAAATCCACTCAGTGGTACTATAGAAGAAAATGTAAGATTACAGCCAAGAAACCCCTAGGCGGCAGTTCCACTTGGTAATGCACAAAGTCCCCATGAGTTGGAACCGAATGCATGGGACGAGGTAGATTGAGTCTGCCGGCCCAAGCGTCCAGTTCTTGGCTTCCATTCCTGATGAACCTGGGGCAGGTTGTTCCCATGTAGGCTCAGTAGAAGCTTTAGCGCAGACCAAAGCCATTCAGATAGGGAGCCCACAACGCCTCATGGCACACATCCCCAAAAGTCATCGATTTTAACCCTTGGACAGACAACTCTGTCTACATCTTTTTCTCTCTTGACAACAATTCTTTTATATGTCTTTCTTCTTCTCTTGTGTGGCTCTAAAAAATACACTTATATTTCTAAGGAAAACCGTAACAGAACAGAACGCACTTCCTACAGCACCTGCATCCAGACTTAAAGTGAATTACTCTCCTCCCCTCCCCCAAGGACAAGGAATCATGTTCCAGCAGCGCCACTGAAACGTCTACTCCAGTGGTTCACGGCTGGGAGTGATTTGGGCTCCCAGAGGCCAGTCGTTCATCTATGGAGACATTCTTTTTTATTTTATTTCATGGAGACATTCTTGGTTGTCATGTGGATGACACATGGGTGCAGTGGGGTGCTGCGAGCATCTAGTGGGTAGAAGCCAAGGATTCTCTGAAAGATCCTAGAATGCCCAGGACAACCCTCCACAACAAAAAATCATCCATCCTAAAATCCCAACAAGGTGGAAGTTGAAAAGCCTGGTCTAACCTAGTGAGCTGCCCCCCCCCCGCCCCCAACAAAGGTAATGACATCTTTATCCTCAAGGTGTGTCATTCACCACAGGGTCAGTCCCTTTCTCACTACAAAACATGAAGGGCAATGTACAGAATTTATTCATGCATGTGAAATAGTGATTGTAAAAGACATTCAAGCTTATTGTTAAAACCCAAACACACATTACAGAGGTACATTGAATAAAGTAAAATGTAAAGGTCACACCCCCCTCAACCCCCTTTTACTCCTGATTCCACTCCCAGCCAGAAGGTGCCATTCATAGCAAACACGATTTGAGAAGATTCATGGTCTACCGGTTGACAGAATTCAGCTGTACACAGCAGGTTCTGGCAAATCCCTCTTAGGGAAAGAGCTCTGTGACGGACTTTGGCAATCTCCGACAGTACCGAGCCTTCCAATGCTAGAAGATTTTGCTGGTGCGTCATTAAGTTAAGAAAAATTTGAAAGAAAGAAAGCAGGAAATCCACAGCAGTAATAAATCTTTTCAAAAGTACTCTATGTTCTTTTAAAAATGGATTGTTTTTAGGTGGTTACTTCCACTCACATTATCCAAAGAATAGATTTCCGTTGTAATATCAATGATGCTTTCTGAGAAACTGTTTCTAATCTAGTTTAAAAAAAACAAAAAAAAACCAAGCCCAACAATAAAGTTGACACATGAGATTTATTACAGGGGATACTTCAAGGACCAGAATATTTTATAAATGTATTCTGTGTTATTTTCAGTGCATCATACTATACGTCATCAACATTTGCCACATTGGAGATTCTGGGTTGCTGTGCTTGTGGGAAGGAGCTTTGGTGGCACAGTGGTTAAAACACTCAGTTGCTAAGTGAAAGGTCAATGGTTCAAACCCACTAGCTACTTCATGGAGGAGAAAATACAGCAGTCTACTCCTGTCAGGATGCAAGCCTTGGAAACCCTATGAGGCCTTTCTGCTCTGTCTGGACATAGTTACTGTGAATTAGAACCAGTTCCACGGCAATGGGTCTGACATTTGGGAGAACATGGCATGGTAAAGATCTATATACTGTGCAGCTTATTCTGGGTGCCTAGTGGCATAGTGAGTTATGCTTTGGGCTGTTAATTGAAAGGTCAGCAGTTTGATATCACTTCTTGGCAGGAAAGCATTATGGTCTTGGAAGTCCACAGGGCCAGTTCTTCCTAGACCTAGTGGGTCACTATGAGTTGAGGTCCTTTGATGGCAGTGAGTTAGAATTTGTTCTACTGGGATCCTAGATTGCCATCCATGGTCAGAGAAGCAGCAGCAGGACTCCAGGGGTGGGATTCAAATAATTTAACAAGCAGTTCACTGCGCTAATGACCGTTTTAAGTATACCAGAAGTGATGTTTATTATTTCATGTAGTTAATATTTAATTCAGAATAAAATAGATACACAAAACTAGCCTTAAAATATTAAAGAAAAATGTTAAATAATACCTTACAAAACAAGAAATGGTTTTTTAAAGATATTTCCATATTGCTTCTAGATTGGCATCCTCACTAGCAATATTCTTCCCTTTCATCCGCGCATCACCCATGGGTGATTTACCCTTAATCCTATTTTCACTGTGGGCGTAGGGTTCCATTCCTTTAGACAAGGTAGGTCAATTAGACAATAGCCACTGTGTGTGATATATCAGACACCGGCAACTTCTCGTCTCTGAAAGTACTATGTTCATCTTTGAAAACCCCCTTTCCACTTCTGCTGAATTTACAGCAATTGTTCTAACAACATAACTCTTTGTACACTTTCAGGAATTGCATAATTCACTCATAATATCTCGTTGGAATTTTGGATGTACCAAAAAGCTGAAATGAACGACAGACAGCATATCACTCTCTGCTTGGCAGTTTTTATGTTATATGTTTGTTTACTGAAGTAACAAACACCAGGGAATAAAATGTATTTCATCAAAAGTATAACAACTTTTATGGAATGAAGAAATAAATATTACAAGTATATTTCATCTAATTTTTATACCCATGGGCAGAATGAACATTAGCATAAGTTGTTGACGAGATGGACAATAAACAAGAACAAGGAATGTAAGTTTGTGATATCCACACAGGGCGGCATCCCAGCCCCCCCACCTTTGAGAGAACCCTGGTTACAAGTGTGACTCTAACCACCAGTTCCCGGAACATAACCAGAACTTAGCTATGGATTCTCCTAACCTGGTGCAAACTGGCTGAATCCCACCTCGGAAGGACACTGTCCACATTCAGCAATTAATTCCCAGAGAGTCGATTCTCACTGGTAGTGAGTGACCCTATAGAACCGAACAGAACCCGCCCCATGGCGTTTCCCAGCCTGCAAATCTGGCAGCAAACGGCCACATTATTCTCCATCGGGGTGGTGGGGGGGCCCAAACGGCTGACCTTTCAGTTAGTGGCTGCGTGCTTAACTCCGGTGCCGCCAGGGTAACTTGGCTCTCCAAAGTCACAAAGATGGGTGTGGCTGCACTCCAACCTGTAACCCCTTCTTTTCCACGGTTGCTGCCTTGCTTTCAAAGCAAACCAAATCCAGCCCCCACTCAGAGACCCCAGATAGGGTTTTCAAGGCCGTACGGATTTTTTTTTTTTTACATTTTATTAGGGACTCACACAACTCTTATTACAATCCATACATATACATACATCAATTGTATAAAGCACATCCATACATTTCCCGCCCCAATCATTCTCAAAGCATTCGCTCTCCACTTAAGCCCTTTGTAGCAGGTCCTCTTTTTTTAATTCCCTTCCCTCCCTGCTCCCCACTCCCAAGGCCATACGGTTTTACAGGATCAGAGAGCCTCCTCTTTCTCCCACAGAGTGGCTGGTGGGTTTGACCCGGTGACTTTGCAGTAGCAGTGTAATGCTTATCACACAACGCCACCAGGGCGCCTTCAGCTCAGGGCTCATTTTATTTGACCTTTAAAAAACAAACTCTTGTTTTGTTGTTATTGTTGAGGGTGTACACAGCAGAACACATGCCGATTCAATAGCTCTTATAGTCACAACTCAGGGATCCTGCTTACATGCTCCCGACAGTCCCCTTTTCTTTCTGACTGATTCCTCCTCCATGAACATACATACACTCATTGTCTCCTAAGTTCTGATGACATCTTCTCAGTTGCTTGGCCATTTGGATGTCTTAGAGATAAATCTAAAAATAGCGTAGTGCTCAAGGCTAACGCTCTTTCCTGGTTAGCTGAACTAATGTTCATGTTCAAGAAGACTTCAGGAATTGTCTGGCTGAACGTTTAAGATTTAAAGATTACCTCAGGGCAACCGTTGGGAGGTTGATCCATTCTCTGGGGCTCCAAAAAGACTGATTTCACCTCGTCTTAGTTAGCTACTGCTGCTGTAACAGAAACAGAAATTCAATCCATCACACATGAAAAACGGGAATTTTTTCCCCTGAACTTCCCCCACTTTTTTTTTTTTTTAAATTTCACCAAAGAAATGTTTAATAACTCAAAGGATCCTTCCTGGGACTAATTAATGACCTTTACTAAAGAGGAGTAGGAAGGGAATAAAAACCCAAACATCAGAAGAGAATCAGCGTATTACACATCAATGTCCGACAAGTAACACGGCTTTGCTTTCTCATCCCACAGCTGAGACCCTGATCGGCTTCAGCAGAGACTCCACAGGCAACAGGAGAGATTGTGCCATGAAATGGTCGCCCACACTTTCAGGGCAGTTTCACGGTGGCCTTTCTGGGCAAGCTTCCAAACCATAAAGTCAGAAGCATGACCTAGAGGGGTGCTAACACGTACACGAGAAAAGTTTGAAAACAAAGGAAAAGATAAAGCCTCTGGGAATAGCCAGGTCACTGATGAAAGGAACCAGAAGCCTGCCAACCATATTTAACACCCTCCCCCACCCCACTCATTCACTAAAAGGGATTGCTTCTGGGGGGGCAAGGGACTACATTTTTTCACTCTGAATGAATTGATGTCAGCTCATACACCATGGACACCTTTTGCAATGTAAATCCATGCCCCCAGCCCACCTTTTTTTTTTTTACATGGTGAACCTCAACCTAGCAATTATCGCAATAAATGTTAGTCTGAAGCTCAGACTCACTCAGCAATGTTGAAATTGAATTGGTGTACCAACCAAATAAAATTTACTCCACAACCAATACTCCTGTCCAAGACTAAAGGGGGAACTTGAGCCTCCTTCCGCACTGAAGTCCGGGGTGGGGTGGGGCTTTCCAGGCAGGTGCTCGTCTAAGTGAGCCAGGCGGCCCTCACCTCCACGTTCAGTGTCCCTGAGCTGGGCCTGGGCCTCTGGCTCTCCCTGTGTGGATGGGTGGCCATGCTGCAGGAGCGACACAGCTGCAGTCACAGCCTTTTCTTTCGTGGGCTTTTTTCTTGCTTCTTATTCTTCTTTTTCTTTCCGTCTCCTCCCTGGCCTGAGTTCCTTGCCAATGATGGGCTCTAGGCGTTTTTGAATGGTACCTCGGGTGACCAGTTTGTCGAGGGTGACTGAGACTGGCTAGGGCATGGGAGTGCTTGGGGATTTTAGCTGCTGGCTCAGGAAATCCTGAGACAGCTTGAGAGAATGAGACCCTCCTTATAGACTGAGGGCTTGACGAGGCAGTCTGTTTAGTCTTCTTAGTTTCCAGAGTTCTGGAGACTCTCCTAATGAGTCTAATATTGGGAGATGGGGTCTGTCACCCTTGGGTGATAGGATATGATCTTGTAGTTTTTTCCCTTTGTTTTATTTAGGTGGTAGATTACAGTGATTATTCCTTGAGATAGTTAAAGTTTATTGTGCCAACTTGGCTGATAAATACCTGTGAGGCTAATTGAAGGGTGGAGAAATAAATGGCTCAGTGAGTCTCTCCTTTCTAGTTCTCGGGTCTCTTGCTTTCTGATGGTCGGTCCAGGGTGCAGCTGCCTTAGCCAGTTCCCTGCTTCAGCTGGCAAGGCTCACTTCCTGCAAGACATCCCTGAGGGGAAGCCACATGGACCTACTCCGATGCAGCTCTGGGTGCTGGAGTAAGCCACGGGTAGACCCCTGGCAGCACTGAGATGCTTACACGCTCACTGATTCAGCTTTCCTACCGTAGTTGGCATCATTGGGTGTGTTTTGCGAGATGGAGGAGGACTTTGTGGATTGTTGTTGGACATATGGGCTAATGTTGGACTTGTGGGCTTAGACAGCACTGGGTTGGGATGTTTTCTTGATGTGCACTGATCCTTTATATAAAACTCTCTCATGCATATGGGTTTCCATGGATTTGTTTCTCTAATGTACCCAGACTCACACATTCCTCTAATGTTGAAGGGTCCTTGCATACCTGGGATAAATTCCACTTGGTTGTGATATATTTTATATTCTTTTGGATTCTATTGGCTAGAATTTTGTTGAGTGCTTTTGTATCAATGGTCATATTCCTAGTAATAATTTTTTAATGAGTTTAAAACAATGTAGGAAATATAGTGGAAAAAATAAACAAGACTCCAAAAGAGAAACAAAGAACAAATTAATGTGTCAGGCTTAAATCCAACCATAATGCAATTACACCAAATGTAAATGAAATGAACACTCCAATTAAAAGGCAGTGTGGCTGGCCTGGATAAAAATCAAGACCTAATTATATTCTGTTTGTAAGAGATATACCATAAATTAAAGGCAAGTTGAAAGTAAAAGAGAGGGAGAAAATCAATACCATGTAACACTAAACATAAAAAAAAATAGTCTTCCTATATCTTACACAGAGTAGATTTAAAGATAAGTAGTATTTCCAGAGATAGAGAAGATAATTGAGCATCATTTTAAAAAGATAATTTATTAAGAAGTATTAATCCCCAAAGTGTATGCATTAATAGAGAAATAGATCTACAATCATACTTGGAGATTTTAATACTCTTCTTGTAGTATTATGTGATGTAACAAATTGACAAAATATCAATCAGGGTATAGAAGACTTGATCTGTCTACAACCCTGTATCCCACAATTGTGGGGCACACATTCTTTACAAGTGCACACTGAACATTCACCAAGGTATATTTTATGCTGCTCAACCAGATCTGAAGTAACAATAAAAACTACCACGTATAAAAACACCAACAACCTAAATCTTTTAGGAAAAAAGATACACTGAAGCAGTTTGAGGAGAGTCGGCGCAAGGTGACCAAGGTAAAGGAAGACACGGAGAGGTAACAAGCACGCAGGACAGGGAGAGTGTACGAAGTGTAGGCTCCAGTTGCTACGGGCGGTCCAGGACCGGAACCTGATGAAAAGCACACAGACTCGGTGGGTACCAACTCCAAGGACCCCCCCATGATGCACTTGTGGTTCCAGCTGGACACTCCCATCCCAATGCACACACCCCCCCCCCCCCGATGGCCCCAGGACCTCAAGCCAAACTCCTAGCAAGTCCAGCTCCACAACTCAGACAATCCCCTGCTTTGCTATAGCCCCCATTGCAGTGCTTCCCAGATGGAAGTGACAAACTTCCTCCTGAGCAAAGGGAACCGGCCTAAAACAGCCAGACGCCCACTAAGAAAGACCATCAGAAAGCTTGGGCTTTGAGCCTGAACGGTTTTGATGTGGAGGAAGCCACGATCCTCTGGCTCAGTGGAAAACCCCAGAGTGCCTCAGAAGGTTACCAGAATCAACTGGCGGTACTTTATAACCCACAGGCCACGCCTGGCTCCAGCTGCAAGATCTGCGTCACATTCCTCTCCTGCCAGACTGGGTTCTGGATGCCCCTGAGATCGGAATGACTACTACCTCCATCTCGTGGATGGGAGCTCTGGAAATGTACTGGCGGTGGCACTGGACAGCAGTGTCTACTTGTGGAGGGCTAGCTCTGGTGACATCCTGCAGCTGCTACAAATGGAGCAGCCAGGGAATACGTATCCTGTGTGGCCTGGATCAAAGAGGACAGTTACCTGGCTTTAGGCACCAGCAGCGCTGAAGCGCAGCTACGGGATGTTCAACAGCAGAAACGGCTTCAAAACATAACCAGTCACTCTGTCCTAGTGAGCAACCTCTGTTGGAACAGCTACAGCCTATCCAGTGGTCCCCGCTCTGGCCACATCCACCACCATGATGTCCCGGGAGCAGAACACCATGTGGCCACACTGAGTGGCCAGAGCCAGGAAGTGTGTGGGCTGCACTGGACCCCAGACGGATAACATGTGGCCAGAGGTGGCAATGTTAACTTGGTCAAAGTGTGGCCTAGAGCTCCTAGAGAGGGTGCTGGGTTCCCCTGCATCGAGGAGTTGTCAAGGCTGTAGCCTGGTGTCCCTCGCAGCCCACGGTCCTGGCAACAGGAGGGGCTACCAGTGGTGGACAGATTTGCATTGGGAAGGTCTGCTTTGGAGGCTGAGTGTTGTGGCTGCCCATTCTCAGGCATGCTCCCCCCTCTGGTCTCCCCACTACAAGGAGCTCATCTCAGGTCATGACCTTGCCAGAATCAGCTGGTTGTTGGAAGTACCCAACCATGGCTAAGGTGGCTGAGCTCAAAGGCCACACAGCCCGGGGGCTGAGTCTGACCATGAGCCCCACTGGGGCCACTGTGGCGTCTGCAGCAGCAGAGGGACCCTGTGGTTATGGCGCTGCTTTGCGTTGGAATTGGCACGTGGTGGGAGCAGAAGAAGCCAGTGCAACCTAAGCAGCCTCACCCAGCGAGGCATCCACTCAGGCCGGCCCAGAGTTTTGCTTTTGTTTTTTAAAATTTTCCTTAAAAAAAAAAATTAGGACGAGTACTGCAACAATAGTAATAACAATGAAAACTTTGTGATTGGTTACACAGGTAGATATGTGTGCTTTAGAGGTGTGGGAAGGTGTGGGGGAGTATATGTTCATTCATATATAAAGTTGCGAGCGTCTGTATGCTCATATTGATATGTGCTGCCTATATGCCTATGTGTGCATAGGTTTATAAGTATAAAATAGAGTACACAGGGAGGACAGTTATGGCAACGTCTTAGATATATCCAAACACCCGATGAGACTGACTTGCGGGGCTTGAGGGCAATTGACATGACAGCGTTCCTAAAGCTGAGATTCTACATCCTCGTCTAGCAGGTCGTGTGTGGGGTCTTATTCGCTTGTAAGTGGCCATCTAAGTAAGATGACTATTGGTTTCTTCGCATATGAGCTGAAGGAGAGAGAAGGACCAAACACAAGGACGCAATCAGTTCACAGTGGTCCAGCTACCACTACTGACCCCTTGACCAGGCACACAGTAGAAAGTCCCAGTTAAAATGAGGGATTTGAACAAAATTCAAATTCGTAAAAAGACCAGACTTCCGTCAGCACACCAGGATTTACAGACAATCTTTTGCATCCTATGTTGATAGGCTGTGGTTGGGGTAGTAGAAGCTCATGAGCGGCCATCTAAGTTGCAGCTCCTGGTCTCTCCCTCTCCAGAAAAAAGAAAAGATGCATGGAAACAATTAGTCCAATGAATTGACGGATCATGTGACATCGATCTCCCTGACTCTGGGACCAGAACAAGAAGGTACTCAGGTACCACTGCCAGCTGCTCTAAAGGAATCATACAGAAGCTCCTGGGGAAAAAAGGGAGAAAAATGTGCAACAGAACTCAAAATCATAAAAAAGGCCAGGCTTACACGTCATAAAGAGACTGGTAGGACCCTCAAGACTCTGGCCTTTAGTCACCCTTCAGGTCTGTAAGTAAACCTGGACCTTTGGCTCAAAGTCAGTTAACACCACACACTTTAAAATAATCAACCACATACATTTTAAAATAATCAACAATTTGAGATAAAAAGTCTCGTGTCAACTTAAGGGTGTAAGAGTGAAGGGGAAAACATTTTTTTAAAGAAAAGAGAAAAAAAAAGTGAAGGGGTGGTCTAGCCTGTCAATCAGGTCACAGCCTGATGCTGCCTACTTGTGGGCGTGGCCTTCTCATGGGGATTCTGGGAACTTCCTCTCTCTTGATTCTGCCATCAGAAGAGGTGGGTCTCTCTCTCTCTCTCTCTGCTTTCGCCCTCCTGTTGACAAACTATGTGGAGATCCATGCTAGCACTGGCTGAGATGCTTCCACCACCACTGGATGTATCCACAGATTTTTCATCCTCTTGCCTGTGATCTTCCTGGGTTCTGGATCATTGCATGTGCTGCATGCGTCCAAAAAGGAATTTATGGACTAGGATCGGATATATGGGCTAATATTGGACTTACGAACTTGATCTGGACTGGACTGGGATGTTTTCTTAATATACAGTTGCTCTTTGGTTTAAAGCTCTTTCTCATACATAGATGAGTCTCTGGATTTGTTCTCTAGTCAACCCTGACTTACACAGGCAGCATTTATTGAAGGGCCACGTTCAGAAGGGTGTGAAAAGAAGGAGGAATAAAAACAGAAAACACAGGGGGAAAGTGATGTGACATTGTAGGGACGGCAAGCAGTGAGATGAAGCGGAATGTGTATGAACTGAGGAATGGAAAACTGATCCAGTCGTCAACCTTCCCTCCACTCATGCTACACAGTGGTGCTTTAAAAAAAAAAAATCAGATTTACTGGACTGATAGAGACTGAAAGAACTCCCAGGACTCCTTACTGTCTAAGACACCCTTTAACTTGGAGCTGAAGCTGCTCCCTGAGGTTACTTTAGAGTCAAATAATACTTGTAGATTGGCTTATTTATCAAATGAATAACACCCATGAGGAATGTCGTATTTAGAACAACCAGCTCTATGAGACTAAGCCAGCAGTATGTGCCCAAGAGCAAATATGAGCAGACAGGGAAGGGCGAGCAAACGCAGGGATAAGATCAGAGAAGGCAAGGTGGCAATGGAGAGAGTGCTGATACCTTATGTGGTAGTTTTATAATCTGTTGTCAATTTGAGAGGATTTTATGAGTGAAGGGGTGGAGTCTGGTCTGTCAATCAGGATATAGCCAATTAGGCTTTCTCCTGAGGATTGGGAACTTCTGTATTCCTCCTTGGAGGCGGGAGACTCTCTCTCTCTTGGCTCACTCCCTGGGAGACATAGCAGCTTCAAGACACTTGGAACTACGGCTAGTGCTCCGAGTTGGAGAAGCCATGTGGAGAGACCTGCCAGCTCTGACCTGCTTACAATACCATGGGATCCATAGACTTCCCACCCGCTGGCCTGTGATCTTCCTGCATTCGGCATCATTGCATGTGTTCCATGAGTCTGAAGAGGACTTTATAGATTAATATCAGACATATGGGCTAATATCGGACTTATGAACTTGATCTGGACTGGGCAGGGATGTTTTCTCAGCATTCAATTGCTCTTGTATATACAGCTCTTTCCTATACACATATGAGTGGCTGGGAATTGTTTCTATAGTCAGCCCAGACTGACACACCTTGTGGGGATAGCAACCAGGAACAATTGGTGTGTAAATTATTAAATGGGAAACTAATTTGCTAAGGAAGCTAATGTAAACTTTCATATGACATAATACAATATTAAAATGTAAAGAAATGCACTTAAAATACAAAATATGACAGAAGAGAGTTAAGTGTCTATGCTAATAAAGCCTTAGATGAATTGAAAATCGCAATACTATCAAGAAATCAACGCTCTACAAATTGACCTATAGATTTAAAAGCCATCTCAATTGGAATCCTAGTGGACCTTTCCCCCCTTCTTACAGAAAATGACAAGCTGATAGTAAATGTTATGAGGGGGTTTCAAAACATTTGTGGAAAGGTTTCATCAAATTTCATTTTTCCAGGGACTTTTGGAATTCCCTTCACATGCAAAACTGCAAAGGATCTAGAATAGTTCAAGCCGGGGAATCTTTATGGGAGCTGACAGCCTCCTCTCTCCTGAGGAGTGACTGATAGGTTTGAATGGCCAACCTTGCTGTCAGCAGCCCAGTGCCCTATCCACTGCACTGCTCAAACTCACAGCCATCAAGTCATTGCTGACTCACAGTGACTCTTTAGGGCAGAGTAGAACCACCTCTACTGTCACCCTTCGGGGGGGGGGGGAAGAAAGTCTGTTTTTTTTTACCTCCTGCAGAGCTGGCTGGTGGTTTTGAACTGCTGACCTTGTGGTTCTGCAGCCCAACATACAACTGCTACGCCACCAGAGCTCCTCCACTGCGTAGCCACTACGCCACTCCTTGCTCACTGCCCTCTGGCTGGTCAATGTTGATTCATAGTGACCTCCTGTGGAGTAGAGCTCACAGACTTTCTCCCTGGGAACTGCTGGTGGTTTCAAACTGGCCACCATGAGGATCGCAGCCCAAAGGCTAACCACTACACCTTAACAACATGCTCATAATGTTTCAGCAACATTAAGGACATTAATGCATCACCTCGTAAATAGCTTGAATTAATTAAATTATGCTTTATATTCTATATTGTATCATAAAAATGGCCCTTTGCTTTTAAAGTGCATCTAGCCTCTCCCCTTGCCTTCATAATGGGATGTGGTTGTTGCTCGTGCCACCGAGTCAGTTCCAGTTCAGAGTTACCCTAGCACAGCAGCACAAGCACTGGCCAGTCCTGTGCCCTTCGCACACTTGTTATATTTGAAGCTATTGTTGTGTCAATTCATCATGCCAAGGGGCCTTCATAGTCGGAGAAATTCTTAATTCCAAATATGTGGCCAATAACACATACTAGTATTTTCGAGACTGCTAGCTGGGAAGGGAGGGACAAGTACTACGTGTGTATACAGCTCTCAGAGCCAGGAGGCCTTGTAACTAGGTAAGGCTTGACAGTCCCCAAGGAGTGGCTGCGTCTGAATGGGTCCATTGAATTCAGAGGGTCAAGTTGCAGCTGGAGTAACAACACAGTTTCTTTCTTTCTTTCTTTTTATCATTCCAGCAAGCCTGGAGAGCCTCCCAGCACTGCGACAAAAGCTCAGCCATGGAGGTACGTTCTCTCTTCCACACAGTGGTGGCGATGCCCCCAGGCTCCTCCCACCTCTACCCCAGCCCCGCTTCTCCACCCCACCTCCTCCCATCACCTTAGACTGTATACGCAAGGACTCCGCATTGCTATCATGCTATTTAAATGTTCCCCTTGCAGGACTGATGAGACTACGTCTCTTTAATTCAATCACTGGCCCGAGGACACACTTGGAATGCTGTCATTGCAGATTATTTCCTGACAACCCCCCCAACCCACTACATATTTACAAATCCCACCCCCCGGAAAGATTTGGTATAGATTCTTATTATTAATAACTACTTGTTATTTCTGAAGCATATACCAAGGGCCAAGCTAAATGCTTTACCTGTAATACTTAATTTAATCTTCACCAGCCCCTCCCAAATAGATAATTCTATTCCTCCATTTTACAATGAATTCATTTGGGGACAGAGAGTTAGATGGTGATAGAATTGGATGTCAAACGCAGATCTGAGTCCCCTCAAAGATGCTAACACTACTCCATTTTCCTTTCCTGATCTCAGAGGATGACGTAATCCTGATCTGACTCCAACCCGAGGTATCTTCCTGGAACTGCCATTATATTGACTATCATTCGTTCATCTAGTCTGGACAGAGAAACTGTTCCAGGTAGCATGGGTGAGAGAAGAAACATACATGAGATTGCCTGGTCTTTGCTGACATTTCAATCCCCTCCAGACCCAGTCAAGCAGTGGTTTTTCAACTCTAGCTGCACACTAGCATCATCTGGAGAGCTTTAAAAAACACTGATGGCCGAAAGTCTTATTTAATTGGCCTGGGGTGGCCTGGGCACTGGGATTTTTAAAAAGTCCCTGGAGTGATAATAATGTGCAGCCAAGGTTTAAGACCATCTAGTGAGAAACAGAAACTGTCTTCACATAAAACAACATCAGAACAATTACAATATACAACATGATAGCTATTTAAATACATTGATTTCTTCCTTACCTTATTCCACAAAGGATATGACGTGGCTAAGAAATTATTCAGTTCAGAATGAATCCCATCAAGGGGCACAGAGTTTGAGGTGCTATACAATAGACCATAGATGGACTGGGACACGTGAGGACCGGAGAGAAATAATTCAGGTATCTTTTATGTCTCTTGTTTTGGTTTGCAAGGCAGCAGTGGCAGATTGTAGGAGCAATAGTTCTTAGAAAACAGCTGATTGGTCCAAGGACTGTTTCTAGGTGGTTGATTGGTCCGGGAACTGTTTCCAGGCAGCTGATTGGTCTGGAAGCTGTTTCCAGGCTGTCTAGCCTTGGTCTCCAAGGGTTACTCAATCTACCAAGTGATAACAGGTCTCAGATCTTGTATGGAATTAAACATTGTCCCTATCACAGTAGCTTATTAAAGAAAGTACCAGGGTGTATTTTTTAGGATGACTCATAGGTGCATTGTACATTTTTTGGCTTCCTTTTCCCTAAGAGTTATGAATTGCTCGTAAGGCAGAAGATTATTAAGTGATTCCCCCCTCCCTCCTCAAGTTTCCCAGTGGCTAGAACGACTGCATCAAACTCTTTTCGTGGTTACAGGGTCTCATGCAACCAGTGGACTATTTACTGTCCTTTCTTTCTCCTTCTTCAGAGCAGATGAACCTATTAGGGGGAAATGCTGGTGTGAACAATGATGGATTGGAAAAAAGTTCAAGAAAACAGAGGAAAGGGGGTAAATTAGTGAACTCTATAATAAAATACATGAGATGATTTTCACTGTTTCAATGTTTCCTTCTAATCTAAGATCAATATTATTTGGATGATGATACAGGTAAAGTTTAAGGTGAAGCTGCATGCTGGGTTACCAGTCGGGCTGCTAACGAGTGGCAAGGCCAGCAGTGTGAACCTGCCAGCTGCTCCAAAGGAGCGGGACGAGGCTTTCTGTCCCTGTAAAGAGAGCAGCCCAGGAAAGCCAAAGGAAAAGCTCTATTCGGCTCTAGAGGGTCTCTGTGCATCGGGCAGACTTGATGGCATCAGTTTATTTTGGGGCATGCCAAGTTCTTTTAGAAGTATTGCTGACAATAAGTAAATAAGATGTATGGTGGCCTTTTGCAAATTATGAATAAACATAGATTTTGGCTTTCAAGGGGTTGTGGGAAAATGGAATGAAAAGATAATGAATTTTCCCCAAGATTATATGCCAGGCATTCATTTCGTATGAGGATCTCATTTTTTTAAATTATGGTGATATCAAGCATTTCTGGGGAGAGCTCACTATGATGTGCGGTGTTCTTCTAAACCCAAAGCTCAGCCATCGAGTTGATTCCCACTCATTGTGATCCTACAGGACAGGGTGGAACTGCTCCTGGGCGTTTCTGAGACAGTAGCTCTGTACGGGAGTAGAAAGCCTTGTCTTTCTCCTGTGGAGAGTCTAGTGGTTTTGAACCGCTGTCCTTTCTGTTACCAACCCAACACATATAGCTGGGAAGAAAATAGATCAAATCCTCTTTCCCAAATAGGGAAAGGCGAATATTGCTGTGTTCCAGCTGCTTCATGGGTATTCGCCCACTTAAAGCTTTGAATCACAGTGTGAAATAGTATCATAAGCCTCATTTTACCAGCAATAACCGATGCGCCATGAGGTAAGTTCACACAGACAGGGAGCATTCGAGCTGAGACTTGAACCCAGGTCCTTTGGCTCCACAGGCTGCCTGCCTCCTTAGAGGCGCTGCCCTTCTCTCACTCCGTTCTGTTTATTCGGTTGATGCAAAAGCCCAGGAGTTGGCATGTTTCCTTTTCCAGCCAGTTTTCATTTTTCTTCATCTAGCAGGACTCTGAACTTTTAAGTACCAAAACATCATTGAGGTCTCCACGCCCTCTTATTTTTGGTTCAGCCCCAGTCTCTAGCGCAGCAGCACTCAGAAAAATTCCCGTCGGGGGAAATGAGCAGACATAGGAACCAGCTCTGTGCTGGCGTTTCTATAGATTTTAAGCTGTCTTGCAGCCCACAAGATCACTAAAAGTCCCAGTGGTTTCTTCTCACCCTAACAGAGTCTGTCTGGGCCCACCCCCTCCCGACTTAACTCAGCAAATGACCCTAGCAGTTGCTGATCCAGGTTCACCCAGGAAGGGCTTGTTTTATCTCTGGAATGTAGATCCCTTAGCCTTTTGGGTGGGTGTGCCCCCAGTTTTGTGATGACTTTAAGAACATGAGTTTCACTCCATTAATTTTATTTTCTAATTGTTATGTCAGGAGCGATGATGTGTGATGATCTACATGATCTCCCCTAGAAGCAGAATACCTACGACATCTCCTAGCTGCTTCCCCTGACTTCCCGTAGGACACGCATGCACTCTGACGCACACTCGTTCTCAATCCTTGCTTTCAGTTTTGCGTGCTTTCCACATTGTCGCCAGAAATCTCTATCTAAACGTCTGAAAACGACACTCCATTCCTTGAAACCATTCAGTGACTTTCAGGGGTAAGTAAAACAAATCTCCTACCAAAGAATAGAAACCTTTATTAAACAAAAATATTAAAATGTCTAGACCTACATGGAAACCATATCAAGAAACAACTGTTCCTTGACATAGTCTCCATGTAGGTCTATACGCGCAAGTCTGAACGTGGTGTTTCCATCTCTTTAGCCCGTCTCCTTCCCTGGAGATTTCTGTGTACTTGATTATTCACACGGCCTTAAAATGTCAGTTTTGGCATCTTGAGGCACTCAAGTTGTGTTCCTTCCACATGTTCTCTGTACTTGGGGAACAAAACGAGATCCGAGGGGCAAGACCGGTCCTATATCCTTATAGGACAGCCTTGGAAGAAGGAGAAGGTACGTCGTTGTGATGGAAAAGGATCTTCATTGCAATCTTCCTGACTTTTTTCTCACCACTGCAGTTTTCGATTTTCTTAAAATGTCTTCTTAATAGCCCCAACAATTTTATGTGTTCTTAGAAAAAGAAATCTATCAAAATTACCCCTTTCTATCCTCCTCCACATACAGTCATCATACCCGTCTAAAATGATTTCTCTGCCTTGAATCGGACTGGTTCAGCAGAGCCCCTTGGCAACCACTGTTTGAACTGGACCTTTCTCCTGGGCCCTCATGAGACGAAGACAAGTGCATTCCTGAGAGAACTTGCCTGCAGCCACCCACAAGTAGCAGAGCCACAATGAAACATGTTTTGTTCAGAACAAATCCATGCATGTAGGAACCGGAACCCAAGGAGCAATCCTTTTTGACTTTCCATTGTGTAGTTCAAGGTCCCCGGTAGTGGAGTGGTTATACATTGGATGGCTAAATGCAAGGTCAGCAGTTCGAAACCATCAGTTGCTCTGCTGGAAAATGATGGGGCTTTCTACTCCCATGAAGAGTTACAGTTTCAGATGTACACAGGGGCAATTCTACCCCGTCCTACAGGGTCACTGTAAGTTGACATCAACTGGATGGCACGATGTTTTCTGTTGTGTGTATTTCAGGATAAAGTTTCAGCTCACAACCATTTTCAAGCCTTCCCTCTCCTCCTTTTCTGCCACTGGGCTCCCCCTTCTCTGTCCGGCCTGCGGAACGCCCCCCTCCCCCCATCTCTGCAATTGCTGTGGCCTCCCAGATGTGCACAGCTCTTCTCCCGTCCGCCTTGCCTCTGTCTCGAGTTTAGGGACACCATGTTGGTGACTTGGAATCCATTCAGAACTTCATTCTGAAGTTTGGCAAAATCTACAAATTTGAGTGTTTGCTTCCTCTCACCGGAGTCGGCTGGCTGTTACACATTTGCTGGCACATGCTGTCGCTTTTAGGTCTTTGCATACCGGCCCCCTTGACTCTCCCCAGCTCATCTCTGCTTAGCTTAAACCATGCTTCATTTTGTAAGCTTTTCTTGAGTCTCCAAGATGGGGCGAGATCCCCATCTCTGTGATTTTCGGGTAGCTTGGACAGCCTCCCACTGACATGCTGGCTTTTCTATATCTTATTGCAGCCAGTAAACTCCTGGAGGTCTTATTCATTGTTGATTTCCATCTGGCATAAACTCAAACAACAACAAATCATAGTGGCCTTATAGGACAGAGTAGAACTGCCCCAGTGAGTGCCTGAGCTTTTAACTCTTAACTGGAGTAGAAAACTCCATCTTTCTCTGATAGAGCATCTGCTGGTTTTGAACTGCTGACTTTATGGCTAGCAGCCCAACATGTAACCACTATGCCACCAGAGCTTCTTGTCTGGTATATAACAAAGTGGTAATGAATTAATGAACACAATGAAATAAAAAACAAAATAATAAATTAATACACAAGTAATTGATATGAATACCCTAACTAACTAATCAACTAACCAATAAGCATTTTATGGTTCAAGGGTATGTCTTAATTTTTCTGTCCCCTGGAATTGCTCACATACAGTGATTTGATTGCCCTTTATCTGAGCCTAAAAAGTAGGGTCCAATTAAAAATATCCATTCTACAAATACGTTAGTGACCCTTAGGTAATAGTTTTATAGAATCAAAACTTAAAATATTAAAATGTGTCATTAGAAATGTAAGGCTTTCGCTAGCCATCTATTTAAAGCTTTTCATTACTCTTATTTTTTTGTTTCTCCCAATTAAGGGATCTTGAAACTTTTGATAAGTTGATAAAACACTGGAAGCACTTACTCATCTAGGCCACGAAATTTTGAAGACAGCTACATGACCAACAATCTGGAAAAGACCCATATTTTATCCATTCCAAAGAAATGGCATACTCAACAGGATTCAGAAATTATCAAACAATATCATTAAAATCACATGCACATACATGTTTGCTTGCAGCAATACATTGACTGTTAGTAATTTAAGCCAGATTCAGAAGAGGATGTGGAACTGATATCAGGTGGTTCTTGACTGAAAATAAAAAACAAAAAACACTAGAATGGTGTTTACTTGTGTTCACAGACTACACAGAGGCAATGATCTGTGTGGGTCATAAAACGTTATGGGTAACATTGAGAAGAATGAAAATTCTAGAACATTTCATTATGTTCTTGGGGAACGTATATGTATATGGACTAAGAGGTAGACATTCGAGCAGAATAAGGGAATACTACTTAGTTTAAAACCAGGAAAGGTATGTGTCAAGGTTGTGTCCTTTCACCATCCTCACTAACTTGTATGCTGAACAAATGATTCGAGAAGCTGAGCAAATGGCATTAAGATCGGAGGAAGGCTTACTAACAACCTATAATATGTAGACAACACAACCTTGCTTGCTAAAAGAAAGAGGTCTTGATGAATTTGATAATAAAAGTCAAAGACTGTACCATTCAGTATGGATTACAACTCAATGTAAAGAAAATCAATACTTCACAACTGCACCAATAGGCAACATCATGATATATGGAGAAAAGATTGAAGATGTCAAGGATTCAATTCTTCTTGGATACACAATCTATGCTCAAGAAATCAGGAGACAAATCTGCAGGAGTAGTGGATCATTTAGTGTGGCTCTTCTAGCCAAAGTCTCTAAGTTGGGGGAAGATACTGATAGGATACTCCTGTGAGTAATTGAGAATAGGATTCCCTGAAGTGCCATCCTGCTGTGTATAAAATGAGCCCTCTGAGAAGGAGGAGGAGAAGGGATCTCATTTCCAGCAAGAGCCAAGAGGGGAGGGAGTTCTCTGGACTGGAGAACCCTACTCAGTGAACCTCCTGGATTCAGAAGACAGCTGTATCATCAGAGGAGCAGCAGCTAAACAGGGATCCAAAACATGGAATATAGAGGGATGGACTTCCCAATCCACGGTGCGGAGTGGGGTGCCTCTGGGCACTTAATTGGGGAGGTTGGACTTGCTAACCTACAAAAGTGGGGCTGAGTGCCTTTGGGGTGGGGCTCACTGGAGTGGTGTGCCTCTGGGCACTAATTCAGCTAGTTCTCTAACGCAGGGACCTGAATTTGCTGACCCACAGACCTTGAGCTGAATGCCTGTGGTGGAGGCTTACAGCAGCGTGGTATGGGCAACATGTCTTGTAGACAACTACCTCAAGCCTTTATCACTGGCATTACAATGTGTTAACTTCCTTAGTAAACCCTTTAATCACGAATTTTGTCTGTGCCTCCTGAGTAGCCATCTAAATGGGTCTTAGAATCCTGAGCGCTCCGGTAGAGAAGTAACAGAGAGAACTTTAATTCAGACACTACAACCTTGTGCCGGGTCAATCTGTTGCACAGGACTTCTTGCAAGTTTTGAAGAGCAAGTCTTCACTTTGAGGACTTTCATGTGCATGTGAAAGCGGGACAACAAAGCAAGAGGACTGCAGAAGAATTAATGTATTCAAGTTATAGTTGGTGAGGAATATTGAAAGTGTCATGGACTACCAGAAGAAGAAACACATCTGTCTTGAAAGAAGTACATCTAGAATACAGCCAGGATTCTCCACAGAAGCTAGGAGGGTGAGGCGTCTGCTCGTGTACTTTGGACTTGTTAGGAGAGACCAGTCCCTGGAAAAGGACATAAGTAGATGCCAGTCATCAGTAGAAGGTCAGCTTCCCCCGGCCCCTGCCAAAGGAAGCTCAAAGTCTCTACAACAATGGGCTCAAGCATCCTAACGCTTTTAAGGATGGTGCAGTGTTGCCTTCTCTTGTACATAGGTTCACTCTGAGTGGGAACCAACTGGATGGTTGGTTCCAACCTAAAAGCAGCAACTCTTTCCTCTTTCTTCCTAAGCAGCTTGAACACGCTCTGCTCAAAGCCACCTGCAGACTGAAGCAGGGAGGCAGAATAGGGAAACAGTGGGATGCAGCGAAGGTGCTTGTGATGTATAGTCAGGAGTCCTTGGCTGAATTGGGGTACAATCATCACCTTTCTGGACCTGCAGTTTACATTGTAGAAATGACATCTCCTTTATCCAATTCACTAGGTATGTAAACATCTAGTCCGTAGGTAAAATTGCTTTTGTAAATGAGAAAATACCACATGTAGAAAATGCAACATTTCTCAGACAATTTGATCTATAGTTTCCTAGCAATTATGTGGAATTTGTAAAGAGACCAAAAAAGGTTCCAGCGTGGAGTTAAATGTTTAGGAAACAGGCACATAGTTAGGTAAAGATTATTATTTTATTTTGCAAAGATGTTCATATCAGGTTCATATCAGATATTACATAGGGAATCTGGGGCGATACCATCTGAGATGCTTGGTGTGCAAGATGCAAAAACAATTGGTTTAAGAAGAAATTGATAAGGATATACTAGTGACTGATAACTGACATCATAAAGTTTAATTTCCAAATAGGATCTGATAGGCTACTGATCTAGAAACAAAGTAATAGCAGATGTAGCACAAAGCAATAAGGTCCTGCTTTTAAATAGGCAACTACCAGTGAATATTTCAAAATGCAAGCCCTAATACAGATATAATGTGCCATTTTTTATCTTGGGCCCATATTTAGTTTGGGGAGCACATTGTCTCTTGCGGTTAGACTAGGAAAGCTACTGCCCCTCCAGTGAGTGGCATTAGTGT
Organism: Tenrec ecaudatus; assembly: GCF_050624435.1. NCBI lineage: Eukaryota > Metazoa > Chordata > Mammalia > Afrosoricida > Tenrecidae > Tenrec > Tenrec ecaudatus. The sequence goes on from NC_134536.1 coordinate 85,345,075, forward strand.
TTTCTGGGAGCTCCTTATAAATGTACACTCTTTTGCCCACTTGAGACCCACTGAATCAGAAGATGCAATGGTAACAACCTCCCGGTGATTGTATGCATTTGAATTTGAGTCATACTGCTTGGAAAAGGAGTCTTCATGTTGAAACTTGGGTTGCTAACCACAAGGTCAGTGGTTCAACCCCCCCAGGCACTCCAAGGGAGGAAGAGGAAGCCATCTGCTCTATAAAGACGTACAGTCTTGGAAACCCGATAGAGGACACTGTGAGTTGGAAGGGACTTCATGGCAGTGAGCTGTTTCTGTTTTGTTTTTTATTTTGACCTTAGGGATCATCTAATCACTCTTCATATAGAAAAGAAAGGAATCCCAGTCCTCCAAGGGTGATTTTCATCCAAAGCCTGGTTAGAAAGAAAGTTTCGCAGTCCTGCTGGCTCATTCCACTACCTCACAGCCTAGTTCTTCACCTCCTGGTTGTGAGGCTTTGGACATGTTTATGAGCCTCATTGAATCTCTGTTTTCTCGTCTGCAAAAAGGAGATGACAGCAATGTCTACCTCATAAAATTGTTGTGAAGATGAACTCAAATACACACTATTCGTGTAAACACTGCATGGTGAGGCACAGTTCAAGGTGAGGTCTCATTCTCAAATGAAAAGGTGAGTCATTTAAACAGAAGGATGACTTTTCTTCCAGCACATTGAGGCATAGTTATTTAGATCGTCAAACCTTCATTCTAGGCAGCAATGCTTAGAGAGCAATGATTTGTTTTCCTTTTAATTTATAATACTTTCTGGTGAAGAAAGTTATTTAAGTTGAATGACAAAGGTATCAGGTTAGTCTCACTATTCTTTAATCATCCAGGAAGTCAGGTTGACCTCTATTTCTGTGAATTTGGTGAATAGGGCTAAATTCAACCTTTGGAATACAGAGTGCATCAATTCTGACTCATAAGTTTTATAAAACCAGAGGTCTTTCAAAGCTTTACTGAAGAGGACTGTGACATCTTTCCCCTGACGGCTCTGAACTGCCTGCCTTGTGATTAACATCCCATCGCTTTCCTGACAGCACCACCACACTAAGAAAAACAACAAACTGAAAACCAAACTCACTGTCACCAAGTCGGTTCTGACTTATGGCGACCCCATAGAACTGCCCCTGTGGGTTTCCATACAGTACATCTCTACAGGAGTAGAGAGGCTGGTGGTTTCCCACTGCTGACCCTGATCCACCAGAACTCCTTTAATCTTTGGAACACACCCACAGGAACCAGGAACCTGACTCACTGACCTATTTCTTGGCTACTGAAAAGCAATGTGAACTTGGAATATCTGGGGTTTTTGCGCCATCTAGTGTGAAATGCTGGATTACTTCTCCAACTACCCAACCTCACTGCCATCTGCTCATTCCAACTCATATCCACCCTGTAGTTTCAGGGTGAGTTGGACCCTTCTTGATGGCGCTGGACTTTTGGGAGTGCCTGTAAATCAGTGGTTCTCAACCTTCCCAATGCCGCGACCCTCTCATACAGTTCCTCAAGTTGTGGTGACCCCCAACCATAAAATTATTTTCGTTGCTACTTCATAACTGGTTTTGCTACTGTTATGAATCATAATGTAAATATCTAATATGCAGGATGTATTTTCATTATTACAAATTGAACATAATTAAAGCATAGTGATTGATCACAAAAACAATAGGTGATTATATGTTGTGAAATCTTTTTTTTTGGGGGGGAATATTTCTAATGACACGTTAAATGAAATTTCGTCTTGAAGCATGGTGTAGCATGGATAACAGTCTTCACCCAAGGTACTCATATGTGGGTGTATCTTCATGTGGGCGGACCCACCCGGAGACCAATAGAGGAGTGGCGTCTCGGTTCCTAAGACCATTGGAAATATGTGTTTTCCAATGGTCTTAGGCGACTCTTGTGAGGTCATTTGATCCCCAAAGGGGTCGCGACCCACAGGTTGAGAACCATTGCGGTATAGGAAGCTCTGGCGTTACTACAGCTCGGGATGCTACTCTATGGTTGGCAGTTTGAACAACGAAAAAAGGACTCCCTAGGGAGTTCTGCTGTGCCCTGCAGGGTCACTATCACCTGGAAGGTAAGAGGCTAGTGGTAATCGGTAGTATCTACACCTGGATCACTATTACATGGTTCAGCTTTCATATGTCGAGAAATTATGGGGAAGTATAGTGTTGTTTTATTTTTCACTCAAATATATCCGACTCCTCACTATCAGGGGAAAGGACCCAGTATACACATTTTGGCTGCTGTTTGCCATAGTTGAAACAATGGCCTCATACTTCTCAGATCCGGTGGGAACGTTGGAGACCTTGGTATTTGGGATAGAAAGTTTGGCATTATCTTGGACGTTTCCTTCATTTGATATGCCCATTCAGTAACCCCCTAAAAATGGATTTTCAACAAGTTTTCCAGCCATGTGCACTTATTTAAGTCTTTTTGGAATTGTCTGATAAGTGAAGGAAGGCATTCTACATTATTCTATGGTTTCTGGGCCCAGTTCCTGCTGTTTTGCAATATCTTGCAGCAGAATGGCTGTGGGTGTTCCCAGAAAGAGAAGGTATGATGAACAAGGAGCCCTCCCTCACAAAGGATGTCCTTGCCTCACGGAATGATGGAGAAGCAGTAGAGAGCTGCTGGATCTGATGGGGTCATATCAAAGAGCTGTGGAAAGCTCTGTGGACAGAGCTCTGTAGTCAGTGCCCACAGTCCAGTCTTTCCCTTCATTTCATGCTGGGAAATGTGTTACCCAAGTCTCTTAGAAGATATAATTCTAGGAATAGAAATGAGACAAGAAACCCAAGGATGTCAGGGCTGAAATGTCCTGCATGGTTAAATAAAAAAATGCAATCTGCTGCCAAAATCTGAATGTCCACTTACACCGACCCAACATAGGGTTTCCAAGGCGTGGAAATGGTTACAAAGGCAGGTGGCCTCATTGTTCTCTTGAAAAAGTGCTGTTGAGTTTGAATGATCAGCCTCGTGAAGCAATAGTATGTCTAACCCACAGGGCCAATGGGGCTGTTTTCTACCTGGTTAGCAGAAAAGGAAACTCAGAATCAAGAGTTTAAGTTGAGCTGGATAAAATAAAACCGAACCCAAACCAGTTGCCCCCATGTAAATTGGACTCTTAGCAATCCGTGTGTGTCAGAGTAGAACTGTGTGCCAAAAGTTGCAGCGGGTTTTTTGTTTTGTTCTGTTTGTTTTTGTTACTGTTTTAATGGTTAATATGTTAAAAGTAGATCACTAGGCCTTTCTTTCAAGGTGCCTCTGGCTGGCCTTGAACTTCCAACCTTTCAGTTATCAGATCACAGGTGCAACATTCATAATCACAGATTTGTGGCTGACTAATGAGACCTGTGCATGGAGGACTCTGTATGGAGGCATAGTGAGTTAGGAGGTGGGCCTTCTAACCTCAAGGTTGGTTCAAACTCACTAGCCTCTGTAAGGAAGGGAAGAAAAACAAAAGAAACCATCTGCTTCCATAAATATTTACAAGGTTGGGACACCCTCTGCGGGAGGGCAGCTCCGTTGTGTCCTGCGCGGTTGCAATGAGTCAGCTCTGACTCAACAGCCACGGCTGTTTGTTATATAAGGCTGGGTGCATTTGCGGTCCTAGAATTGGCGTCATTTCATTTTGAGCCCCGACTGAGTGTGGAATTGGTGTGCAGGCATGAGATGGCCTTCCAAAGCCACTGGCCACTCGAGAGTATCTGGAACCTCCGAGAAGATCAGATGGAAAGGGTGCAGCAGCAGACCTGACATTCAGGTCGCTTCAGTGTAGCTGGCAAAAGGAAGAGGGTGAATTGGAGTCTGCCCCTGAATTTCACTCTGTTGCTCCTGGCCACACTGGTCCCTTTGTGGGCAGCTGTGTTCTCGCTTCCCAAATAGCAGAGATCTCCATCTGGCAAGAAATTCTTGGTATGCCGAGAGAAACTGTCCACTGACTTGAATTCCTCTCTCCTACTTTTCCCTCTAAGGAGCCCCTTGTGTGTGGTGGGTTATGTAATGGGCTGCTGACTTCAAGTTTCCTAGTTCAAAACTACCACGTGCAGTTCTAATCTGCCCTGTAGGCAGGGTCACTCTGAGTCAGAAGCAACTCAATGGCAGTGAGTTCCTTTTACTGGTGCAAAGGGGAACCCCACCATTGCCTAATGATCTCATAGGACAGAGTAGAACTCTTCCATAAGGTGTTTGAGACTGTAAGCAGTTATGGGAGCAGGCAGCCTCATCATTCTCCGAAGGAGGGGCTGGTGGGTTTGAACTGCTGATTTTGAGGTTAACAGCATAATACCTAACTTGCTGTGCCACTAGGGATCATTACCCAGTGGAGAATGGAGTAAAAATGAAGCACACACTGCTATTTTACAGCTATCGCAGCTGCCCACTGCTCAGTGGAATGAAGCTTCTGGGAGCTCTGTGTGCTCAGAAGCAAGCTCCTTCATTAGTGTGGTAATAATTTCAGTGGCACTTAATCCACATATCACACAATTCAATAGTTCAATCATATCAAGAAGAATTGTACAATCATTTCCACAATTAATTTGTTAACAATTTTAAAAGCTAAATTAATACCAGACCAATCTAAAGGAGTTGGAGAATGAAGATGTCCCAAATGTCCAACTCTTCCAAAATGTTATTCCACAACATTTCCTCCGACTCTTCCCTTGAGTATATTCCCTCATCTCCCCAGGTTCTGCGATTCACTGCAACATCCCACAGAAACTCACAAAACTTTAAGGAAATGTCTTACATGGAACAAGGGAACAGAATAGGAAAGGTGTACACCAGGGTTGTATTGTCTCACTATATTTATTCAGTCTGTGTGCTGAGCAAATAAACAAAGAAGCTGGATTATATGAAGAAGAATGTGGCATCAGGGTTGGAGGAAGGCTTATTAACAACTTTCGACATGCAGATGACATGGTCTTACATGCTGAAAGTGAGGAGGACTTGAAGCACTTGCTAATGAAGATCAAGGATCATAGCCTTCAGTATGGATGACAACTCAATCTAAAGAAAACCGAAAGTCCTCACAACTGGACCAATAGGAAACATCATGATAAACAGAGAAAAGACTGAAGTTGCCAAGGATCTCATCTCACTTGGCTATGTAAGAGCTCAAAGGATGAATGACATCGGTAAATCTGCTGCACAAGATTCTTTAACGTTTTGAAAAGCAAGGATGTTACTTTGTGGTGTTTTAATCACCTCATACGCATGTGAAAGTTGGACATTGAATGAGGAAGACCAAAGCAGACTCGACGCATTTGAATGACGGTGCTGGTGAAGAGTACTGAAAGTACCATGGACTGCAACAAGAACAAACACACCTGTCTTGGAAGAAGGACAGTCAGAATGCTCCTTGGAGACGCTGATGGTGAGACAAGACTTTGTCTCCGGTACTTTGGACATGTTGTCAGGAAAGACTAGTTTCTGGGATAGCACATCATGCTGTAAAGTAGGCAGGCAGTGAAGATGAGGAAACCTCCACAAGATGGATTGATGCCGTGCCTGCACGACGACCACTGTGAGGATGACACAGCACTGGGCGGTACACAGAACTGACTCAACAGCACCGGACAAAAACAGTAACTCGCAGGGCTGTGGGTGCTGTTTAGTCCCAGATCCAAAGGGTAGGTAGAGGTGAGCCAAAAGCAAGGTCTGGAGCCAGAAGCTAAAAATGTCCAAAAGTCAAATTAGGTCTTCTTGCTTCTGTCGAGAAACAGAGGTTACCAAAAGGGCAGGCTTTGATGGAGAAGTGATTTTTCTCTTTCACTGGACCATATCGCCAGGAAAAACAAAGGATTGTGACTTCAGTCATGCTCTCTCATAATGTCAGGTCTAAGAAGCAGCCCCTCCTAATCCTGTAACAAAGAGCTCTCTCCAAAAAGGGATCCAAACCACAAGCACAGAGGCCAGAATATTCAGTGCATCATACGATGCATATGGAAAACGCCGCTATGGCTACAAGGGCCATCGCAAATGTTCTACTACATCTCAGCTAGACATCGTCTGGGCGGGGAGGACAGTCTTCAAGGGCAGTTATTCCAAGAAGCGGAATGGAATGCAAGCTCTTTTCTTAGGACCAGGCTCACCTTTTGTGTCCTGGAGCGGAGTTGGGGGACCAACTATTTCACCAATTCTGGGCAGGCTGTCACTGTTCTGCCAACAGAGAAGGGAAGTGGGCATCATTTGGGCAGATGTAGGAAGCTGGGTGTCATTTGGCCCCATCAGGGTTGTGGTGGCACTTTGACTAAAAGTACAACATGTACAGCATGTACAACATCAGGACTGATCAGGAGGGTGAGCTATAATTTTCCTTGTTTCTGAAAGAGAGCCTGCAGTCCCTGTGTGTGGGAGAATCCCAACTCTCGCCAAGCTTTCAGGGGTTAAGCTGTGCAGTGTGTTCTCCCCTCACCCTTTCAAAATAGATTGCTAAGAGCCTCAGGCATTCACGCAGCTCCAATGTTGCTCCAGCTCAAATGAATTTTATCATCCAGCTTCATATTTAATGAACTAATTCAACCTGTTAACTAAAATAAGTCTTATTATGGGATAGCATTTATGAAATATTTCCAAGAATTCCTGCTTAACATGAAGGGAACGAATGTTTATTTGGTGGGCAACAGAAAACACCTCCGTGTAGTAGTATCGTATCAAGTCAATTAGATGTACAATAACTTTGTCTGAGACCCGTCTTCTGAGATTCCTAAGTATGCTTTGGACTATCGCTCCAGAAATGGACAAACAAAACTCCTCACATGCTTTGGAGTATCGTTTCAGATAGTTCATGCATGAATCCTCAGAACTCCCCCAAGAGAAATTACTCATTTTAGGCACTCTGATGCGTCATCCTTAGACTCTCTAAAACTTGTTCCCTGATTTAGATCAGAACAATGCTTCTAACATCCGTTGTCAAACCCAGATCTAGCTATGCTGTCAATGTAGACTGAAAAAGGAGTGGCCAGTCTTTAAAAGTTAAAAATAAAATTAAAAAAAAGACTTTTGATTATGAATTAGGTGAGGTTTACAGAGCAGAATGTAAGTTTTACATTCAATAATGCATAGACATTTTGCTTCAACTCATCCATTCCAATCCCCTAATGTACCATTGCTTACCCTACTGTCTCCCAGCGTTTCCTGTTTCCATTTCCCTTTCTTTCCTAATTCTCTGAATGTTGTTCTTGGGTAAATAATCTTAAATGGTTGATGCTTCCAACATTGGGGTGAGTTCAGGTCTAGACCTTAAGAGTCCAACCAGTCTCTATTTGACCAATAAGCCTAGTCTTGTTTATGAGTTTGAGTTTGTTCTACATTTCCCCCAGGACCCTCTAATGTGATCCTTTTCAGGGCAGTTGGTAGTGGTAGCTGGGAACCATCTAGTTCTTCTGGTCTCAAGGTTCTGGTCACTGATCTTTACAGAAACTGATTATTTTCGTGGTCTATTGGACTGATTTGTTTCCCAATGTTTTTTGATTGACATCACTCTTCTTTCATTTGGCCTGGGAGAGACCAACTTTTGAGTATTAGATGGTTGCTCATTGATACTCACCAAAGTAGAATGTGAAACATTGTCTTTGGGAACTATATTATGCCAATTGACCTCCAAGTCCTCTGAGATTATGGTTCTTAGCCCCCAGGCCCCTAACTTTGTCCCCTATATGCTTTTTCACACTCATGGGTATATTTACCGCCAAATTTAATACACATATACAGATATCCTCTGTTAAACCTATGTATACACACACGCATGGGCCCCACACCTGTTTAACGCATGTGTCTATCTCAGCATCCATTTGTAGATTAACACTGTGTTGTCTTAATTAATATTCTCTATTTTACCTCTCTAGGAGCTCTGGTGGTGTAGTGGTTACATGTTGGCCTGTGATCCACATGGTCAGCAATTTGAAAACAGGAGCAGCTCCTCAGGAGAAAGTCTGGGAAACGCACAGGGGGTCATTATGAGTCAGCATGAACTCAATGTCAGAGTTTTTATTTCCCACTTTGGGATCTAAAAGATCTAATATCCATTGTAATGGGATCCACAGACAAAATTCACAATGAAAGAGTTTATTAAGGAAGTCAACAGTGTAATGCCAGTGACAACTGCTGGGATAGTTGTTTAAGAGGAGCTGTTACACAGTTCTTCCAGGTCTGCTCATAAATGCTTAAAGGAGCCTACGTTCCACTGCTGTAAGCCTCACCCCTGAAAGCATTCAGCGCAAGCTCCCGGGTCAGCAAATTCAGCTCCCTGAATTAAGGGCCCACTCCAGTCAGTCAGCCCAAAGGCATTCATCTCCACTTCCCTGGCAAGGCCAGCCTCTCCAGTGAAGTGCCCAGAAGCACCCGGAAGGCAAGATGGCCTCGTGCTCAAATCCACTCAGCTTTCCTCGCTTCTGGGTTGGGAATCCATCCCTTTGTTCCGTGTTCTGGCTCCTGCTTCCGCTCTTCTGATGTTATAGCTGTCAGTTGGATCCAGGAGGTTCACTGGACAAGGATCTTTGGTCCAGGATGCTTGTCCCCTTCTGGCTCTTGCTGGTAATGTGAGCCTTCCTCCTCGGGCTCATTTTAGCTACAGCAGAATGGCATTCCAGGGAATCCTGTTCACAATTCCTCATAGGTGAATCCTATCTGTATCTTCTCCCCTCACCTTCTTACCAAAGACCTATTCAGGGCAAGGTGGTTTGGTAGGAGTTAGAGACTTTGGTGAGCAGAGTTATTAAATAATTCACTGCCTCCGCCACCACGAATGCAGGATTCTGTATCTAACAGTACGGTATGTGCCTCCCTTGCCTGTAACTCCTGCCGACCTTCCGGGGGCAGGCCGGGGGCCCTTTCACTCCAGAAACGGAAGCCGTGAGGAAAGCGGTAGGGTAGTTGACCAGTGCAACGACGCTTGGCGTCTTTCCACTTTCTGGGGTTGCTCTCGGTGGCCACACTGGGAAGGGAAAACGCGTCTCGCACGTACTGGCGAACTCGCAGCAACTTCCCAAGAGCCGGGCGGGATCCCGCGGGCGGGGCCGGGGGCGGGGCCAGGGAGGACTCGCCCCGCCCACTCCCCGTGGCCTAAGTCGCTCCTGTTCCTCGCTGAGCTTCCCGTTCTTGCCCTCTGACCTCGGAAAGCAGGGGGCGGGGCCCTTCGGGCGGAAGTTGCGGTGCATTGTGGGCTCGCCCGAAACCGTGCAGTTGAGTCTGAAAGAAAGTGGCGCGCTGCCCCTGACGTTACCGAGTGGGAGCGGCTCGGGTCGGAGCCCGGCCAGGATTCTGGGGCGGCGGACCTGCGAGGCGGAGCGGACCGCGAGACGCCGGCGGCGCCGGCCAGAGGAGCGTTGGTGCCGGGGGCGGGGGCGGTTCTCCGCGGCCCCCAGACATGGCTCACAACAAGATCCCGCCGCGGTGGCTCAACTGTCCGCGGCGCGGCCAGCCGGTGGCAGGTAACCCGGGTCGGAGGGAGGTGTGAGGTGCTGGAGGTGGTGGTGTCGTCGTCCGAGTTGCCGGGCCAGCTTAGTCGTGAGTCGTCGGGGGACGCAGCTTTTGGTGGTTGCGAACCCCCGGGGCTGTTCAGGAAAGATCTGTGCTCGATCCACGAAGCTTCGTGGAGAAGTGGAAACGAGGGCGGGAGAGAGTGGGGTCGGTGTCTGGGACGCTTGTCACTCGCTTGTAAGACTGATTTCGAATGCGAAGCTGGGTAGAAGGCTTGTGTGGCAGGAGCCGAGGACTCAGAAATAGAGATTTTCGTACCTTGAAGCTCGGTCAGAAGTTTGGCTGTTTCAGGAAAATCGTTGGGGAACAGGTCTAGGAACCCAGAGGTTCTTTTTTCTTTCTAAATTTCTTAAGTGATTATTGTAGGCTTTTCACCTTTAGCGATTTTTTGACATACAATAAGCTTTTCATTTAAATATTCAGTGTGAGAGGTTTTGAACACGTGTATGAGGGGATGTACCCTGGGTAGCCCAGCCTGTTTGCACCCCACTGCTAACTTAAAGGTTGGCCGCTTGAACCCACCCGGCCACGCTGGGGAAGGGAGACCCGGTAGCCGCGTCTGTACTTATTATAGCGGGTCTACTCTTGCCTTGAAGACAACTGGTGTGGGCTGTGGGGTCCATGAAACCCCTCACTGCTCAGTTTTCTCTTCCTTCAGCAACCATCTAGGTGCTTTTCTGTCACTCTAGGTCAGTTTGCATTTTCTAGGATTTATAAAAACAAATGGAAGTATTTAATATACAGGAGGTCCCCCAGATTATCATTGTTGGATTTCTATGTACGTGGAAAACCGAAATGAGCAAATAATGGAACTTTTCCATAAACTTTTTGAAGCCCCTTCGTAAAACCAGCAGTCCTAACTGCTCCCCCCAAGCCTTTTATATGAATAACCCAAAGTACATAGAGAGTGGACAAGAATAAAAATGTGTTACAGATATTTAGTGTAGCTGGATACCTCTCTAATTAAAAAACTTTAAAACACACATAGAAAAGCACGTTATATTTGAGGGCTTTGAAGAGTTCATGGAAAAAATGCACTTTTCCACAAATTTTTTGAAGTTCCCATGACTGGGTATACACTAAGACACACATTAGACTAGCATTAGTTATGAGCTGCACTCCCTATTACCCGACACTCATTTGAAGTAAGGGTAAACTGAGAGATTAGGGAATGGAGTTCATGCTATCTTGGGACTGCCTGTGTACTTTACTGCAGGGACGATTCTGACACCTTTCACTCAATTATTTTGAGATCCGTTTGTTTTATTCCCTGTATTAGTAAATCATTCCCTTTTATTGCTGAATAATCTTTTTAAAAAAACATTTTATTAGGGGCTCATACAACTCTTATCACAATCCATGCATATACATACATCAATTGTATAAAGCACATCTGTACATTCTTTGCCCTAATCATTTTTTTCTTTCTTTTTTTACATTTTATTAGGGGCTGAATAATCTTCTATTGTATGGATATACCACAGTTAGTTTATCCATTCACCTGGACATTAGTTTTTAAGATTTTTGACCATTACATACAGAGTGCTATGAATATTCATGTATAAGTCTTTGAGCATTGCTTTAATTTTTCTTGGTAGAATCTCTAGAAAACTGTTTCATATGGTAGGTACATCCTTTACATTTAAAGAAACTGCCAAACTCTTTTCCATAGTGATAATTTTTTACCCACCATCAGTTTATGAGAGTTGCATTTACTTCATATCTTTTTCAACACTTGGTATGGTATGGTCAGCCTTTAGTTTTAGCCATCTTAAGAGGTGTGTAGTTTTATCTTAGTGTAGTTTGAATAATGGCATTGAGCATCTTTTTTACATGCTTACGAGCTATTTGTAAAACTTATTTCATGACATGTATATTCTAAGCTTTTGCCAGTTTTAAAATGGGGTTGTTTGTCTTATTTTGTTATGAGTTTTTGATATAATTAAATACAAGTTCTGAAAATTAAATACATTTTGAAAATCTTTTCTCAGTTAAATGTTTATTTGAAATGTAAAATTTTAATGAATTTGAACTTATTTTTTTTCTAGGAAATGTTTTGAGACAAAAATGAAATAATTTCATAGGGAACTATGAGTACTTCTGTACTTATCTGTATTATATCTATGTAGCTATTTAAAATTATTGAAAAAGGAGATTGCATAATCACTTTTTAGTCAATTTCTATGATGCTTCTAGTTTAACTTTTCACATTTTTATAAAATTTGCAGCCAAAAAAGCCATAAACACTAGGGATAAAATGAATGATAATGTAAGCAAGGCTTAATATTAGTAAATGCTTTTCTGTAATCAACAACTAAATTTCTTACTGTTCTGTCTTTTTATAGGCATTTCAATTCTAATGAAAACAGTTCTACTATACTTGATAATCATTGCATTTTCTTCTTCAAAATAGTTTATCATCATTCTTTACATCTTTATTTATAAGTCTTATTCTCTAGCCATTTCAAGTTTTTTACTTGAATCACTTCTAACTTGGTGTCCATGATTTCTTCTTGTGTTTCTCTGGCAGAGCTGTGGTGGTTTTGAACTGCTGACCTAGTGGATTATAGCCCAGGGCAGAACCACTATGGCACCAGGGCTTCAACCATGATTCTTCTTAGCACACGGTTTTCTCTGAAGTTACCGAGAAACCGCTAAGCCTAGTTGTCTGACTTCTCTTTTAGCCTGGAGCTTGGCTCCTGGATCTTTTGGTTAGAGTTATCGTGTTAAACTGATTTGTGAGGAAAAGAAAACCAAAGAAGTTTCTGTTAACATATTTTATTTGGAATAAGAAAAATATTTTCAAATCAGAATTTTAACATAAGATTTATAAGATGACAATAGCAAATGTTAGAATACTGATACATGGGACAAATAGGGCCCTAAAAGGGGTTAGATAGCAGCAAGTAAGGTGCTAAGCTCCAGGCAATGTTCTACATTTATGAGAAATGGTGTTGGTATGCCCCTGCCACGCCCCCCTCCCACCCCCAAGAAGAAAGGCTGGGTTAATAATAGAAAACACTTCCTTTTTCACAAGTTTGGGATCTTTGGGCCCTAAAAGCTTAAATGCATGCCTGGTAACTGAAAGGTTGACAGCTTAAACGTATCCTGTGGTTCTGAAGGTGAAAGTCTGAAGGTGACCTACTCCCCTGGAAAACTCTGTGAGGCAGTTCTACGCTTTCACACCGTGGCTATGAGTCCCCACTTGAGGGCACCTGGCAACAGCAAAAGGGAGTCACTACGCTCACTACCTGATCTTGGGGATGCCTGGATGGAACCCTATGTCTTCTGAATCCCAAACTGGATCTTTATCACCAATCAATACTGCTTCAGATTGTGGTCTTATTAGAAAGGAAAATTAACACATTGAGTTCTTGATGCCATATTGAGAGTTACGTAAATATTTTACAGTAGCAGGGCCAGAAATACTAGCTATTTTTGGAAACTTTAGTGAGAAATGAAAAATTATTCTGCACATTTCTATTAGGGTTGCTATGAGTTGGAATTTACCTGATGGCATTGAGATTTTATATTTGGAACCCCAGTGGCACTTTTGAATAAGTGTTGGTCTGCCAAACCCACCAGCTGCTCCATGGAAGAAAGATGAGGCTGACTGATCCTGTAAAGAGTTACAGCCCCAGAGCCCTTCCTTATGTGGGCAGGGTCGCCGAATTAGGATCTCCATGACAGTGGGTTTGGTTTGGTGTGGTGTAACCTAATTGCTATGACCCCTGGTGGTGCAATGGTTAACCCAAAGGTTGGCTGTTTGAACCTACCCAGTGGCTCTTTGGGAAAGTTTGTGTGCTCTCCCTTGTAAAGATTAGAAAGCCTCACGGACAGTTTCGTTCTGTCGCAGGGAGTCGCTGAGTCCACAGCCCCCAACAACAACCGTCTTATCATTCATTAATATAGAATGAAGTATTTTGAAGAGTATAAGATAATGTGGAGACCAGCTCTTATCATACATTATGAACAGGTTCGAGGGGGTATGGGTAGTCAAATGTTGGGCGAGGGGATTCCTGCAATATAGACACTCCAGGGCCCAGATCTTTATTAGGGGCAGGCTTAAATACCTTCCCTGCATGCAGCCTGCAACACATGACAGGTTTTACACACAAAGAGACAGTTCGCAGTTTGAAGGTTACAAAGAAGCATTAACACTTCAGCCAAGTTATTCATAGATAGGAGAGGAAGATGAGGCTGGGAACATGAAGTAACTGATAAATTTGCAGGCTGCTGCCTTCTGCAGCTTTAGTCAGGGAGTACTTGTTTATTTTAGGCAGAAAGACAGGCCAGACATTGCTTTATCAGTTCCCATGGGTGAGACATTGGCATTCTCCCATGGACCATGAACCGTTGAAGTTGGTGGTCCTGTCCTATTTGCTTAAGGAGTAAACAGCTTTTTCCTCACAGAACGTGCCTGAAGAATGGTGATGTTACGTAAAACTTGCTTTTATTTCAACCTTCCTATCCCCCAAGTAAAGTATAACAAAGTAGTCAATTGAAAAGAGGATGGGGGGAGCTTGGTATACAAGGGGGGGAGGGTGTACTAAAAAAAAAACACCAAAAAACCAACCAGAATTTTTTTCCCCAGAGCTATGTACTTAAAATTTTCCCCCCAAAACAACCTTTTCACCTTCAAAGTAGTCTTAATTACACTTAATACATTTTTCAAATCTGCGATTCCGTTCTTGAAAGCTTTCAAACTCATCTGTTTGCATGGCTGACAGCACCTTCCCCATTTTTTTTCTTCACCTCCTTTATGTCATCAAATCACTGTCCTTTCATGCCCCTCTGCATTCACGGAAACAAAAAGAAGTCGCATGGAGCAAGGTCAGGTGAGTCAGGTGTGTGGGGCACGAGAGGCATGCTGTTTTTTGTCCAAAACTGGTGTACTGAGATGGCTGTGCGAGCAGATGCCTTGTTGTGGTGGCAAAAACAGTTCCCAAATCAGGCCTTTTTGTCACAGTTATATAATCTTTTCAGAACCTTTATATAGAAAGCTTGATTAACAGTCTGACCTGGTGGAATGAACTCCAAATGTACTATCCCCCCTCACATGACATCTGTTTTTTTGGGGTAGTACCCCCTCGTATATTAGGAGCAAGGAAAAGATAATCATTGTGCATAGTGATGTATGTGGTAGGATTGCCTCTGAGAAGGGTGATTTTGATTAGTCATTTCACTTATCTGTCTGGCTGTGCGATACTGTCTAGGAGCCCGAAGCTGCTTGGGTGGATGTGCAAAGAAGTTGGCTCCATAAGTCAGAGTTTTTCTTGGTGAGTGTGACTGAGTACAGGGGCTGATTATGATACGTTTTGCATTGGGTAGAAGTGATGGGAATATTGGAGGAGCTGATAGAAACCTAGTGGCCCATCCAGTGAGGAGGAAAGGTTTAATGGGATACATTTTAGAGATTACCTTCTAACACACTACATTAAAAAAGAAAATTGTTGGGAATACACACAGCAAAACAATACTAATTCATCAATTTCTACATGTACATTTCAGTGATTCTGATTGCATTCTTCAAGTTGTGTGTCAAGTGCTTACCCTCCTTTTCTGAGTTGTTTCTCCCCATTAACAAATTCACAGCCCCCTAAGGTTCTATCTAGTCTTTCAAGTTCTAACCTACTATATTCTTTACTTAGGAGGTTTATCATTTTTGACATGTCTTTCTTTCCTGATTTGAACGTAGGATTTATGAGAGAAAGGATTTTTTCTTGTG
Organism: Tenrec ecaudatus; assembly: GCF_050624435.1. NCBI lineage: Eukaryota > Metazoa > Chordata > Mammalia > Afrosoricida > Tenrecidae > Tenrec > Tenrec ecaudatus. Next base: position 85,360,313 of record NC_134536.1, read on the forward strand.
TATGTTTTCCATTAATTGAGCTGTGCGTCCACAGTAATGCCTAGTACAGATTTGTTCTTGTGAGTTGGTGTCCCTTATGTACAGAGTAGAGCTGTTCCATTAGATTTCAAGACAGAACCTTTTCGGAAACATCTGTTTGCTAAGGTGTTTATTGGTGGGTTGGAAGCACTAAATTTCCAGCTATTAGTAGAACACTCGACGAACAGTACTCCTTTGGTAAAGAGTAGGTGCTCATTACATTATCTGTTAATAAACAAAAAAGTGAAGCATAATCTATGTAAGATGGTGGTGGAGCCGGTGAGAAGTTGTTAGATTCCGGACATTTTGATGGTCGAGTCAACAGGATTTGCTGATTAGGGATGAGAGAAAGGGGTCAAGGCTAGCTCCAGTGTTTTGGGCTTGTAGGAGAACGGTGGTGGTGTTACCTGAGAGGAGGCAGAGACTGTGAGGGAGAGGTGGGTTCTGGGGTTTAAATACTGAGAGCTCAGATTTGCTTGTTGAGAAGTAGAGACAATTTGATACACAAGTCCAGAGTTAAGGAAGAGGCTTACCCTGGAGATTCAGAAATGTATGAGCCATCAACATATTGCTTGTTTTTAAAAGCCTTGAGACAGGGAAGACATCAAGCAGAGTGAAGGTGGATGGAAAAGCTCTCCTAGACCAAGCTCTGGGAGCGCACACAGGGAGCAGTGGGGGAACTGGTAAGAGCCACTCTGGGTAGCTTAGGAGGGAACTCAGGAGGAAGTAGTCTTCTGAACGCCCAGTGAAGGATGGGACTTAACGAGGGCGAAGAGTAGCCAGTTGTCTCATATGTTGCTGAGAGCTTGAGTAATGTGTGAACTGAGAATTGAGCACTAGATTTAATAATATGAACAAGCAGTTTTGTCGAAATTACTTTAAAAAAGACCAAAAACTTGTTATGAAATTTAGATTAAGAAAACCACAGCTAAAAATATGCTTCTGGAAGAGGCCAAGACTACACTTAGATTTTATTTTAGATATATATTATTGTTGATTTTTGTTGTGGATTAAAATATAAATTAGTTTAAATAAGTGATTTTAAAATTGAATATAAAAAGTGACTTCATCTGTGCTCATTGTGACTCAGAAAATGAAAAGGTCACAAAGGGGCATTCTTTCATGCTGACACTGTAATCACTAATACTCTCTTTGATTAGCAATCGTGTCAGCATTCAGCATATTCTAGAACTCTGAGATGTAGGATAACGTTCCTAAGGTGGAGAACGTTTCAACTTCATATCGAAGAACATCTCACTAGGGAGTTTACAGTATTGATTTCTTTCACTTCATTATCAGTTTTCTAGTACAATATTTTTAAGCATTTTAAGGCAGTAAGTTTTTAAAATGTAAAGTACCAATAAGTGGTGGGTTTTGGTTTGCTGCTGTCTTTGATGGTCAATGTTTAGCATTTCTGTTGTCCTTAAAATTTCCCAGGCGGTACCTTTTGAAAGTGTACTTTTGATTGAGAGTACTTAATGAATAGTTACATTTCAAGTAATTAATTAATTAATTGGTTTTTCATTTAAAACATTGTAGTAAGTTGATGTTGAGAATTGTTAATTATAAAGTTGTAACCTGGAACATTTTCCTTAAGAAAATTGTTACTCATCTTGATGTTGTTTAGGAAAATTCCTACCTTTGAAGACAATGTTAGGACCAAGATATGATAGTCAAGTTGCAGAAGAAAATCGATTCCATCCCAGCATGCTCTCAAATTATCTGAAGAGTCTCAAGGTAAGAAGCAAAGCATTTTTCGGTTACTGATTTAACTAATGTGTCCCTCTTTTATCTTTAAATAGCTATTCCCCTAAAACTTTCCATATTGGAAGAATTAATAGACTTACAGGAAATTGCAAAAATAGTCTATAGCGTTCTTGTAAGTCTTCCCCCAGTGTACTTACCCCAATGATGACTTTTTTACATAACTATTATAATATCAAAGCTAGTAAATTGACATATGATAATACTGTTAAGTACCCTATTTTTGCTTTAATACATCCTGCAAATGAGAACATGCATATAATATGCATAGCATGTGTAGGAAACTAAAAGGGGTGGTGTAGTTTGAAAAAAAACAAACCCCAAACCAAAACACGCACACGCACACACAAATGTAACACAACCCACTATATAATGCTTGTTACATGCATAAAAATATGAAGCTGGCAGATTAGGACCTAATGTGTAGTGCGTGTTTGTGGTTCTGTACAGTTGGTCTCATGCATAGATCCATTGAGGTGGTTATAGAACTGTTTCATCATTGTAAAGGAACTCCCTAAGGTATACAGTGTTTTAGAGTTAGGCCCTCTTCCCATTCCCATCTGTCTCCTCAAGCCTGTTGAGTAATGCTAACCCGAAAGGACTCAACCGGGCGGAGTAGAGCTGCCTTTGGGGGTTTCTGAAACTTAGTCTTCACTGCAGTGGAAAGCCTCATTGTTCTCCTGAGGTGGTTTCAAACTACTGACCTTGTGGTTAGCAGCCCACCAGGCAACTGCTAATATTTTCTCTTCCTTTATAGCTTTGTCATTTCAATAATGTTCAATAAGTATAACACTCTTGAGGTCTATCTAAGTTGTTACATGCTTGAATAATTCATTCCTTTTTATTGCTTAATAGTATTCAATTATATGGATGTATAATTTTATATCGTCTCATTGATAAACTTTTGAGTTCTGCCCAGTGTTGGGGGATTTAATGGAGCTGCTATAAACATTGTACAGATTATATGAAAATAAATTTTCAATTTTCTGGGATATATACTCGAGCGATCAATGGGTCATGGGTCACATAGTAAAGAAAGTTAGTTTTATAAGAAATTTCCCATCAGGTAGCTTTTTAAGTGTAAACGAAGCTGTATTTTTTTTAACATTCTGACAAAATGCTGACAATTAGTTTCATAAGGTTGCCTTAAATGATAAGGCTCTTATCATGGGATACAAAAGTTACCACTTAGAATATTTTAATGTTAAATCATCTCTTTTCTCAGCTTAGCATTATGTGAGTTCTCGATTCCATGTAGATCTTTTATTTTTGTTACAGACTTTTTTTGGGGGGCGGGCAGTGGTGTGCTGGTGGCATAGCATTTCATTGGGCTGTGAACCACAATGTCAGCAGTTTGAAACCACTAGCCACGCCATTGGAGAAAGACAGGGCTTTCTACTCCCATAAAGAGCTAGTCTCGGAACTCACAGGGGCAGGTCTACTCTGTACTACGGGGTTGCTATGAGGTGGCATAGACTTGATGACAGTGAGCTTGGCTTTTGGCATTGTAGGCTTTTATTTTTATTATTGAAATCAAACATGCTATGGACAGACTACTAACAGCTGGGTTTAGAAGCAAGTTACCCGTGTTTGAATCCAAGTTTTGTGAGGAAGTTATGAAATATTTTCATATTTTACCTTTTTCACCTATAAAAAATTAGTGCATGAAAAGTATTAAGGATAGTGCTTGGCAGAGAATAAGGGCCTCATTTAAATCTGAAATAACCTTATGAAGTCAAGGGATGGCTATTATCCTTCATGGAATCAAATGATCCATCATAGAAATAAATGTGTATGTAGAATGTGTGTGTGTGAGTGTACACACATGGAACAGCACTGGTGGGTGCTGTAGTGATTACAAGTTGGGCTGTGATCTGCATGGGCCACAGTTCAAAACCACCAGCAGTTCCTCGGCAGAAAGACTGGGCTTTCTATTCCCGTGTACAGTTGCAGTCTTGGAGGCCCACAAGGGGTCTCTGTGAGTCAGCGTTGACTCGAAGGCATCGAGTTTTTGAGTGCATTTCTACATTTACATGTAAACATACGTTATACACACATTCATGTGCAGTAGGGCAGTTACACCACGTAATAGTTTCTGTTTCCTTACCTAAAATATTCCTATGTACTAAGAAGATCCTCATTTCCCCTTTTACCACCTTTACTACCACTCTTCATTACCTTCTGACTGGACCTGGAGACAAAACATGACTTGTAATCTTAGCTTGCTGAGAAACTGTGTTGTGACATCTAAATCTTCATGTTCAGCAAGACATATTCTAGTAGAAATTAGTAAAACACATTATGACAACTGGTTTTATTTCTGAATTTTACATTCTTCACTATTTTTGCAGTATGAAAGCTTGAAGTGCTTTTGACCTTTTTTCATAATAATAGCCTTATCATTATGATGACTATAAAATTATATAACCCAATATTGCTATTCAATAAAGCAAAAACAATAGCGAAAACTAGCAAATATAAGAACCTGAATTGTTCTCTTGTTTTTCTTCCTAGAGAGTAAAATATGCTTTAGCACAAGGAGGAAGATGTGTGCATTAATTGTCCCCCTGGCTTCAGTTCTTTATATCTTCTTTTTTGTTTGAAACAGACTTGTCACTAAAGACTCCAAGTCAATTTTAGTTTAGGGCCCCCTCCTCCCTTTTTTTTAATCCACTCACGTTTTTGGTATAAGGAATCTGGAGGAATTTTAAAACTTATTTTGATTTTTAAAGGAGCATCCTATACATATTTACGCAGTCCATTTCAGGAAGTGAAAACAAAAATTATCCATTAAACCTTCCATAAATGTGGTCTCTTTCCTCCTCCCCAACTCATGTTTCTTTCTTTTTAGAAAGAGACCTTGATTACTTTTTTAATGCTTGAGCCATCATTTACTAAGTGGCGTAAAGCAACAACCGCATATTTAGCTTAACATTTTGTGGATCTCTATTTTGGTCTAGGATCATCTAGGAAGTTCTTCACTACCCTTAGTTGCAATCATTTTGCAGCTCTGGCTAGTTCTGTTGTTGGCTGGCAGTTGATCAAAAGGGACTGAGTTGGCATGATTTTTCTATGTTCCACATGATCTCTTAGACTCCATCAGCTTTATCTCTTTGCACGTCTTAATATGACTAAATCTGGTATAGCTTGGGGATGTGATTTTATTGCCAGATTGAATGTGTTTATAATTTTAAGGTTTTTTTTATACCACATGGTTTCCTGAACACTAGCCAGCTACTTCATTTAGTGATGAGCTAAAGAAATGATTTTTGTTCTAACCTCAGAAAGAAAAACTGCTATGATTGATTTGAGAGATAGTATTACATGTCCAATGAGTTATACAGAAAAAATAATTTGTACTGAACTTCACTGGCTATTTAAGGGATTTTACAAGAGAATTTCAGCTATACATTTTCACTCCTATACTTGAATTAGAATTATTCTTCCTATCATTTATCTTTTGATTTAAAAATAGGTACTGTTAAAATAAAAAATAATAGTTTAGCTTAGTTAGTAAAGACTCTCTACCTTTAACATTGTGCTCTGTTAAGATCTGCCCATACCGGACCAAGTGGCCAACACTAACTTGAAAGATAAGAGAGATAATTTAGGGGACAGTGAGTTAATGGGAAATATAGCTAATAAAATTTTAAATTTAAGAAAATATGTGAATAACAGCTTTACCATTGTTGGAGAAGGAAGTTGCAAGTTAAAGGGAAAAGACTGGAATAAACATTGTGGGATTGAGTTAGAGTTGGAAATATTAATATGGAATCATTGTTTTTAAATACATAGTACATACACAGGACAATACATCCACTTGATTACAAATCCAAAAGTTAAAAAAGTTGATAAGGTGAAAAGTCTCTTCACTTTAAACAAAACTGTGGTAAGTTACATATAGCAACAAAATTGACATTGAAACCATTCAAAGTGTATAATTCATTGTGTTTTGCAACCATCATTACTGTTTATTTTCAGAATCTTTTACTCATCCCAGACAAATTCAGTACCTTCAAGAGATAATCCCACTCCTGACACCAAAAAAAAAAAAAAAAAAGAGATAATCCCACCCTCTTTCCTCCTAGCCTGTTACACAAGGTTTTGCAGTTTGCTTAAGATCGATAGCCAGAAAGAGCCACCTATAGAAACAAATGTTGTTATCTAGAGAATTTGTGAATGTGCAGGTGTCAGGAAGTGCCTGACTAATGTATCCATGTCAACTTGTACGCCTTTGTGTATAATTTACATACCAATAACCAGCTGCTGCTGGCCTGTGAATTCTGATTCATGGCAACCAACCCCAGGTGGGGCAGAGTGGAAAATCTGTCACCCCTGGACCTATTTCTGTTCTCTTTCTTCCCACGCAGCTTCTGTAGTGATCTTTATTTTTTCTGCTAGCCCCTGGATTTTGTTTTTTAATGTGTTCATCTTTTTTAAGCCTTTGGGTTTCACTGCAAAAATGTGACTTGAGTTCTTTTTGTTTCTTCTGCTATTTATACCGTTTTTGTGTGATACCCAAGAAGATGGAGGGAAATTGCTGCTTGACACTGCCATTTCTACACTGTCTGTTTGATTCCAACTTCTTTTTAGGAATTGCAATTTTACGCTTCAGTGTATTTTTAGGAAATACAAAGGGTTATAAATCAAATGGAAAGGGGAAATATTTACTTGTGTATTTATGACATAAAGAACTTCTCTCATCTTTAAAAAAATCGTTTTATTGGGGGCTTGGACAGCTCTTATCACAATTCATACATCCATCCATTGTGCTAAGCACATTTGTACATATGCTGCCATCATCATTTTTAAAACATTTTCTATTTGAGCCCTTGATATCAGCTCATTTTTTCCCTCCCCTCTCCCACTCTCCCTCCCTCATGAACCTTTGATAATTTATAAATTATTTTTTTATGTCTTACACTGACCATGTGTCTGTTCACCCACTTTTCTGTTGTCTGTCTCCCTGCGATGGGGTTATATGTAGATCATTGTAATTAGTTCTCCCTTTCTCCCCTCACCTTCCCCTTCCCCTCATGATATTGAGACTTTCATTATTTGTCTTGAGTTTATCTGTCTTTGATTCCATGTTTCCAGCTCAGATCTGTACCCATGTACATGCTCTGGTCTAGCAGGATTTGTAAGATAGAATTGGAGTCATGATAGTGGGGGGAGGAAGCATTAAAGACCTAGAGGAAAGTTGTATGTTTTATCAGTGCTGTATCGCACCCTGACTGGCTCCTCTCTTCCTTGTGATCCTTCTGTAAGGGAACGTCCAATTGTCTACAGATGGGCTTTAGATCTCCACTCCACACACGCCCTCGTTCACATTGATAGGATTTTTCTGGGTCTTTGATGCCTGATACCTGATCCCTATTGTTATATATAAATATATTTACATATATACATAACTGTATTTAGACCTCTATAAATGTCCTCTGCCTCCTACTTCTTTGCTCTATTTCCTTTTACTTTCCTTTTGTCTCACTATCATGTTCTGCCTTCATTCAGTAATTCCTCTCTGTTACTTGCTCTTGATCAAGCCCTGCCAGGCATCTTATATCCTCCTCAACATCGATTTTAGATCACTTGTTATTGCCTTGACTCAGTTTGTTAACACCTGCTTCCTTCCTCCCCTCCCTTTCCCTTCCCCTGTGTTCCCCTGGATCTGTCAGTCTGTTGTTTTCTCCTCTGAAATGTTTATCCCGCCTATCTATCTTTGTCTATCTTAATAGACATGCAGAGTCAATAATAAACATAAGAACAATACAGAGCAAAATAACAAAAGAAACAAAACAAAACAAAAACCACTGACAAAAAGAAAAGCCTAGTCTTGTTCATGTTTTGTATAATAAAGGCTTGTGTCTCTGCAAAAACAAAAAAGAAAAGAAAAGCCTATGAAGAGTTCCAGGTCTGTTTGTTGACCTTTAGGTGTGTTTTCTGGTTGAGTCTGATGGAGTGCCATGCCCTGGCCCCTAAGTCTATTTTTGGTAATTCCCAGGGACTTCATTGCTTTGTCCCCTTGCTGCTTTGTTTCACCCCCTTAGTGTTTCTCCCAGGCGGGATGGGTCAGCAGATGGGGCACAGTTCTGCACTGTGCCTCCAGTGTTGTCCCTCATAGTGCTATGGGTCATTGAGGGACAGTGCCTCATATTTTAAGCCTGAGATGCAGTATGTCGTAGACTGGAAATGACACACAGGTTTCAATGGAGTGATTGGGGATGGCTATCTGGAATGCTAGGCTGATGTCTTCCTGGAGCTTGTGTTGGTGAGTGTGCCAGATAGATGCCATTTCTAGTCTAACCTTTTATCTAATCATAGATGAGGAGCCATATGCAGAAAACTAAAAAAATGTTCTCTTAACTCAAGTTGTACTCAGTACTTGGTCAATTTTTTAAAAAATAAATCATTTTATTGGGGCTCATGCAACTCTTATCACCATACATACATCAATTGAGTAAAGCACCCTTATACACTTGTTGCCCTCGTCATTCTCAAAATTTGCCTTCCACTTGGGTTCCTGGAATCAGTTCATTTTCCTTTTTTCCCTCCCCTTCCTTTCTCGCTCCCCCCTCCCTCATGAACCCTTAATAATTTATAAATTATTATTTTATCTTATCTTACACTGCCCGGTGTCTCCCCTCACCCACTTTCCTGTTGCCCATCCCCCAATGAGGAGGTTACATGTAGATCCCCGAGATCGGTTCCCCCTTTCTACACCCCTTCCCTCTCTGTGTCGCCACTCTCACCGCTGGTCCTGAGGGGTTCATCCGTCCTAGATTCCCTGTGTTTCCAGATCCCTGCTGCACCGCTGGGCGTGCTCTGGTCTAAAGAGGTCCGCAAGGTAGAATTGGGATCATGATAATTGGGGGAGAGGAACTAGGTAGATTTTTGTGATGTTGGCACTAGAGTCTATTTTGCTTTTACTCTTATTCCACCATTAGTTTGGGAAAACACACACACACACACACACACACACACACACACACACACACACACACACACACACACACACACACACACACACACACCCTTCCCACCACTCCCCCTTCTATTCAATTCCAACTCATAATGAGCTTAAAGAGCAATAGAGGTGCCCTATGAATTCTAAGATTAGAAAGCCCTATGTTTCTCCCTCATAATGGCTTGTGGCTTAGTGTGTAACCCACTTTGCTACCAGAGCACCTTTTAGTTTGGTGTTAGTCATTTATTTTATTGGATTCTTGCCACCTTTTCGTGTCTTGGATCAGAAATAAGTGGTATATTTGCTTAATAGTTCAGTAGGAAAGAGAGCATAAAATCCTCCTCAATGTATGTGGATGAACTGTAGTATTTCCTTATAACTATTTTGAAACAAATTCAGTTACTAATTAATCTGTCCCCCCCATCTTTTAAGGTTAAAATGGGCTTATTGGTGGACCTGACAAATACTTCAAGGTTCTATGACAGAAATGATATAGAAAAAGAAGGAATCAAATATATAAAACTTCAGTGTAAAGGGTAAGCCATGTATTAATATTAAGACTCATATTAAAAACTTTCATTGAGATTATTTTTGTTAAAAAAATTCTTTTTTCATATTAGGCATGGTGAGTGTCCGACAACTGAGAACACTGACACATTTATTCGTCTGTGTGAGCGATTTAATGAGAGAAATCCACCAGAACTTATAGGTATGTTTTGTTCTACTTTATCAACATTACCACTTTTTTTGTACTTGGTGTTTCCAAGGGAATTGATACACTCTTGCTGTGGAGCGCCTCCTGTCAATAGTGCTTATCTGACAGAAGATGAACTTTTATGTTCAAGAACTTACATATAGTTTCGTAATATTTTTCTTTTTTTTAATGGTTTCATAATTTTTATGTTAAAGGAAAAGCCCTAATTTCTCTTATACCCCACCTCTACAATAATAACACATTTTTGTCCAATTTTTTTAAAATGAAACTTTCTGGTGCTTTTATTTATTATTAATGGGGATTCAATGCATGTGTCATTCCATATTTCAGTCATGTCAAGTAGAATTGTACAAATATTACCACAGTTTCCATTAGTCCATATTTTAAGTGGATTCATTTCTGGATTTTCTCGAGTACTAATTATTTTTTAAATGATTATGGCACCCATTTTAAAGACTGTGGTTAAGTAACTTGTTTTAGAGCATGGTTAGGAAACTTCGGGATTTAAATCAAGGACATCTGACTCTAGGGCTCAGGCTTTTTTTTTTTTTTTCAGGTGTAAATTTTGTTCACAGTTCAATATGGCAGTCTGTAGTAACACACACACACACACACGCACAATTAGTTTACCACGTACTAAGGCAGGGTTACTTCTAATTTTCACATAGACATTTAACAGTTGAGGAAACTGTCTAGATAGATTAACAGGCAGATTAATAAACTCACATAAGACTACAAAACTACAGAGGTCTGCTTGAATGAAAAACTTAATCTACTCTTGTGGCTCATAACTAGCATTGTACACTTAAAGTATCTAGAGAGAATATGAAAAGGAGATGTATTGAATTTTAATCAAAGACATATACAGTTCAAAAAATCCAACAGCAGTCACCTGCCTCTCCCTACCCAATTTCTGCTTTCCTTTCTCCGCACAACCAATTTGAACTCTTAACTGCTTATCGGTGACCTCTGTTTTCATGACCAACTTGTTGACATTGATTTCTTGACTTTTCTGTATTAGGTCTGAATCGACTCCCCATGACACCTCCCTCAGTGGTTAAAGAAATACACCTGGTCTGGTTGAGCATATTCCCACGCATAGTGACTCTGCAGGGCAGAGTCCAACGGCCCCAGGTGTCTCCCTGGCATTACCTCTACAGCCACCCACTGCCACTTCTTTGCTCTACTCTGAGGCGATGGTGGGTTCAAACCAAAGACCAGCGGGCACCACAGCCTCGCATTTAACCACTCCACCACCAGGGACACGAGTCGACTTCACTCAAATGAGGATTGACAGTGACTGCAACAATGGGCTCACACAGCAAGGGTTGTGGGGCGGGAGCAAGACCTGGCAGTGTTTCTTCTGCTGTACACAGGATGGCCGAGTTCGAACCGACTCCATGGCATCGAACACTGACTACTACTATTCACAGTTGAGGCTTGTAGTGTAATTTTAAAGAACTTTTCATTTTGAGAAGGGCTCATAATTGCCTCAGTTTTTAAATGTACAGATCACTAATTCACCTACACTCTTTGAAAAACTAAAATCTCTTTAAATCCAAATATATCAGGTACTCTCCCATCATCTCCCTTCATCTTTCTTCGTTAGGCAATTCCTATTGACTTCAGGCCCTCCTTCCCCAATACAGTGACATTGATTTCTTACTTTGATTCCTTTAAACAGTAAAAATACATCTTTCTTTTCAACACACAGTATCACTTCAATTATCGCTTTATAAGGACAGTTACCGGTCTCCCCTCTCCCCCAGCATGCCCAACTGCCAACAATACAATGACATTTGCACTCTAGTTTGTAACCACAATTGTATTCTGCTAAAAAAAAAAAAGGAAAATCTTAATGTCCAATATTTAAATGTTAAATGAATACTAAGCTTTGTCTTTGATTGGATTTTCTTCTTTGGCTTCAACGTCTTGGTCCAATTACTACCATTCAAAGGGAGACTGAAATAGAATCTGTTTGTTTACATTTCCATTGTTCAAAATCCTGCTGCACGTTACGTTTTTGGTTTTGAGGACTGTCTGTTTGGTGGCTTTAGTTGTTTTGTTCAGTCTCTAATTGACATTGTTTTCTTTTGCGGGAGAAATTATATCCTGTCCATGACATCTCTATCATCCTCGGCTTCTTGGTCATTCCAGGTATCGTTGACAATCCAATCCAATATTCCCGAAGTCCACCGATCGCTCATTTTAATTCTGACCATCGCTTGCCGTTAATTATTTTTTTCTGAAAAATCTAGTAGCCTTTCATGTGTCCTGCGCCCTTGTTCACATTAAGTCCGTCCTATTTTGATGGATGGATGGATGACGTCTGAGATATTTGGGGGGGGGGGTCTTAATCCAAGGGTTCCGTGTTTTGGGAACCGCGCAGGGGCCGTTCTGCGTCATCGGGGCATCAACCGGGGCGTCAAGCGGGGCGTGGCCGGGGTGGCTCCACGACATCTCGCGAGATCGCGCAGCGCCCCCGCAGTCGCCCCGCTGCCCCTGGGGGTCGCCAACGAGTCCGCCACCTGGCCGGGCCCGAAGGGCAGCCCCGCCCCGCCTCGCCATGGTCGCTCTAGATGTGTACCTGCAGGCGGATGTTGAGGATTATGGAGCCCGCGATGTAGAAGCACGGGAAATTCATGCGCAGCTGCCAGGCCAGGTGGAAGAAGGCGAGCAGGGTGCGAGAGAGCCCCTTGCAGAAGGCCCCGTACGAGCCGGTGACGGCCGGGCCCATGGCCCTGACGGCCAGAGCCGAGGAAGCTGCCTCGATAGCCATGCGCCCGGTGTGGCTGAAGGCCGTGCAGAGCCCTTGCCCGAAGCTGGACCGACGAGACGCGGGGACACTGCGGCTGCTGGGCTCCGAGCTCGGGCTCAGGCTTTTGAGCACTAAAATATGCTTGCTTCCTCACTCAAAAAAAAAAAATATTTGGTTACATAGCTATCAACAATAAAAACAATGTCAAATCTCAGGAAAATAAAACTCATCTTAATCTTTCCTCTCAGACATGTATTTTTAATGTTTTTGAGTATTTTTCAGTCTCTTACTGTGTATAGACATACCTCAGATACATTGGAGTTTCTGTTTTGGACCCACTGCAGTAAAGTGAACATCGCAATAAAGTCACACAGATGTTAATTTTTCGGGGGTGGGGTTATTCTTTCTGGCATATATGGTAGGGCTGGAAAAAGGTCTTAAAATTTTTCCGTTATCTCTTAATTTCATTTTTCCACAAACATTTTGAGGTCTTCTAGTATAATGTTGCATGGTTTGAGTTGCATATCTAATTTAAAAGTTTTCTACATAAACTATCATTTGTTTCAGTGCAGTTCATTGAATAATTTTCTCTGCTGATGACTTTTGATGCCATAAATTAACTTTTCATATGTACTCTTTGACATTTTTTTTAGTTTACTTACTTTATAATGTTTTATAAGGGACACTTTTTTCTTGTCAAATATATTTTCTTTTGTGATTTCTTTTTCTGAATACATTTAGATTAACTACTTGAAGAAAATATAGGAATATAGGAGCAAGTAGAGGTCAGCGATTATTTAATTCTGGGTTAAGGAAGGGCTTTCCAGCTCTACTATCAAAGGCAGAATCGATGTGTCCTTGGTCTGAAACTCACCTAAGGATGCTTACTCAAAATGTGTGTTTGAGAGCCCCAACTGCACCTACAGAATTAAAACTTAGAATGAAGTTCTAGAATCTAAATAACAATAAGTCTCAGATGATTTTTATGTACACTTAAATATGAGAAGCATTATGAAAAATAAAATATGGTAACAGTTTGGTAACAGTTACCAAACCCCTACAAACCAAAACAAAAAAACTCTTTTAAAAAAAAAACCCGAAGACTATACTTTCAGGGATCATTTCTATAGTGTGTGACTAGAGAAGTTCCTCTGATTGTGTAGAGCACCGAAAACCACGAGGAGGAGGCGCAGCGTTCTCTTCTGAGCGTGAAGCCGGCTTCTGGTGCTGCTTTGACGCAGCTGCCGTTTGCCAAAAACAAACAAACAAACAAAAAAAAACCCATGCCCATTTTTGTTAATTTTGACTTATATTGGCCCTATTGACAGTAGAACTGCCCATAATCATTTCCAAGGAGATCAATCTTTTTGGAAGTACACTGCCACATCTTTCCTCCATTGATGGATTTGAATGACTATCCTTTTGGGTAGCAGCCAAGAGTTTAGTTACTGTGCCACCAAGGCTCCTTGATGGTCATAACAGCTACTATTATGCTTCCTAATTGCCCTGCAGATACCGTGAGACATTATACACAGATATTTAAATACATTTTTCATAACACCTTTATTTGGCAGTGCACTTGCCTGTCTTGTTTTGGCACCTTTCAAAAACAAAAATAGACTTTTGTGCCATGGTGATGGCGCAGGGGAGCAATTTTGAAGGTAGGGTTAATAGCAAATTTTTAACAACATTTAAGTGGACAGCTCTGGAGCAAGTTTACTGGAATGCTTCCCCACATAAAGCAACAGTTTTTACATGGATCAAGTGTTTTAAGGAATATCTGAAAAATGACAGCTTGAGAAGATTTTAGCAATTGGGTTTTGGGACCTCCAAGGGGTAATTATAGATTTTCTCGATGAACAGGATCTTTATGGGGGCTTAAGAAAAAGGGAACTGGCATAGGTGAGACAATAACCAGAAAAGTTATGCCACAGACTTTTCCCATCCCAGCAGTGCACCTTGTAGTTTTCTAAGAATATGAGCATTTCATTGGTAGCTTCGCCCTATCCACTTTTGGCCTCAATCTCGCCCCTTCAGACTTCTTTTTGTTTCCCCAAACCCAAAGAACATCGAAAGGAAGCACAGTGTTAATCTTTGAGGATGCTAAAACCTGTTTGATGTGGTATAAATGGAAGAGTGCAGCATTCTACAGGGAAGGGTGGGAGATAGAACCCTGCCTTCCAAAGTGTCTACACCTAGATGGGGAGGATATGTTGAGAAATAATAGCTTCACATTTTGAGAAATTTGTTTAATAAAGACTTCTGTGATTTTTGTCGCAGTACTCCTTGAGGGCACCTAACAACAGAGTCTTGATTTTTGTAGTTTTTAGAAAATCTGGGTGTTAGGCAGCACTCCGTAATGGAAACCAGTAACAATTACTGATCTATTCTTAGCACCGTATCATTTATAAGATCAGTATAGGAATATTAACCCTAAGTGAGAAATAGTGGTTAAAAATGTCATATTAGTTCAACTTAGGCATTGCTTCCAAATGATTTACCAAACATCTGTAAGTTTTTTAGACTTCTTGAAATTATAATTATAGTTAAAAGATTCTGGGGCTATAGTATATTTGTGCACATACAGATATAGACTATTTTGAGGGTAAGAATTTTAAGAATTGGAGAAATTAAAAAAATCAATTTTGTGTTGAAACAGCCAATTTCTTAGTAAATAGTAGACAATGGATATTAGAATAGAATCCTTCAACATGGATTTTGCAGCTTGTATCCTTCAGTTCTTTCATGTTGAGAGGTGCTAAGCTTGCTCTTCCCTGTTTGTTTTCTAACTCCATGTCTTTGCACATTTCCTTGTAATACTCTGCCTTCTAACATTTGTTTGTTTTCATTCCTCCTCCTGCAAGAGCATGTTTTATCAGACTTGGACTTTTCCTTCTTTCCTTTTAATGACCTTTCTGCTCCTGTTTCCACACGTGTTTCCTGACCTCATTCTTTCTTTTTGCTTTCTCCATAGATGATGTTCTTTTGTGGCATCCCCCCTCTCATCTGGCCTTTGTAGGGCGTTAGTGTTTAATGAGTCTAGGATCTTCACGAGAAGGTCTTTCAGTTCAAGTGGAACACACTCAAGGCTGGATTTTGGCTTTGATGGATTTGGTGTAATTTTTTTCAGCTTCCACGTGAACTCCCCTATGAACAGCTGACTTCTGGACTTATTCCAGCTGATGCTTTTGTGCTCATTTGACTCCTGACCTAGCCATCTGATAAGGTCCATGAGTAGATTTACCACTTATATTGCTGACTAAGGTATCTGCTAGGGTCATTGGTCTTGCAAAGTTCTATCTGGCAGTATTTTTATGACCAAGGCCATCTTTTTCAGTTAGTCTAAGGCCGTATATTCTACTTCCTAATCTTCCTTTCCAAATTCAAATCACTGCCATCGAGTCCCTGCTGACTAATAGTGACCTACTGCGGGGGTCTGAGACTAACTGTTGACGGTAGTAGGAAGCCCAGTTCTGATTTTGTCGGTCTGTGATCCTCAAGGTTGGCAGTTCGAAACCACCAGCAGCTCCTCAGGAGAAAGACTAGGCTTTCTATTCTCCTAAATAGTTAAAGTCTTGGACACCTGCCAAGGGGGTTGATAAAGAGTCACTACCAATTCGATAGCAGGGCGTTTAGTTTGGCTCAGATCCTTTTTTATTTTGCATTCCTCTTGCCAGTAATTATGAGCAAATCTCAAATGCATGTATGGTTAATTTCAGACCATAGAAGCTGGTAAAAAAAGTTCTTCCTTTTGGGCATTAGTAGTTAGGGGGTGAAATTGAAATAATAGTTAATGTATATGTACTCGAGTATAAGCCGACCCGAATAGCAGCCGAGGCACCTAATTTTATCATAAAAAAGTGCTGAAAAACTCGGCTTATGCACAAGTGTACGTACATACTATATTTGCTGATTTTCTTTGTAGGCTTATGGATATTATCTTAACACTGCCAGTGTTGTATTTCAGGATATTTGTAGGGTCCTTTTTGATGATGAATATGATGCCATTTCTCTTCAATTTGTCATTCCAGGCATCGTAAACTATGTAATTGATTCAAAGGGGCCAATACAAGTTTATTTCTGTTCACTGATAGCTAAGATACTGATTTTCAAACATTCCATTTCACTTTTGACATTTCTAGTTTTCTTGATTCATATTTTATATAACTTTACATTATGATTATTAGTGGATGTTTGTAGCTGCTGCTTTTCATTTTGAGTTGTGTCACATCAGTAAATGAAAGTATACAGTTTTACTCCACCCGCCTCGCCTCTGCAGGGCAGTGAGTTAAATAATGTGACTCTTAACCACAGTATCTAAAACTCCTACAAAAGGACTTTTCCCTGATGGGTCTGAGTCAAAGGTGGGGGAAGGTACTGATTATAGGGTTCAGCTGTGAATGATTATCATCCTGCTGGGTGTAAAGTGAAGCAGAAGGGGAATCTTACTACCAGCAAGAGAGAGAAAGGAGCTAGGAGTGGAGCATATTCTTTAGGACCTGGCGATCCCTGCACATTGAGCCTCCTTCATTCAGGAGACAGCTTTGCCATCCGAAGAGCAGCCCAGCAGAACCAGGAGCCAGCACATGAGGCAGAGTAGTGGACTTCCCAGCCCACAGAGCAAGTAAAAGCCAAGTGCTATGGGACAAAACACTAGTTTGGAGGGGTACTTAATTAGGGAAGCTAGGCTTGCTGACCCATGGATTGGGAACTGAGAGCCTTCGGGTTGAGCCTTATTATGGAGTGAGTGGCATGACCTTTGGTTATTTTAATAAATTTTTAGGGGCAGCCCTAAAAATTAATTTTTTTGGTAATATGTCCTGACTGAACAACTATACCCTGAGCATTTTTCATCTAAATTGTAACTGTTAACTTCCTTAATAAACTCCACAATCATGAGCCTTTGTCTGTGAGTTCTGTGGGGTTCTTGTAGTGAATTATAGAAATCACATCATTAAGGTTGATTCTACTTTGAGGAAGCAGCTGTTCTCTAGTCGTATTTTAAGTGCTTCTCATCCAGAGGGCCTTATCTACCAGCACTAATTTCATAAGTTTTTCACTGACCAGTTTTTTTGGGTGTAGATCTCTGGGCCCTTCCTATTTTGTTTAAGCCTGGAGGCTCCTCTGAAACCCGATCACCATGGGTGATTTTGCTGGTAGCATTTAATAAATGAATTAATTGATAATGCTGGACTGAAGGAAAAAAACGGCAAGCCTTGATTATAACAGTAAACGATTTTATGGGCAAAAAATATTGAATGATGTAGGAAACATCAGAAGATAGAAGGAATATGTAAGAGTCATTGTGCCAAAAGAACTGTTTGACATTCAAGCATTTCAGAAGGTAGCATGTGATCAACAACTGATGGTTTTGAAGGAAAAGTCCACGTTACACTCAAGGGATTTGTGAAAAATAAGGCTCCAGAAATTCATTGACTACCAATCGAAATGTTTCAACAAACTGCGACAAAACTGGAAACACTCACTAGGCTATGCCAAGAAATTTGTAAGCTAGCTACCTGGCCAACCAACTGGGAGAGGTCCATATTTGTGCCCATTCCAAAGAAAAGTGATACAGTGGAATGTAGAAATTATTGAACAATATTATGATCACATCTAAGATTTTGTTGAAGGTAATAAAAAATGGTTGCAGCAGTACTTCTCCAGGGAACTGCTAGAAAGTCTAGCTGAGTTCAGAAGAGGATGTGGAACAACGAGTACCGATGCTGAACAGAAGAATATTTTCCTGTGTTTTATTGACTATGGAAAGGCACTTGGCTGTGTGGATCATAAATTGTGGATAACATTGCAAAGAGTGGTAACTCCACCCTTCAATCGCATTCCTGTGGATCTTGGATCTTGTACACAGAAATGGTAATTCAACCGAAGAAGGGCATGCAGGGTGGTTTAGAATCCAAAAAGGTACAAGTAAGAATGGTGTGGGGGTGATAACTGCGCTCCTGTAACTTCACAAACAGGAAGGAAAATCAAGATCAGCGGTTGAGTGAGAGTGTTGAGATAAAATTTGGACATACCTTCACTTTTGTGACCTTTCCTCAATTCTGACACCATCCCTTCCCTGGCATTGTGTGCTTCTCTGCTGGACTTGAGAATTTACTGCAATGGCCACATAGAACTCAGATAATACGATTTTCCAGGTTATTAGAGAAGTGGCAAGTTCTAACTGGAAATAGGGATTGACTTGAAAGTACCAAGAACAGCTCAGGATACAGTTCCTCTGGTAGGACTACCTTTTCACAGTTGTATGTACAGATTTGCCACTTGAAATGTGGAAATTGATTATGTTTGATTACCTAGATTGTGTAGAAAATGAAGATACAAAAAAAATTGAAAAAAAATGAAGATACATTTGAATGAAAAGTTGACTTGAAACAGTTAATAATGAGCCAATCTTTATTTATAAAAACTATGACTTATTGGTCCCTAGGGCAGGGGTTGGCAAACGGGACTCTCCGGTTCTATGAGGCTCTTTTAGTACGTATAGATGGTGCTGAAGTAAAATTAAAAATAAAATTATCATAGTTTCATTTAAAATTTTAAAAGCATGCTATTTATTTGGTTTATTTATTTAATCATTTTATTGGGGGCTCGTACAATTCTTATCACAATCCATACATACATCCATTGTGTCAAGAACATATGTACATTTGTTGCCATCATCGTTCTCAAAATCTTTGCCTTCTACTTGAGCCCTTAATATATGCTGCTCATTTTCCCCCTCCCTCCCCATTCCCCCCCACCGCATGAACCCTTCATCATTCATAAATTATTATTATTTTGTCATATATTACACTATCCGACGTCTCCCCCCACCTTTTTTTCTGCTGTCCCTCCCCCAGGGAGGAGGCTATACACAGATTCTTGTAATCAGTTCCCCCTTTCTACCCCACATTCTCTCCACCCTCCAGGCATCACCACTCTCACCACTGGTTCTGGAGGAGTCCTCTGTCCTGGATTCCCTGTGTTTCCAGTTGCTATCTGTGCCTGGTCTAGCCAGATTTGTAAGGTAGAATTGGGATCAATGTAGTGGGAGTCGGGGGGAGGATGTATTTAAGAACTAGAGGAAAGTTATATGTTCCATCGTTGCTACCCTGCAGCCTAACTGGTTTAGCTCCTCCCCACAACCCTTAAGTAAGGGGTGTCCGGTTGGCTACCATTGGGCTTTGATTCTCCACTCTGCACTCATCCACATTTTCAGTGATACGATTTTTTGGTCCCTGATGCTTGATACCTGATCCATTCGACAGCTCGTGGTCACACAGGCTGGTGTGTTTCGTCCATGTGGGCATTGTTGTTTCTGAACTAGATGGCCACTTGCTTACCTTCGAGCTTTAAAGACCCCAGCCACTATATCTTTTGATAGCTGGGCACCATCAGCTTTCTTCACCACATTTGCTTTTGCACATATTTGTCTTCATTGATCGTATCAGGGAGGTGGGCACTCATTGATAGAATTTTTAGTTCTTTGATGTCTGATAACTGGTCCCTTCTGCACCTTTTGGTCAGACAGGCTTGCTTGCTTCTTTCATGTGGGCTTTGATGCTTCTCAGGTAGATGGCCGCTTGTTTATCTTCAAGCCTTTAAGACCCCAGATGCTATGTCTTTTGATAGCTGGGTACCATTAGCTTTCTTCACCACATTTGCTTAGGCACACGTTTCTCTTCAGTGGTTGTGTCAGGAAGGTGGGCACCCACTGATACTGGTTTTTAGATCTTTGAGCCCCATGTTTTTTAAGATTGAAAAATAATCATTTAAAACCATGCTTGTCGTATATTTAATTATTGTAATTTTATGTGAGAAACAATCTTCCATGTTTTGCTGTAGATTAGTTTTGAAGGTTTTGTAAATAGTCCTTTTAAAAGTTCTGTTACCAAAAAAAGTTCAGTTACCAGTTTTTGAAAAATAATAGGATAAGATGAAAAATTCTTTTTATAGCAAAGAACATTATCAGTGAATCAGTACACACACACACACACACACACCCGATATCTTTACATTGGATGAATCAGTCAGTTGGCAATTAGTTATTCTGTTAGTCTTGTATTTCCTATTTATAAAAGTAGTTAATCTTATTAGAGTAAAAGTAAGATGCAGAATTCAGTAGTGGTCTAAAATTTTTAAAACTATTGTGAATTAGGTGAAGGCTTGTAGCACAGACCATAGTTTTACACTCAATAACTTCTACACATTGTGATTGAACTCATCCATTGAATCCCTTCATTGTGCTGTCACTTGTCCTACTTCCTCCTTGTGCCTTCTGTTTCCACTCCTCTTCCTTTCCCAAAGGAGTTCTGGTGTGTACTGGGCTATGCAATGGGCTACTAACCAGGATCAGCACTTGGAACCCACCAGCCACTCCTAGGGGAGAAAGGAGGAAGATGAGGTTTTCTGCTACCATAAAGATTCATAGCCTCAGAAACCCAAAATTCTATGCTGTTCACAGAGTCACTTATAATTCAGAATTGACTTGAGGGCTATAATAAATGGGTTTGTTTTTTTCCCTTTCCCAGCTCTCTGATCTTTGTCCTTGCGTATACGCTGCCCTTTTGATTTTAAATGATTATGTGAATACTGTCATGTCTTAATTATTGTTCTCTATCTTACTTCTTTGGGGTCCATTGCAGTGGCTAAACAGAAATGCAAAGGCAAGATTTGTGATTAGAGGGTTTATTAAGTTAACAAGTTGTGATGCCAGTTAGAAAGGGGTAAGGTACTTGTTTACCAGGACATGTCACAAAGGTTCAGGTCTGTTAATAAATGCCCAAAGGGACAGACCACTCCTCTATTAGCCTTACCTGAAGACATTCCACTCAAGCTCCTTGCATCAGCAAACCCAGCTCCCTGAATTAAATGCCCAGAGGCACCCCCACTCCAGTAAGCTGCAGCCCAAAGGCATTTTACTTCACTTCCATGGGTCAGCAAGTTCAACTTCCCCACTTAAGTGCCCAGATGCACCCCATTCTGTGAACCAGCCTCTTGCACAGAAACATTCAGCTTTTCTTGCTCTGTGGGTTGAGAATTCCATCACTCTGCTCCATGCTCTGGTTCCTAGTTCTTCTGCTGCTCCTCTGTTATAGCTGCATCTGGATCCAGGAGATTCACTGTACACTGTACGCGGATCTTGGGTCCAGAAGACGTGCCCCACTCCTGATTTTTGCTGGTAATGAGATTCCTTTCCCTCCTTCTCAGAAGACTCATTTTGTACACTGCAGAATGGCATTCCAGGGAATCCTGTTTGCAATTACTCACAGATGAATCCTATCAGTATCTTCCCCCGCCTTCTTACCAGACCCCTGCAGGAAAGGTTGTTTGGCGGGAGTAGAGACTGGCTAGGAAAGTCACATTGAATAACTGTGCCTGTAAACACTGAGGTGAGTTCAGTTCCAGACCTTTAGAGCAAGAGCCATTGGCCTCCTTCCAACTAGCAAGTCTCATCTTGTGTATGGTTGGTCTTGTGTATGCTTTTGAGTTGTTCCATGGTTTTTTTTTTTTTCTTCTCTACCCAGGGTGTTCTAATGTGATCCCTTTTACAATGGTTGTTAGTGGTAGCTGGGCTTCGTCTAGTTTTGTTTTCATGGTTGTGGAAACTGATGGTCCATTGCACTAATTATTTCTGTGTGTCTTTTGATTTTTGTCACTCTTCCTTTCTCTGAATGGGAAGAGACAAATAGTGGTACAAATATGGCTGTTTACAAGCTTTTAAGACCCCAGTTGCTACTCACCAAATTGGGGTGTAGAACATTGTCTTTGTGAACTGTGTTATGTCAATTGACCTGCCAATTGTGTGTGTTCAGTTATTTCCCCTAAGCTCAGTGACTGGTCCCCTCATGGTGTTTGGTTATGTATAAGAGTTTTCATCTTTGTCGTCTGTGTGCTCAGTTACATTCATGGTTATATTTGCAGCAAAAGTAAACCTCCATACACAGATGTCCTCGGTCAAACACACACACACATATATGTATATACACTCACATGTATTTGTAGTTCTCCTCCCACTCAACCACTGACCCTTCTTGTGTGTGTTCAGTCCATTCTGACTCATTGAGACCCTCTTCAACAGAGTCGAATTTCCCCATAGACGTTTTATGCTGAATTTTTTCCGTAGAGATCACCAGGTGTTTTCTCCAGGGAAGCAAGTTGGGTCTGAACAGCTCGCCTTTCAGTTAGTAGGTGAGTCCTTAACCGGAGCAGCACCAGGGCTCTTTAAGGAACTGTAGGGAGCTATTTATATCTTAGCAAATCACTGACCTAGGAAACATCTCAGGATGGAGGGAATCACCCAGGCTAATAACTGTAAGTGGGAGTCACACCTTTCCATTCACTCGCTGCCCCCCCCCAGCCTCGAAAATATGTGTAACCCTTACTGACAGCCTTGTGTATTCGTTTACTTCCACTCTCACCACCTGTCCTGCCTGCATGTTTATTCTTATTAAAACACTTGGAATCTTTCAGTTAAAAGACATCTTTAGACAATAGACAACACAGTGTTTAACCAATAAATCAGTGTATTATATTTAACCATGTAGCTAGTGTTATAAATTAGATTTGAAGTAACTTAAACTAGTACGTTATTCCTAGCTAAGAGCATATTTTCTTTCTTTCTTTATTTTATAAAGTCATATAAATATCCTGATTGCCTGTTGGAATTTCAAAGTAAACGACATTTGAAGTGGGTTGTCAGTTGTAAACCAAAGTGTTCTTTTCCAGGTGTTCACTGTACTCACGGCTTCAATCGCACTGGCTTCCTCATTTGTGCCTTCTTGGTGGAGAAAATGGATTGGAGGTACTGCTTTCCTCTCCTAATACAGCAGAGCATATGAGGGGTGTCAGAAATAGTAGGACAAAATGCCATCATCTTTTAATTACAGGATTTCTAACTTTTTGAAGTCTCTATATTTAGTACTTGATTAAAAAAGTTGTATTGTTTTTGTTTTAGCATTTATATTGCTACATTTTTTGTGAAGTCATGGTTAGGGTAGTTTCACATAGTTTTCATTTTACATATGGTTAGTCTTCAGACTATCCTCTGCTAATGCGTTGTACTAAGCAGAATTTTAATGGAGAGCTTTTGAGCCCCATATACTATATATTTGCCTCCTGTTATTTTCACTTCTTACAGAATTACCAGAGACAAGTTGTCCCAATGGTTTTGTGCTTGTATTTCAGCTTTGGAAGTTACTTTGGCTGCTGTTTTCCAGTTTAACAGTATCTTTTCTTTGAAAGTAACAGTTTATGATGCTATAGGAGTATTTTAAGGACAATCAACCTCATTTAAACTAATCAGCATTCTTTTGAGGACCAGTATTTGTGAAGTGCCTTTTTAAGTCCTGAGATTAGACAGTTAGTTACCTGAAATGCTTAAGAAGATGGTGTATTGCTAACTAAATACATTGATCGATTGAGGGATGGGTCACTGTGGTCACTGTGTATGTTTTCAAAGTCCCTTCCCTGAGTGTAGTCAGCTGAAGTGAAGTACACATCTGATGTGCATTTCCTACTCATATAGTCTGAGATGTACTACTTGTATTTATAGGTCTGACCTTTGAAGTGCTTAACACTCCCATGACCCCAGGCTCCTGTATGAGATTCAAAGCCTCCTCTGATGACATCTGTACACTCTGCCTGCTCTTATGTGTTGAAGAGTCCTTTCAAGTACAATGCTTTTACCTGTCCGCACAGCTGTTCACATTGCCTTGATGTTCTCCCGAAGATCGGTCTTCAAAGCTTTTTCAAATTCTTCCTTTTTCACAGACCCTACCTAGGTCTGTCTGTCTCTCTCTCCACTCATAGCATATGAGTTTAAGGATTATCTATCTGCAGTATGTTAAAACTTTCATAGTGAACTTGTTCCTTAATAGATTGGCTGACTTAAAAGTGGGGACTACAGTTAGCCCATTTGATTAAAGCCCTGTCAGTATTTCACATGGACCCTTGAATAGAATGAGTTTTGATCAGTCTGAGTGAAGAACTTGTCTGATGTTTGTTTATTTCCTGTAGCATTGAGGCAGCAGTTGCTACTTTCGCCCAAGCCAGACCTCCAGGAATTTATAAGGGTGATTATTTGAAAGAACTTTTTCGTCGCTACGGTGATATAGAAGAAGCACCACCTCCACCTCTGTTGCCGGATTGGTGTTTTGAAGATGAAGAGGATGAGGATGAGGATGAAGATGGAAAAAAGGAATCAGAACCTGGTTCAAGTACTTCCTTTGGCAAAAGGAGAAAGGAACGGTTAAAATTGGTAATGTTTAAAACATCTTTTTTCACATTTATCTTTTTAAAGTTTATTGATTAAGATTTGTGAAAATGAAAAAAAATTGTGAAAATGAAATGTTGATCTACTTTAGCTAGGATTATAAGGTTATTACATTCTGGCTATTTCCAAAGGTTGATAGTCATGAGGAAAATTACAGGTATATAAAATTATCCTGTTTTTGTTTCTTAGGTGCACCAGAGAACTCATAGGTATTAGATTGAGAAATTTCTTTGCAGAGTATGGTAAGATCCCAGTAAAATGATCTAATGGGAATGTACTGTAACTTTGCCTCTAGATCTCCTTGTCCTGCCTGGGAGGAAGGGGAGCACTAACAGGGAAGTCTTAGGAGAAGTACAGGTTGTACTTGCATATTTTTACCCGAACAAGTGTGTGGGATAGGTCAAAGGGAACGTTTAGGGCAGGCGTGGGGCTAAGTGAGCATTGATGAAATTCCTAACAAAAGTTGGGTGTGATGTCACAGTAGAACTGTAAATACCACAGTTCATTTACTAGTAGACAGTGGTTCATGACAGTGCCTTCACTGTTCTTTCTACTCTTCTGCAAAATGGGATGCATTTTGCAGGTTTTATTGTTTTTTTCTTTTTCAGTGGGATTAGATCTCGAGAATAATATCTATTTTATGTTGAAGCATCATTGAATCCCTATATTTGCAAATGAACTTCATCAGTATTAAGAGAAAGACTGCTAAGACGGACATATTACATTAGTGAAAATAAATAGGACAGTTAAAATAAATCTTTGTTCTATTTTATTTTGCCAGTTACTAAGAGAAAGGAAAAATCCAAGCTAAACTCATTGCCATCTAGCTGATTCCGACATATAGTGACACTGTATAGGGTTTGCGAGGCAGCTTTACGGGATCTGATAGCCTTAGTTGTCACGTCATTCTTTGGTGTTTTCTTGCTTTGTTTCTTCATTTTGCAGCCTGGATATTTTCTTCTGACCTACCTCAACAATTTACTAATTTGCTTCATAGCTTTATTATTGCTGTTGTAAATTCTTCCACTGATTTTTTAATTTCAGTTATTTCATTTTCCTGTCTGCCTTGTGATTTTTAGTTGTCTACTGGAATTCTTCATCTTTAAAAAAAATTTTTTTTTTAAATCTCAATTTTCTGGAATTCTTCATCTTAACAGTTACGTTTTGACTGATGTTTTCAGTATGATAATTTATTTTTGTAAAATAAGAGTTCTCTTTTCCTGACTCATATTAATATAATTATGATTGCTTTTATTCAGATTTGTGCTTATTCTGTTTGGACTTATAACCTAACCAACAAATTAAAGCCACTGTCTTTGAGTTCATTCTAACTTCATAGAGACTGTATGTAGCGTTTCTGAGACTCTAGCTTTATGGGAGCAGGCAGGCATCCTTATTTTTCTCCAGTGAGGTGGGTGGGATAGTGGGTTTGAATCATTGACCTTGCTGTTAGCTTGTCCCACAGTGCCCCAGGGGCTCGTGGGTTTATGAGTTATTCAAAGTCACTGTTATGACATCATTTCTGACTCTTACTTTCTCTGTGGACAGAACTGCCCCCTGTGATTTTTCCCAGGTTATAAATGTTTCCGGGAGCAGACACCTTCATCTTTTTGCCTTGATTTGAACTGTGGCTGTGTTAGCAGCCCAGTGCATAACCCACTGTGCTGTCAGGGCTCATGGATTCATGACAGTAATACTTCTTGGCCTCTAAGAAAACAAAGACACCTTTTTCATTTATCTTTTGAGTGTATGCTAGAACTTATGAGAGTATGACTTCACAGGTATGTTGCTTGCTCCTTTGAGATAATGTCTGGGATCCTTTCATGGACTAAAACTAATGATACATTTTCTTGATTAATTAGATATGTACCTATTAAAGCACACACTCCCAACATCTTATTCCTACAGAATGGAGGGACCTTGTTAGCAGTTCAGTGCTTACCTGAACCATCTGACATTGGAAATTAGTTATGGCTTAACTTAGCCTAGAAAACATTTGCTCATTGTGAACTCAGATACCTGCTTATGAAACTGGGAGAATCTATGTTGTCAGCATTGTCGTCGGGCTGCTAAGTTTTTGCCAGAAGATTGTTCATTGTAGCTGTAGGCCTAATTTTTTATTCCCCAATTTCATTAACAACTGAAGTTGTTTTATAGATTTTGTGTGAGACTGATGCCATCCTGTATGTGTCTGAGAGTAGTTGTAGCTTAAATCTAGACTATATATTTGATCTTTAATATTTTTAGGAGGGTGTCTCTGATGTATAAAATTTCCATCTGCTTCACTTCTCTAATTCAAAAATATGTTTACTGTGAGCTATAGTAAGATACTTTATGCAGTTCTAAGTTAGGGAATTCAGATTAAAAGTTAAATGATGAGAATATTTAGTTTTCATATTAATGCATCCAGGCACTATTGCCTAGCCATTTTGCCTACTCTTATTCTAGCTATAGATTTTGAGTGTTTATCCTCTTAAAATCTGTACCCCACTAACGATGTGTTACATCTCTCCTTGTCTCCAGGTATGAATTATTGGCGAATGGTTTAATAGAGTGTATACCTGGGTTCTATTTTTGCTTGAGTAAATTATATAGGATCACTGGGCCTCAGGTTCTCTTCTGTGAAATGAACACAGTACCATCTACTTTGCAGAATTACTGATTAGAGAGAATATTTGTAAAATGACTCTCAGTCATTGGTAATCCAAAACCAAACCTGCGGCCATCGAGTCAGTGCTCTGGGTTTCCAAGATCATAACTGTTTAGGAGAGTGGAGAGCCCAGTCTTTCTCCCTGAGGTGCTGCTGGTGGTTTGGAACTGCTGGCCATGCAGATCACAGCCCAATGTGTAACCAGGACACCACTAGGGCTCCCTTCAGTCAGTGGTTTATACATTATTAGTACTGTCGTAATTACTGAAGTAGTGCTATAGATGTCTTTGGCAGTGTTGTGCACATACTGGGCAATAGGTGAACATGAAGAAAACCACATGCTGGATTAAGAGAAACTAGTATGCCATCCTAGGACAGGTTATAGAGCCTCTGTGGAGCATTTCTGTTTTACAAATTGATTTGCTCAGCTATGTGAGGGTAAACTAATCTTTCAGTTTATTCTTGACAAATGGATTTGAATTCTTAATGAAATACTTTTCCTTTTATTTTAAGGGTGCTATTTTCTTGGAAGGAATCACTGTTAGAGGTGTAACCCAAGTGACAACTCAACCAAAGTTAGGAGAGGTGCAGCAGAAGTGCCATCAGTTCTGTGCCTGGGAAGGGTAATACGCATTTTAATGTCTTAACCATTTAAAAAAAATTAACACAAACATTGATGGTGCCTTCTTTGTTCTTAACAGCTACAGAGAATGCTTGGAGATATATCTAACAAGAATTTATCAGCCTTTTCTTAGAGGACTCACTTGTCTTCCTGAAAGAACAGACAGTTATTGCTGTCATCGCTCTGTAGTACAGGGGCTTTGCAGAGTTTCTAGGGAATTCTCCTATCTTTTAATTCCACTTTCCCACAGCATTTTTGAAGCCCCCTGTGTTTATTTTGTGTCTTGGATTCTATTGCTGCTGAGTCATTACAGTTTACCAAGGGAGAAGAGGTAAAGACTAACTATAGTTTTTCTGTAATCAGAAGTTTGGGAGAATTAGCTTTGTGTGTGTTCTGCTCTGCCCCATGAGTTGAAATGATCCATCAAGCACTTCGTGGGAGAGGAGCCTAGAAGAAAGTTCACTGCTCCGGTTGCTCACAACACCCAGTCTGTGATAATTACTATTGAGCATTGTTAAAAATGTTGTAATATAAATGCTTCATAAAAAACTTGTCATAGCTACATATAAACTAGATAAATCAACTACAAGTAATTTTAACTAAAATATTAAAATTTTGGAGAAATAAAAAGGTTGTGTTTAAGGTGTACCTTAATCTTGACTGACATTTCATCTGTTTGGGCATCTTTTGAATGGAATTTACCAAATCTGTAGTATCATGCAAAGTTGGCAGTGTCATGAAGGAGAAATAAGAGTATCAGATATTGTAAGATAATAGAGCCAAGCTTAAAATTTTTCCATTAAGTAAAATACTTGTTAACATATCTACATTATTTTTTAGAACAAGTACATTAATATTTTTAAATTAACTTAATAGTTGTTAAAACAATCCAGAAACCCACTGCCATCAAATTGTCTCTGATTCATACTGACCTTATCTAAGAATTCTGAGGCTTTGGAACACAAAATCCACTGCTGTTGAATTGATTATGATTCACAGCGACCATATAGGACAGAAGAGAACTCCAGAGAGTTTGCCAATTTACCAGGTATAAATATCTGCAGAAGCAGACTGCCTCATCTTTATCCTGTGGAGTAGTTGGCTGCCGACATCTTGGCTGGAAGCCCATTGCTTAACCCATGGCACCAGTAGGTCACCTGCATTATATAGTGTAGCAAGAATAATTGAGAACACAGGCTTTTAAATGTTTTTGGTCTATCACCCCCCCCTTTAAAAAAATTACTCATTGCCCCCTTTGCAATGGAAAACTTTTATACTTTAGCCTATAAGTCAGGATTTTGCAGCCTGTTTGGCTAATTCCAGAGTCTCTGAAGGGGTGATATCGCCTACACTGTGGGAAACACTGAATTAGAACTTGTTAACCTGCATTGTAAAATGTCAAGAAAATGATCACTTTTGTTCACACTTGTGTGGAAGCTGCTGTTAGTCCATTTGGTAATTCCATGATACGGAGAACATGATTGTGATGAGCATGTGACTCGTGAGGTTGATTGCTTTGTGGATACCAGTCATAAATAGTAATAAAATGTTTTTCATTTAAGGTCTGGATTCCCTGGAGCACAGCCTGTTTCCATGGACAAGCAGAATATTAAACTTCTAGAACAGAAGCCGTATAAAGTAAGCTGGAAAGCAGATGGCACTCGGTAAGTTGGACTACTAAAAGAAATTATGTAAATAACACTAATGATTGAAGAATATTTGCTTTGTTGTTAGGGAAGTTCACACTGTTGGGGATGTGAATTTTTGACATGTACATCAAAAACACCTGTTTTAAAAATTACATGATGTTTGTTACTATGTTTTTAGTTAGGTGTTGTTGAGTTGTTTTTGACTCTTATTGATTCTACATACAACAGAATGAAATACTCCACTGACCTGCATCATCTTCCCAGTTGTAACCATGTCTGAGCTCATTGCAACCACTGCCAGTGCACCTCGTTGAGGGGTGCTTCTTCTTTTTCTGGGACCTTCTGTTTTATCAAGCCTAAGTGCCCTTCTCCAGGCACTGGCTTGCCTCATGACATGTTCAAAGCACAAGAGGTGAAGTCTTGTCATCCTTGTTCCTTAGGAGCGTTCTGGCTGTTCTTTTTCCAAGACAGTTTTCATTCTTCTGGCAGCCCTTATCTTTACCAGCATCACATTGCAGATGCATCCATGTTCCATTGTCAACTTCCCCATGCATGTGAGATGATTGAAAATACCTTGGCTTGTAGGCTTCTAGATGACATCAGAGGTTTTTAAAACCTTAGAAAAGTTCTTTTGCAGCACGTTTGCCCACTGTGGTATCATTTGATTTTTGACTCCTGATTCCCTGGACATTAATTGTGGATCCAAATAAAATGAAATCCTTAACAACTTCAACTTTTTCTCTGTTTATCGTGATGTTATTTGTTGGTCCAATCATGAGGAATCTTTTTAAATGTGGTGGTGTCATTCATACCGAAGGTTGTAGTCTTTGGTCATCATCATAACTTCAGGGAATAGTATTTTGGGCCATGTACTTATCTTCCACTATGCTAAACTTTTGGTTTAGGGGTACTGTGAGTTGACAGACACATCTATCACATGCACATGCTAAGTGTGAAAAAGTTTTAATGATAATTGTAGGTTGGATGCCTGCTGTCCACCACATGGCTTCATGACTAAGATAATAGCTATGTTGACTGGACAACCTAAAAATGACCAACTTCCTAATTTCTTCTACTTTTTCCCTTTGAATAGTTATCATTTTACTCTTAGTTTTTTACAAATATTTCCTGCAGGGTTTACCTTCTTAAGGTAGTTGCATTAGCAAAGCTTAGTTTAAAACCCCGTATATATTCCTATGTTTTTTAATATTCCTTGTTTTTCCTTCCTTAATAAGACCATTTTTTTCTCTTTTGAAATCGAGGTGGTTTTTACAATTTTTCTCTCAATATGAGTGGACTTCAAAAGAAATTTTGTAGGAACTTTTTGGAGCCTGGTAAAGCTACTGGGGATAAACGTTGGACTGTTAACTTCGAGAGGTGTATGGTTCAAAACCACCAGCTGTGGGAGAAAGATGAGGCCATATGCTCCCATAAAGATGTGTAGTCTTGGAGACCCTATGGAGGGTGCTAGGAGTCTAAATCAATTTTATGGCAGTGGGTTAGGTTTTTACTTTTTAAAATAATTCATTCAGCAATTGTCATAATCGTTGAAATACTTATCTTAACAGTTACTACTATAGAAGATTGAAATAATTATTTTAACAGATACGGAATTTTGTTTTTTTTATAATGAAGAAAATAATCCAGAATAATTAGGAATGAGCGCATACATGCATGCACATTAGGGTCTCAGTACAGCTATGCGTGAGTTTATTCCAAATGATTAGAAAAGTGTCTTTGCAGACAGTGAATGACTGTAGAACGGTTTTCTGGTCTTAATCTTGTTTGGGTGCGTTCATAATAAACGATCCACTTAAAACTGGCTTCTGAGATCTGTTGGTCCAGTTAAATTCAAGGCAGAGGTCAGTTCGGATGGCTATGGTGACTGCCTTTTGGAACTCCAAAAACATAATTTTGAGATGTAATTAGGAAGTTTTAGGAAAAGGTGAAACTGCATTTGGTGTGAAAAAGACCAGAAAAGTTGCAGGGAAATTTTTTTCATCACGACAATGTACTTGTTTATTATTTGAAAAACCCTTCCCAATTCACCCTCCAACTGGATCTTGCTCTTCAGACTTCTTTTTGTTTCTAAGCACAAATAATAATGAAAAGGATGCCCAAATTGCTCTTTTGACGTTGTATAAATTGAGGAGTGCAGAATCCTCTCTGGAAGAGTTTAAGAGGTAGAAATACCACCTTCAGAATTGTATATAGACACAGATGGAGGATATGTTGAGAAACAATAACTTTACATTTCGGTATCTTTGTTTAATAAAAGTTTCTAAAGTTTTATACTAATGCTTTTTGACTTTGTTTATTAGTTTTTAAGTGTTTTAAAAATGATTTAATTTTTTATGAGATGCTTTTTAAAATCCAAGTGTCATGAATACTCTTAGCATAGATCATAATGTCCTCTTTTGTATTTAACTTATTGTGACCTTAAGATAAGGGGCTCTGGTGGCATAGTGGGCTATATACTGGCTGCTAACCATGACATTAACAGTTCGAACCCACCAGCTGCTCCACAGGAAACATGAGGCTATCTATTCCCATAAGATTAAAAAAATCTCAAAAACCTAGAGGGGCATTTCTACCCTGTGCTATGGGCCTGCTGTGAGTCAGAATTGACTCGGGTAGTGATTTTTCACTTGGACCTAACAAGATGCCTATGGAGACATGAATCAGGCAGATACAACTTGCTTTCAATATTAGGTAAATATTTTATTTCAACATGGTATGCTTTATAGTAAATCTAAATATTTTGTTACATTGATATTATTTGAGAACATAATTTTTTCCAATTGTCATTTGTGTAAAACAGTCTTTCAGTTTAGGCTTTTACAATTTAAAAAAAAGTATTTTATAGATAAGATAGGGAGCATTAAACAGTTCAGAAAGTAACAGAACAGGAAAATAAAAATACATAATAACTTCATTACCTAGAGATAAACACTAACATTATATTAATATTGACCTTTCTACCATATATACTTGTGTACAAGCTGAGTTTTTCAGCACATTTTTTAATGCAGTTTTTGTGGTAAAATTAGGTTCCTAGGCCGATATTTGGGTCAGCTTATAATTAAGTATATACAGTACTTCTGGTTATATATCAATTACTGCTTTTTAAATTAACAATTTGTATTCTTAATCCAAATAGTTAAGTACCATATACCTTTTACTTAAACGTTCATTTATTCACCTTTTGAGTTTGCTAAAAAAATTAGTAAATTAAAAACGCTATTAACACATGATTAAATATTCAAACACATAGAAAGATAATATGAAAAGTCTGTCTTGTCTGCTTTAAGGAATATCCAAGGATGGATATGTTACCCGTATTTGTCTCTTAACCCCTCTTTCCCTAAAGTAGACTGTTGGTGGGAGATACAAGTAAAAGTTGATGAAGAAATGGTGTGGGGGCCATATCTGACCACTTAGGGCCTCACAAAGGAGGAAGACCCAGCAGCCACCGTTGAATCAATTCTGATTCATAGAGATCTTTATAGGACAAGGTAGAACTGCCCCTGTGAGTTTCCAAGACTTTAAATCTTGACAGGAGTGAAAAACCTCATCTTCCTCGTGAGGAGTGGCTGATGGTTTCAAACCGTTGACCTTGTATTTAGCAGCCCAATGTGCAACTCATTACGCCACAGGAAGATGGTATATCCAACTCTACATGGACCCAAGACTGATTTCCAGAGCAGAGTTCAGACATGTCTTCACGCTCCATGCTTCTTTACCCTATTCTGTGGCCTTCTCCTGCTCTGCAGGACTTGATAATATGTTGTGATAACCACACAGAATTCACAGATAGTACTTAATGATTATGGGGACTTATTAAGGAAGTTAAAAGCCAGAACCAGAAAGCATTAAGGAAACAGTGATTGTTCCACAACAGAGCCGCCTCTTAGCCTGTGGTCAAGTCTCCCATTCTTAGCTTCTCAGCCGCAGAGTCCATTGGCCTCTGCCTTGTCTGTGAAGTTTGCCTGCTGCTCTGCCTCACTGCTTCATGGTCTTGTTGGTGTGGCTCTTCTTCTGCTTCTGCCACTGCAGGCAGGCATCTTTGACTGGCTCCAATGTCACTGGGGGCTTTTCTTCCTTGAGGGCTCGCTCTTCCTGTTTCTAAGATAGCTCTTTTAGACCTCTGAGAAATGACAAAACTTTAAAATGATACTGGTATGCTGTTGGTAAAATTTTCAACATTATCTTGGAAAAAGATGAAATCACAAGTTTGTTTGAAGGAAGATTATTAATTACAGTTTGAAAATTTAGTAAAACTCATGCATTTAACGCACTTGGTTTTTAATGCTTTTATTATTTCTGGTTTCACTTTTTAACTTTTAAGAAAAATGTTTTCATTATGGAATAATTTCAAACTTAACAAAACAGTTCTAAAAATAGTACAAAGAATTTCCATATGCCTTTCACCCCAACTCCTCAAATGTTTTTAAAAAAAAATCATTTTATTGGGGACTCTCACAGCTCTTATCACAGTCCATACATCCATTGTGTTAAGCACATTTGTACATATGTTGCCATCATAATATTCAAGACGTTTTCTTTATACCAGAGCCTTTGGTATCAGCTCATTTCCCTCCCTCCCTCATGAATCCTTGATAATTTATCAGTTAATATTTTTTTCATGACTTAACATTGACTGCTGTCTCTCTGCACCCACTTTTCTGTTGTGTATCCCCCTGGGAGGGGGTTATTTGCAGATCATTGTGATTGGTTCTCCCTTTCTCGCCCCACCTTCCCTTTCCCCTTCTGGTATCACTACTCATTATTGGTCCTGAGGGGTTTATCTGCACTGGAGTCCCTGTGTTTCGAGCTCTTATCTGTACCTGTGTACATGCTCTGGCCTAGCCCCAGTTGTAAGGTAGAATTGGGGTCATGATAGTGGCGGGGAGGAAGCATTGAAGAACTAGAGGAAAGTTATATGTTTCGTCAGTGCTATACTGCACCCTGACTGGCTCATTCTTCCTTGTGACCCTTCTGTAAGGGAATGTCCAAACGTCTACAAATGGGCTTTGGGTCTCCACTCCACCTTCCCTTCATTCACATCAATGATTTTTTGTTCTGGGTTCCTCACATGTTAACCTTTTACATAACTATAATATTAATTCTATTGAGGTCATTAAGTAGGTTCTAACTGATAGCAATCCTGTCTGTGAACAACTGCCATTCTCTCCATTGTTGTTTGAGCCCATTGTTGTAGCCACTGTGCTAATCCACCTTACTGAGTCTTCTTTTTCTCTGATCAAGCATGATGTACTTCTCCAGGGACTATGTCTGCCTGTTAACAGGTCCATGATACATAAGATTAACTTTCATAAGCCTCACTTCTAAGAATCATTTTGGCTGTGCTTCCTTCAAGTTAGATTTTTTTGTTCTTTGGTAATTGTTGGTTTATTCAGTGTTCCTTCACCAACACTACCATTTTAATGTGTTGATTCTTCTTAAAGAACACTGTTTCAGTAGTGGTGGTCGACTCAACAATCTATGTTGTGCAGATAGTACAACTTTGGCTCTTTAAAGTATAGATAACGCGAAACACTGAAAATCAAAGATAGGTGTGTATCAGTGTCTAAATCAGTATGGATCACACCTGAACTTAAAGTAAAATTTCTAACAAGCTCACCCCGTGGTCCCGTGGATCTGTGTCTTGCTTCAACAGTGTTTAAACGGAACAGATCCGGGGACTCCCTGTCTCCAACCTTCCGCTTGCTCCACTTTCCTTTTCGGGAGCATCTTCTTGGCCAGCCCCTCCTACTGGGACCAGCGAACACTTTTAGTTGGTGTGTGGTGACATCCACACCGACCCATCATGAGCACTCAGATTGGTCAGAATTATCTCGCCGCCGCTGAGGCCGGCGTCCACCATCTGGTCAACCTGCATCTGCGGGCCTCTTACACCTACCTCTCTCTGGGCTGCTTTTTTGACCACGACGACGTGACCTTGGAGGGTGGGGGACACTTCTTCCATCACCTGGCGAGCGTCTCTGGAAGCTGCAACACCACGCGCCCTCTCCTAGGATGTGCAGAAGCCTTCCCAAGATAAGCAGGGTAGAACCTGGGCGCCATGGAAGCTGCCCTGGCCCTGGAGGAAAAACTTACCCAGGCCCTTCTGGACCTGCATGCCGTGAGGTCCACTCACGCTGACCCCCATCTCGGTGACTTTCTGGAGAACCACTTCTGGGACAAGGAGGTGAAACTGCTGAAGAAGATGGACTACCACCTGACCCACCTCCTCAGGCTGGCCAGCCCCCAGGCTGCGTGGGGCGAGGATCTCTTCCAGAGGCTCACCCTCAAAGACGACTAGGAACCTGCAGCACCGCCGAGCCACCTGCCAGGGGTCCTCTGCATACCCCCTGCCGGCCTTAGCCTCTCTGCCTGAACCTGTCCCTGCGCCAGCTGCAGCGTCAGCGTCAGCGTCCGGGAGCCCCTCCCCCAAGCCGGGAACCACATGGAAACAATAAAGCTTTTTACAGCAAAAAATAAAAAGAAATAAAATAAAATTTCTCACAACTGGGCCAATAAACAACAACACGATACGCACAGACAATACTGAATATCAAGGATTTCATAATACTGGGATTCACAATACCCATGGAACAGTTCATTCACATATAACTACAGTACAGTGAACAAAATCCAGAATTTTAACATTATATGATAAAAATAATATTGTATAGGCTTTATTCGAAATTTACCAGAAGCTTCAATGTCTGATTTTAATAGAGGGCTTTCTCCAGGATGGGTCACATATTGCATTAGGTTGTCATGTCTTAGTTTCTTAGTCTATCTTTTATGACTATGCCAGTTTTGAGTAGTGTTGGTCAGTTTTGAAAGTTGTGACATTAATTGAGTTTCTTTGGTGTTTCCTCATGATTCAGGTTATGCATTTTTGGCTTGAATATTAGAGAAGTTTCATAACTTGTCATTTTTATTACAGTACATTGGGGGTTCATTGTGTTGAATTGCCCTCTTTTCCATTTGGTGTACTATGGAAGAAACTTTGAGGGAGCTACTCTGAGACTATATAAATGTCCTGTTTCTTATTGTGCTCTTATTCAGCAATTCATTGTTATTCTTGCCTGAAACTGTTACGCTGCTGTAGTTTTTGTTAAGTGGAATATGTTATTGTCCACATACCTTTGCATAGTCAGTAAAACACTAATAAACATTTTTGTGATATTCTTTGATTTGAGCCAAGATCCACCTGACATCAGCAATGTTTTTCACATCCTCTTATTCCATGTCTTCATCTGAGTCTGACCTGCATTTCTGGAAGCTCCCTGTCAATGTACTGCTGCAACAGTTGTTGGAGTATCTTCAGGAAATTTTCATTTGCATGTGGTATTGATGATACTGTTATATAATTTGCACATTCTTTGGTCACCTTTTTTTTTTCTTGGAAAGGTTTTATTATGGGGGAGGGTGCTTTGTCCTTCTTGGAAGCCGCCTTCCTCCTGGTGGCAACATACTGTTCCAGCTCCTCTCTTCTTGGCATGGATGCATCTTCCCATCTGTTTCTTGATGGACTGAAGCGCCTGCCTCCCTGTGGACACCTTGAACAGCTCAGTGACCTGCAACTTATAGGGGCAGGCGTGAAGCAGAACACCTCCTGGAGCATGCCCCACAAGTTCTCGCTGCGCTTCGTGAGAGGCCTGCGTAAGTGGAGGTAGCTGCGCATGTTCTCGGTCACCTTGTGGCCCTTGTTGAGGCCGATGGCCATAGGGTAGTGCACAGCTCTGGCTGCGACTCTTCAATGGCTGCCATGCCAGAAGCATTACTTTTCTTTAGAATGGTACAAATGTGGATCTTTTCCAGGCAGTTGGCCAGGTAGCTGTTTACCAGATTTCCAACCTAGATATCTCTATCTTATTACTATGACTAGGATTCCAATTATAATATTGAATAGAAGTGGGGAGAGTGGTCACTCTGGTCTTATTCTTGATTTCAGGGGAAGGCATATGTTGGCCTGTCATCTGTACTGTGTATTATATTAAAGGAATTTCTCCTCTATTTCATTCATCTTTAGAGTTTACTTTAGGAAAGGCTATTGCATTTTATCACATGCCTTTTCTGCTTCATTGAGATGATCCTGTGATGCAATGTATTATTTTTGATAAATTTTCTAATGTTTAACCATTCCTGCATTCTTGAAATAAATCACACAAAATGTCATGGTGCCATAGCTATTTAATATGCTGTTGGCTTCTGTTCATTAATATTTTGTTGAGAATTCTTGTGTCTGTAATCCTGAGAGATATTGGACTATAATTTTGGAATGCTTTCTGTCTTGGTTGTGTATCAGGTTGTGTTTGCTTTATAGAATGAATTAGGTAGTATTCCCTTCCTCTCTTTTGGGAGATTTTAGAGTATTGGTGATATTTGCTCTCTGAATATTTGGTAGATTTCTCCAGTGAGTCCATTTGTTCCAGGAATTATTTTGTTCTTGTTGTTGGAAGGTTTTTGATCACTGATTTCATCTCTTAACTTGCTGTGTGTCTGTTAAGATTGTTTTCTCTTGAATCAGTTTGGGCCGATTTTATAGGTCTTGGAATTTGTCCATTGCATTTAGGTTTTCCAGTTTGTTGCCATACAGTTGTTAAATATATTTTATAAATCTCTATCTCTGTTGGATCAGTTGTAATCCCCCCTTTAAAGTTGATTATTTGATTTTCTTCTTTTTCCTTTGTCATTCTAGCATAGCATGTACTGGGTTTGATGTGTTAAAAAAATCAACATCTGGTTTTTATTTATTTCTCTGTTTTTAATTTCATTCTCTGATTAAAAAAATTTTTTTCTAGTATGTTTAGGCTTAGTTTGCATTTCTCTTTCTGGTTCCTAGAGTTGTTGAGTTAGGTTTTCAATTTGAGTTCCTTTTTCAAATTTGCATATTGGCATTTGTTGCTATAAATTTTCCTCTGAGTACTGCCTTTGTTGTATCACATGTTTTGGTATGTTGTGGTTTCATTTTCAGTTGAATGTAAGAAAAGTGAAATTTCTCATTTTAGTTGTTCTTTGACTCATTGTTAGTTTAATAATGTGTTGTTTAATTTCTATATTTGTATGTATTTTCTTTTTCTGTTATTGATTTTTAATCACTCCATTGTGGTCAGGGAAAATACTTGTTATGACTTCAAAGTTCATCTAGACCTGCTTTGTGCTCTATCCTGGAGAATATGCACTAGAATAGAATGTATATTATATTGCTTTTGGGTAGCATATTCTATATATGTCAAATATAGTAGGTTTATAGTGTCATTCAGATTTTCTGTTACCTTGTTGATATTCTTTCCAGATGTTCAGTCCAGTATTGAAGGTGGTCTATTGAGGTCTTTAATTGTAATACAGCAAATCTATGGGTTAAACATCCTAATTATAGACAGTTCATACTTAAGAAAGGATAGCCTTAATATAATACTGACTATTGTTTTGAAAATTAGAATTAAAAACAAGTCTGGGTGCTCTATCTCACACAGCACTCTACTTTTTCTGCTTTGTGCCCCACAGCAGTGTACTCCTCAGCTAAGTTCTCTAATTCATTGCACTGGCCCCAATCCCCACAGAACTTCCAGCTGATTCTCACAATTGCAGGGTTTATTGTGGAGGCTAACAGATTACAATTCAGGTGAGAAATGCTCAGGATACAGTTGTTGATTCAGGGCATGTTACAGAGTTCCTTTAGGACTACTAATAGATGCCCAAAGGACATGTCATTGTACTGTAAGCCTTACCCCAAGGCCCTCAGGTTGAGCTACATGGGTCAGGAAACACAGCTCCCTGAACTAAGTGCCTACCATGCACCTCACTCCACAAGCCAGCCTCCTGCCCCAGCGTATTTAGCTTTTACTTGCTTTGTTTCTAGCTTTTACTTACTTTCCTCTGGCTCGTGGTTGCTCTGCTACTCTTGTGTCACTCCTCTGATGTCAGAGCTGCCTCGAATCTACATAGAACCCTCTCGGGGAGGGACAACAGAAAGGTGGGCGAAGGGAGACATCGGACAGTGTAAGACATGAAAAAAGAAAGATTACTTATCAAGGGTCATGAGGGATGGCGGGGGAGAGGAAAAATGAGCTGATACCCAGGGCCCAAGTAGAAAGAAAATGTTGCTATCAATATATATACAAAAGTGCTTGATATAATGGATGGATGTATGGCTTGTGATAAGAGCTGTACGAACCCCAATAAAATGTTTTTTTTTAAAGCCTCGTGGTTCAAGGAGGTTCACTACGCAGAGTTCGTGGGGTCCAGAGGGCACTCTCCGCCCTGAACTTTTGCTGGCAGTGAGGTGTCCTTCCCTCATACTTCTGAGATGGCTTGTTTTATTCCTAATAATTTTTTATAAATTTTATTCCTAATGATAATTACAGTGAATCCATCTGTATCTTCCCCTACCTTCTCTTAACCAGACCTATCAGGAAAAACAAACAAACAATTGGCTGGAGTTAAAGACCAAGCCATATTATAATTCGTTGTACTGTAGTAAGTCAAAGATACTGCAACAAAATCACAGAAGTCTCTAAACGAAAATATCAACATGTGAAGCTACTGTTTCTTGACATCTGAGATTGCTATGTGCAGAAAGCAGAAGTCTCGATTGGAGGCTGTACTAATACCTAAGAATGCTGAACATTTACAAGGAACAAAGTTTAGTGCCAGGATGCCATGCCTTGTTTGGATGGAATGGAAAGTGAAGAGCAGAGTTATGAGGGGAAGT
This sequence comes from Tenrec ecaudatus, assembly GCF_050624435.1. Lineage (NCBI taxonomy): Eukaryota > Metazoa > Chordata > Mammalia > Afrosoricida > Tenrecidae > Tenrec > Tenrec ecaudatus. The sequence goes on from NC_134536.1 coordinate 85,400,459, forward strand.
GTTAGACATGGAAACACTGCCTTTTGAAGTATATAGACTTACAGGGAGGTTATGTTGAGAAACAATAGTTTCACATTTTGGTGTTTTTATTGAATAAGGGTTTTCTGTGATTCATAGGAGGTTTTCTTCAGAGCAAGTAATCAAAGAGAGAATCTCCAGGATAAAGTAATAGCCCTTTTAGAATCTAATCTCTGAAGTGACAGACTGTCACTGCCATGTTTTATTTGTTGGAAGTGAGATACTAAATCCAGCCTGCACTCCTAGGGGGATTAAGTGCTAGTTCTTTAAGTAAGGCAGGGTCAAAGAATTTGTAGATGGGTTTATACTTCAAACAAAAGCAAACTTAAAAAAAAATCATTGTATTGGGGCTCATACAACTCATCACAATCCATACACACATCAATTGTATAAAGCACATTTTAGCATTCATTGTCCTCATAATTCTCAAAATTTGCCTTCCACTTGGGTACCTGGAATCAGCCCCTCATTTTCCTTTTCCCCCACCCCCTCCCTCCCCTTCCCCCCTCCCTCATGAACTCTTAATAATTTATTAATTATTATTTTATCTTACACTGCCTGGTATCTCCCTTCACCCACCTTTCTGTTGCCCATCCCCCAGAGAGGAGGTTATATGTAGATCCTAGGGATCCATTCCCACTTTTTACCCCCCCCCCACCCCATCCCTCCCGGTACTCTCACTGCTGGTCCTGAGGGGTTCATCTGTCCTGGATTCCCTGTGTTTCCAGTTCCCATCTGTACCGCTGTGCATCCTCTGGTCTAACCAGGTTTGCAAGGTAGAATTGGGACCATGATAGTTGGGGAGAGGAAACTTTTAAGAACTAGAGGAAGGTTGTGAGTTTCCTTATTGCTACATTGAACCCTGAGTAACTCATCTCCCCACTACTACTTTGCAAGGGATGTCCAGTTGTCTACAGATGGGCATTAGGTCCCCATCATGCATTCCCCTCATTCACAATGATATGATTCCCCCCTCTCTACCTTTGGTGCTTGAAGCCTGGTTCCCTCAGCCCTTCATGATCACACATGTTGGTGCTGCTTCTATGTGGGCTTTGTTGCTTCTGGGCTAGATGGCCGCTTGTTTACTTTCAAGCCTTTAAGACCCCAGAAGCTATATCTCTTGATAGCCAGGCACCATCAGCCTTCTTCACCACACTTACTTATGCACACATTCGTCTTCGGCGTTTATGTGGAGAAGGTGATCACAGATTGATGGTTTTTGTCCTTTGGTATCTGCTACCTGATCCCTTCAACACGTTGTGTTCACACAAGCTTGTGTGCTTCTTCTCTGTGGGCTTTATTGCTTCTGAGCTAGATGGCCGCTTGTTTACCTTCAAGCCTTTAAGACCCCAGACGCTATATCTCTTTGATCACTGGGCACCATCAGCTTTCTTCACCACGTTTGCTAATGCACACGTCTGTCTTCAGCAATCATGTCGGGAAGGTGGGTATCATGGAATGACCGTTTAGCTGAGCAAGGTGTTCTTGCATTTAAGGGAATGCACACGAGGAGGCCCAATGTCCACTTGCTACCCTACTACTAAACTTATAAATATATGCACATAGGTCTATTTCCCCCCTAATCATAAACATATTTACATATGAACCTGTCTGTTTTTAGGCTTCTGTATATGTATGTCCTTTTCCTCCTACTCCTTTCCTCTATTTCCTTATGCTTTCCTCCTGTCCCACTACCATGTTCAGCCTTCATTCTGGTTTCAGTAATTCCTCTGTTACCTTGGCCTTGGTCACTCCCTACCAGTCCTCCCATCCCCTCCCTCCACTGGTTTTGAACCAGTCGTTGTTCCCTTGTCCCTGGGTTGGCCAACACCTCCTCCCTTCCCCTACCTCCCACACTCTCATGTCCCTCCGGGACCACTGGTCCTGTTATTTTCTTCTCACGTTGTTTGTCCAGCCTATCTTATCTAGGTGGACCTGCAGATATATTAATATGTGCATAAAATTGGGGATGTCTTTGACAGCACCAAAGTGGCACATAAGAACATGGTGACAACCGCAGCAACACCGACAAGCTAACAAACAAAAAAGCCACTGACATACAAACTTTAAAAGAAGAGAAACAAAGAAAAACAAAACAAAAAGAAAAAAAAGCCTGTTAGTAGTTCGAGGTCTGTTTGTTGACCTTTAGGAGTGTTTTCTGGACGAGTCTGATGGGGTGCCACGTCCTGGTCCCTAAGTCCATCCTTTATATTCCCTCAGAACCTCCTTGCTTTGCTTCCCCCGCTGCACGCCCCCAGTATTTTGCCTCAGTGTGGTGGGGTCAGCTCAGTTGCACATCCCACACTGTGTCTCAGGTGCTGTCCTGTGTAGGGCCATGGGTCAGTGCAGGATGTCGCATCTCACCGTGGGGCCGGCTATATGGTCCTCTCTGTACAATGGGCCCTCCGAGCTGGGCTATTGTCTCTGAGCTTGGTGGGCCCAGGTGTGCTCTGCTCCGTTCTTCCTCCTTCCTTTGCTTCAGCTTCCTTCTGGGTGTGATGTGGTAGGTCAGTTCCTTTCCCACACCAGATGATCTATTTTCCTTTTCTGTAGTACTCCCTGTCATGGTGGGGATCGGGCTAATTCTGGTTAGGGCCGGTGTATGGTCCAGTATCCCTGTGGATTTCTCCGCACGTTGCCCTCCTGGTTTGGCCTGTTATTGTGGGGTCTGTATGCACATTACAGTTCTGTGGAGTCACAACCAATAATCAACCCCTGGGTGGGTTAGTGCCCTGTTCCCCCTGTGCCATCAACTCAATTTCTCCCTGCCCCGCTTCTCCCTCCACCTGCCCCCCTTCCTCTTCTTTATGTTGGGCTCTCATGTAGCTCCCTAGGTATGCCCTCCCTCCACCTATCTATGCTTCCACCTGTTTATTTCGAGATAGGTGTTTATTCTTCTACTCTTGCCGTGCTGATTGTACTTACCTCAGGCGACTCATGTTATACCTGTCCTTTTGAGTTTGGCTTATCGCGCTTTACATGATTCCTTCCAGCTCTTCCCACAAAATGACGTGTTTAATGTGATTGTGCTTTTCAATGCTGCATAGTACACCATTGTGTGTATGTGCCAGAGTTTACTAATCCACTCATCTAGCGATGGAAACTTCGACTGTTTCCAAGTCTTTGTGATTGTGAATTGTGCCACAATAAACATTGGAGTGCAGATGACTAGCCGTGTTTTATTTGTTGCTTCCACTGGGTATATGACCAGTAGAGGAATGACTGGGTCATACGGAAGATCAATTTCCATTTTCTTTATAAGTATCTCCAGATTGCTTTCCACAGCAGCTGTACAAATCTACATGACCACCTGCAGTGGAGGAGGGTTCCAACTTCACCACAGCCCCTCCAACACTTGTTGCTCTCTGATTTGCTGATTTGGGCTAGCCTCAGGGGTGTTAGGTGGTAACTCATGGTTGTTTTGATTTGCATTTCTCTTATGGGTAATGACCTGGAACAGTTTCTCATATGCTATTGGCTATATGTGTCTCCTCCCTAGTGAAAGTTCTTTTCCGTTCTTTTGCCCACTTCCTTAGGAGGTTAACTGTTTTCCTCTTTTTGCGGTCATGATGGTGTTGTAGATTTTAGTAATGAGCTCTTTGTCCGATGTGACATTACTAAATATCCTCTCCCAGTCTGTGGGTTGTCTTGTCACCCTCTTGGTGAAGTCTTTCAAGGTACACAGGTGCTTTATTTTTATTAAATCCTATTTGTCGATTTCCAGTTCACCTGTGTGTGTACCCTTCCCTATTGCAATGAGCCTATGAGTTCCCTGGGCCAGTGTTCTGAGATTAGTCCCAATTCCCTCCTTTATGGTCCTGATGGTTTGGGGTTTAACTTTTAGTTCTGTGATCCTCCTTGAGTTTATTCTTGTGCATGGGTGAGGTAAACGTCTTGTTTCATCTTTCTACATGTGGCTATCCATTGTTTCCAGCACCACTTGTTAAAAAGGGCATCTGCTTCCCACTTGATGGTTTTGGGACCCTTGTCGAAGATCAGTTGTCTATATGCTGATAGTTTTTTTCTTGGGCTTTCTATTTGTTTCCACTGGTCTGAGTGGCTGTCGTTATGCCAGTACCATGCTGTTTTGACCACTGTAGCTGTGTAATAGGCATTAAAATCAGGTAAGGTGAGTCCTCCAACTGTGTCCTTCTTCTTGAGGAGTTCTTTGCTAATTCTGGGTTTCTCCCCTCTCCATATGAAATTGGTGGTCTTTGAAGAAAGTTGATGGTATTTAAATTGGTATAGCATTGAACTTATAAAGTGCTTTAGGTAGGATTGTTATCTTTACTATGTTAAGCCTTCCAATCCACGAGCGGGAGATATTCTTCCATTTGTGGAGGTCCCTTTTGGTTTCCTGTAGTAAGGTATTATAGTTTTCCTTGTATAGGTCTTTAGTATTTTTTGTTAAATATATTCCTAGGTATTTCAGTTTGTTCTTAGTTACTGTGAATTGTACTTCCTTCATAACTCCCCCCCTTGCATGGTCCTGTCCAATGGGTATCGAAAACCTACCGACTTGTGTTTATTGATCTTGTATCTTGCCACTCTTCCATATTCCTCTATCGCTGTAAGTACTCCAGCTGTGGAGCTTTTGGGTGTCTTCAATGTACAGGATCATGTCGTCTGCAAAAAGCGATAGTTTCACCTCTTCCTGTCCCATTTGGATCCTTTTGATGTCCTTCCACTGTCTTATGTTGTTAGCCAGAACCTCCAAAACGATATTGAGTAGCAGTGGGGGCAGAAGGCATCTTTGTTTTGTACCCTATTTCAATGGGATTGTTTTGTATTGTCTTCATTGACTATGATGTTGGCCGTTGGCCTTTCATAGATAGCTTGTATCAGCTTGAGGAACTTCACTTACCTTCCAGTCCTATCTTCATGAGTGTCTTGAATAGGAATGGGTGTTGGATGTTGTCAAATGCTTTTTCTGCTTCAATGGGTATTGTCATATAGTTTTTATCCTTTTTCTTCTCGATGTGATGCATAATATTAATGGATTTTCAGATGTTAAACATCCATACATCCCAAGGATGAATCCTACCTGGTGTCGTGGTGGATGATATGCTTTGTATACTTTTGTATTCTATTGGCCAATATTTGTTAAGGTTTTTGCATCTGTGTTGATTAGAGATATTGGTCTGTAATTCTCTATACCTGTGGGGTCTTCGTCCTGTTTGGGTATCAAAGTAATGCTGGCTTTGTAAAATAAGTTTGGGAGTTTGCCATCCTCTTCTATGTTATGGAATACTTTGTAGAGGATCAATGTCAACTCTTCGCCGAATGCTTTGTGATTATCCTTTTCCTCTCATTGGGGTCTGTTGTTATAGCCCCTGTTTCATCCCTCATCCTGGCTATTGATGTTTGCTCCTTTCTATCCTTGGTAAGCTTTGCCAGAGGACTGTCAATTTTGTTAATTTTTTCGTAGAATTAGCTTTTAGCTGTATTTATCTTTTGCATTGCTCTCTTATGTATCTTTTGCATTGTTCCCACTGGTTTAACTCTTCCCTGATTTTTATTGTTTCTTTTCTCTTGCTATTGGAGGGGTTGTTCTGCTGAGTCTGTTCTAGTTATTGGAGGTTTTTGTTAGTGTATCTGTCATATGCCTCTCTTCTTTTTTCATATATGCATTTAATGATAGCAAGCTACCTCTGATAAGTGCCTCTCAGTGTCCCATAAGTTTTGATATGTTATATTCTCATTCTTGTTAGTTTCTAGAAACTTCCCAATATCCTCTCTGATCTGGGCTTGTACCCATTCATGTCACAGGAGATCATTGTTCATCCTCCAATTGGTTGCCCTTGCTTTTCTGGACATCCTCTTATTAATCTCCAGCTTTAAGGCATTGTGATCTGAAAAAGATGTCTGGGTAATACATATGTGTTTGAATTTACTCAGGCTGGACTTGTGTCCCAGCATGTGGTCAATTCTTGAAAAAGATTCGTGTGAACTTGAGAAGAATGTGAAATCCTTTGCATTTGGATGGAAAGCTTTATAAATTACGCCCTGTTGTGTGATTTCATTATTTAGCTCCCTGGCCTCTTTGCTGAGCTTCTCTCCCAATGATCTGTCTTTTTCTGATGGCGGAGTGTTAAAGTCACCTACTATGATTGTTGAGTCCGTGATTTCTTTTTCTATCTTTTAAATAGTTTGTTTGACGAAATTCGCCGCACCATTATTTGGAATGTAAATATTCAATATGCTAACTGCTTATTGTTTACTGAACCTTTGAGTATTATGTAGGGATCCCCTTAGTCCTTTTTATGGTTTGGATCTTTAGGTCCATTTTGTCGGAGATTAAAGTATCCATCCCTGCCTTTTTTGAGTTACAATTTGATTGGTAAAGTTTCTGCCTACTCTTTATTCTTAGCACATTCTTGTCTGTGCGCTTAAGATGTGTCTCTTGTAGACAACAGATTGGTGGATTATGTTTTCTGAGCCAGTCCTCAAGCCTTTTTCTTTTAATGTACGAATTGAGTCCATTGGGATTCAGAGTTATTAACACTATCTGTGGATTCTTAGTTGTCATACCCTGTTTTGTGTTTTGGGTCTTTACCTATCTCCCTTCATATCAGTGTGCTGTGTTTGAGTGGAGAGTTTCTATCTTGTCTTCTTTTCCATCTGAGACCCTGTTGTCCTGGTAATTGTTGCTGGTATGTTGGCTTCTAGATGGAGATGGGGTATATGGTGGTCTGTTTGCTCTTGGTGGAGGTTGATCCTCTGGCCATAGTGAGTCAGCCAGTATCTTCCACAGGGTCGGGTGTCTTGCAGCATATTCTTTTAGTCTGTCCTTGTCCTGAAAGACCCTTAATCTCACCATTTATCTTAATGGGTAACTTGGCAGGGTACAGGATTCTGGGGGAGGCATATTTTTCTTTCAGCTATTGGATGATGTTGCTCCATTCTCTCCTTCTCTTCATGGTATCTGCTGATAGGTCTGAGCATATTCTTACTGTGCTCCTTTGTATGTGACTGTCTTCCTTTCTCTTGCTGCTAGTGAAATTTTCTCTTTTTCCTTGAAGTTGGATATTTTACTATTATATGTCTTGGCATATTTTTCTTGGGGGCTACTCTAGCTGGCATCCTTTCTGCTTCCTGTATGAGTGCCTGGTTCTCCCTTGTTAGCATGGGAAAGTTTTCGTCCAGAAATTCCTTTTCTATCTTGACTGTTGACTTGTGTGTTATGCTCTGGTAGACCGATTATTAGAATATTATTCCTGTTTATAGCATCTGTCTTTGATCTCAGGTTATCTTCCTTTTTAAAAATTTTCCTATCTCACTTTCTTGCTTATTTAGGTCTGAGTGTCCTCGAGATCATTGATACGGCTCTCTAACTCCTAAAGCCTAATTGTAAATTCTGTGACCTTTTGTGTGATTTCTGCTACCTCCTGTGTTAGCTCCTGCAGTTCCTTTTGATGGGTGGAATTCATTCCCTCTTTTGTGGACTTCATCTCCTCTATTGTGGCTTTCATCTCCTCTATCATTGCATCCTTATTCTGGGTTGCTTCCCTCAGTTCCTGTATTACTGCGAGCAGACTTCTGAAGATTTCCTTCAGTGGCAGATCTGTATCCGTTTATTCTGTGAGAGATGTTAGCTCTGCTACTATGTTTTGTCTCTCTGTTTTTTTCTTGGAAGTGATGTGTGGTCTGTTGATTTTTCCTCAATCCTTTCATAGGCCCCTTGTTTCTGGGAGGCCAGGGGAACATCATCTGTGTTACTGTTAAGGAATCTTTCAGGTGACTGCCTATGACCTGCTATAAGGATGAGTCAGACTTCTGTGTATGCAGAGTTCCCCAAAGGCTTAGTGACCTGCAGTGGTGAGATGGTTCAGCGACTGAATAGGAGCTGGAGCCTCAGTGAGTGCCCCTAGGCTGCTGTCACCTGGCTTGTTAGGGTACCCTTAGCAGCCCTTTTATTGTTTAGTAATAAAAAAGAAAAATTAAAAAAGTTAAGTATTAAAAAATATTTTAAAGGATTTTGGGAGGAAAAAGAAAAAAAATAAAAGAAAGAAGGAGAAAGCTATAAAAGAGGAGAGAAAATAAGTGATGATAATAGTAAAAGTGGAAGTAGAAAAAAGTGATAGAAGGAAAATTTATAGAAAAGGGGCAGAAAAGAAGTAATAGCAATAATGAAAAAGGAGGAAGAGAGAATAGAGAAAAGAAAACGCAGAAAGTAAAAGAACAAAAGAAAAACCAGCACGAGGTAAAAGATATAAATATATATGTTTAAGGTTTTTCCCCCTTCTTTTCCCTCCAAGATCTAGCGATGCCTAATAGAAGGCAGATGTGGACGAGCCCTTGCTGCCATGGGACAGGGTAGCTGATCTGGGCTCCGGAGCCGGGTTATGTGGGGGGAAAATGCTCTTCGGATCAGCAAGCACTCTCAGGGCCCTGCAGGCCTGTAGAGTTGTGCCTGTGGCGAGAGGCTACACAAGCGGAGAGCCCCACAGGGGCGGACCTCCTGCACCAGCCAGAAAAACCTGGGGCCGCCAGGGGTGCTGAGGGAGGCACAGGCTGCAGCGCCGGCCTTCTCTGCCAGCTGGGAAGGGCTTGGGCAGACTTAGAAGTTGGCACTGTGGACCCTGCAGAGCGCCACGGTGGTGAGAGCCGGCAGTAGTGCACAGACGGCTCCGGCAGGGGCAGCAAAGCCACGTCCTAGGCTTCCTAGCAAGCGGGCGTTTATCGCTTGAGCTGCCAGGCCTGTGCGCGGCGCAGGCTCCTCAGCGACGTGGCCTCAGCAGGTTCGGACTGCGGCGGCTCTGGCGGGAAACATCTGGCAATGGCGCCTGCCCTCCGCCCTAGGAGGAATGCGCCCACGGCAGGCTCAGAGCGTGGAGCTGTTGGTCGCTGGAATTCTCGCAGCGCACCGGGGAGGGCAAAGCCGCTCTGGCCAGAGTGCACAGCCTTGCCTCTTGCGCTCCCAGTAGGCAGGAGCGCCCACTCTTCTGCCCAGCGTTGTTGGCACTGTAAGGGGCACCCAGCGGCAGGCAGGTTTAACGCCCCGGGATGCGACCACAGGTCCCCGCAGTGGCACAGGCCAGCCTGAAGTGGCTTCAGCGGAAAAGCAGTGTGGAGGATAGAAGTGGGATGGGCTCCGGCCGCGCCGGCAGGGAGTACACAGTGCTGGTTCCAGGGCGGGGAGTGGAGCGGGAGCCCAGCTGACGGCGAGCGGCTGGGCAAGCGGGGTGCCTGTGGGGAGGTCCCAGTCAGCAATGGGGTTGGATGGTCCCTTGTGGGGATCGCCCAGGCAGCCCCCGGTGGCCTGCAGGTCAGTTACCCGGGCCTTGGATGAATGGAGGGAGGGACGTGGGCCCAAGGGCAGATCGCTGCCACCTGGGGAGAGGAGAACCGTGGGAAAAGGAAACTTCTCTCCTAGTGGGGTCCTACGAGTGGGCAGCTGCTGTAGGGGTCCGGCCACCGCTGCGCGTGTCTCAGCAGAGCAACCAAGCTACTCTGGTTGCGGGGTCCTGGTCTGTGGATGGAGTTGGGTTATAGCAACTCATGGCTGCAGTAGTGGCAGCCTAATGACCCGGACGTCCCACGGATCACCGGGTCACCGTCTCAGGGCAAATGCGTGGGGTGCGGTGGGAGCGGGGTGCTGTCCTTGGGGGATATTTTACTCACCAAACTCCTACCACTCGGCTTCCTGGACGCCAAACCTGCCTTGTTGGAAAGAGCTCTCAGAGGATGCGGGTCCCCTGGTCCGCCATCTTCTGCTAATCCCCGGAAAGCTCGCAAACTTTTGTGTAAATTAAACTGATACGACGATCCTGAGTTTGAGTGTGCTACTGTATTTTGGGGACGGATCTTCTGTAGTTGTCAGTTTAGAATGTTTAAAATTTAATATTTTTACAATGCTATAATAAAATTCTTCTAGGTGAACATTTAAAAATATGAGTAACTAAATGTGGAGGAGGCTATAAGTAGATTCTTGTAATCGGTTCCCCCTTTCTACCCCACATTCTCTACCCTCCAGGCATCACCACTCTCACCTCTGGTCCTAGAGGTTATCTGTCCTGGATTCCCTGTGTTTCCAGTTGCTATCTGTACCTATGTACATCCTCTTGTCTAGCCAATACTACACTTACTACTACACCAATATTTTAAAGATTATATTTGGAAATACTATATTTCAATGATATATTAAAGAATTTCTTGACAGAACATTTCCCCCCAGTTACCTTTGAGCTACTTACTTTCTACTCCAGTTAAAGAGTTACAGGGGTGGCTCTACCCTATCCTATAGGGTGGCTATGAGTTAGAATTGACTTGATGGCTGTGAGTTTTTTTGTATTTTATAGTTTCACTAGATGGCAGTAGAGGACCAGCTTTAATTCTGGCTTCCTTTGTTAAGCAGAATATTAGTGGTACCCAGTGCATTGTACATCTTATATTTCCCAAAATGTTAGTTTTTGATTATTAAGAATTTGGTAATGATTAATACAGTCTTGTATACAATAACATTGAAAGCATAGCAATTTTTTCATTGTTGATTTGTTCTTTTGTGCCATCCATTTGAATTATATTTGTAGATGACCTTTTAGTGTCATTTTGCAATTATTTTTTGTAATAACAATTTAGTCCCACAGTAAAGCATCTAACAGAGTTTTATCTGCTTTAGGACACTGAGACGTTTTTATGGTAGATTTTCCAACAGTGAAAGAATGTGAAGATTTTTATCCTATGTGGGTTATCTTTGCTGACAATTGTTGGTGCTAGGAGAAGGATTTACATAGAAAAAATTGATGATGGAATGTGGCTTTTCTGTTTGAGATAGTGAGATTTATGTTTATAGATAGAAGAATTATTTGACTAGTCTGTGGCTTATGAAGAATAGTGTATTCTTTTGGATATGTGTTTGTTACCTATTTGGGGAAAGAAATGTCTGTAATCATACCCTTTTTTTATCCAGTGTGTTTCATGGTGATTTGGATCCCAAAGGCATTAGTGTCTTTGAATGAAGTCAGCTGAAAACCAGTAATTATGGCAACTTTTCTTAAAACTGTGAATTGGATTTGATGATTTACTAGGCTGCACATCTCTGGCTGTCAGCTCAGCTCTTATGTCTGGTGCTGCTGTTTTTGTTGGCAGGTGAACTTCCTGGACAAATCTTATTTTAGTAACGCTTTGGAATTTAGAAAATTTAATGTTTTGAATAACTTTACATGAGTAGAGCACAATTTTGTTTCCTCAAAAATTATTAAACATTGCATTTAAGCCTTTTAGCTATTAGTATAATGTAAGCTACTGGTCAGAGTTACAGAATGTAATATATAATTCAGACAAATCAAAGTGCCTCTTTAAATGATAAACTTTAGGCCACTGGAGTTAGTTGCCTTAATACTTTGCATCTGCATTATATTTATTTTTGCAGTCTTGAATAGTAGTTAGCTATTTGCATTTAGTGTTTCTTTTTTGAAGTTAGTGCACTTTGACTTTCTCCTGGTACTACTATGTGAACCTGAAGAAGACTAGTTGAAACCCGTTAATTTCTAATAGTCTAATCCGTTGAGCATTACTTACGAGAAAAGATTGGTTCTAAGTGTTTTCACGTTGCTTCTGGCTCTTAGTGACCCTGTGTACAAAGGGACAAAATACTTCCATATGCTGCTCCATCTCCAGAATCATTGCTGTGTTTGAGCCCATTATTGCAGCGACTGTGTCAGTTCATCTAGCTGAGGCATTTCTTCGTTTTCTCTGACCTACTTTAACAAACCTGATGTAGTTCTCCAGAGACTTTCCTTCCTAAAAACATTCAAAGGGGAAAGTCCATGAGATGAAGTCTGGCCATCCTTGTTTCTAAGGAGCCTTCTAAAATCTGTACTACCTTTGAGACAGATTACTTGTTCTTCTGGCAGTTACTGGTATGTTGAATACTCTTTGCCTTCACCATAATTCAAATGCATCAATCTTTCCGGTCTTTGCTATTACATTGTCCAGCTTTCACATACATATTAGTTGTTAGAAAATTTCATGGCTTGGGTCAAGCTCATCTTCGCCCCCCAAGTGACATCTTTGATTTTTAATACTTTATTTATTTAGTTTTTTTTTTTTTGGTGCCTTTTTAAAGCCTTTAAAGAGGCTTTCTTGACAGCTGCTTTTGGGGGTATTGGTTGTGGATCCAAGTAAAATGAAATCCGTAATAACTTCAATTTCCCGTCTGTTTATTGTGATGTTACCTATTGATTCAATTGTGAGGATTTTTGCTTTAAGTTGTAAACCATATTGAAGTGTATAGTCATTGATCTTCATTAGGAAATGCTTCACATCTTCTTCACTGAAGGAAGCAAGATTGTATCACCTGCACATCCTAGGTTCTTAATGAGTCTTTCTCAACTCCTGATGCTGTGTTCTTATATAGTATAGCTTTTAGAATTACTAGCTCAGTGTACAGATTGTTGAAGGATAGTGAGAAGATAGAACACAGAGACACATATTTCCTGATTTTAAGTCATGTACTATCCCCTTTGTCCTGCTCAAACAACTGTCACAATTTATGTACAGGGTCTATGTGATCACAATGAAATGGTCTGGAATTTCCATTCTTTGCGATGTATTCCATAATTTGTTATGATCCACACTGTCAGATGTGTTTGCATAAACATCTCTCTCTGGTTTCAGCCAGATCTTCTATCTGACATCAGCAATGATATCCCTTACTTTATATCCTCTTCTGGATCTGTCTTGAATTTCTGGCAGTTTTTTGTTGATTTACTGTTGCAGCCATAATTTCAATAGAACATTAAGTGCATGTTAATGATATTGTTAGATAGTTTTGACATTCTGTTGGCTCAATTTTCTTGGAGCTAGACCAACGATAATGGATCTCTTCCAGTCTGTTGGCTAGGTAGCTGTCATCCCAGCATTGCATCCATTTATTGAAATGTCTTGATTGGTATTCTTTAGCCTTGTTTTTTGCCAATGCCATGAGTGACTGCAGCTTGAACTCCTTCCTCAAGGATCTTGTGTTCTTTATCATATGTGTGCTACCTCCTGAAATGGTTGAATGCCTCCCAGTTGTTTGTGGCCAGGTAAGCCTGTGTACTCCTTCTATCTTCTTTAGCTGCTTCCTGTGTCCTTCAGTTTTTTGGCCTTAGAATTCTTCATTGCTGCAACTCGAGGCTTAACTCTTTTCTGCTAAATTCAGAAAAACTTTTAAACTTCGGATGCACTTATAATTTTATTTTAGTACATTTCCTGTGTACATGAAGCGTTATTAAAATCAAGTACAATGATAGAGTGTATCTTGCACATGGCGTTTTTAATGATCGTTTTTAATCGTGCAATTAGCCCATTTCTATTTAAGATAGATAATTGAGGATATTAAGAGTAAAATATTTACTGTTAAATATTTATTGCTAAAAGTGAAATTATTTCAAGTTGTTTCAGTTATTTCAAGTAGACCTTTTACTTTCAGCAATCAAAGTATTAATTGTTCTGGTAGAACCAACATGAATATATCAAAAAATTTTGCTAACTTTAAAGAAATTTTCTAGTTTATGATGGACATTTTAAATAATAGCTGCTCTGATTATATACTCAGAATTATCAAATAATGTATATTTTGATGTGTGGTCATTTTTCGTGCTGATAGAGATTTGAGAGGAGCATGGGCTTGTGCATAATTTAAAAAGCTTACTACATGGTTTATCCTTTACATGGGTCAAAAATCTAACTGTAGTATTAAAATGAAAGTGCATGAGGAAATAATATGAAATATAATTGTGCATAAATGACATGGCATGGATTATAAGAATGGAGGACTGAAGGAGAGAATGATTAGTGAAGGATGAGTCACATGGGCAACATAACCTCTGATTTGAATTTTGATTATTATTCCATCTTTATTTTCTTGCTGTTGTTAGGTAGTAAAAAACTATTAATATTTTGGAAATTTAAGGCCACTGAACTAGCAGAGTTGAGTGGTTAGCATAGTGATCTTTTGAGGCACTTTGAAAAAAAGCTATTTCTTGAAATGGAGTATAAAGGTTGATTGGGGAGTATTTTCCATAGTGGCAAAGAACAAGCTGTGGTAGTGGAAAGGGGAAGCAATATTATCTAGGTACTGAGATTATGACCCAGAAAGCCAGCCCTCCTCCTGGCTGCACAGAAGAACCCTGTAGTAATTCTCCTTGAATCAACCCACCCAACGTTTTGCTTTTCAACTTCAGTTATAATTCAAGAGAGGTTAAGTGAACCTTTTTATTTTTATTTTTTTACATTTTATTAGGGGCTCATACAACTCTTATCACAATCCACATATATACATACATCAATTGTGTAAAGCACATCTGTACATTCTTTGCCCTAATCATTTTCAAAGCATTTGCTCTCCACTAAGCCCTTTGCATCAGGTCCTCTTTTTTCCCCTCCCTCCCCGCTCCCCCCTCTCTCATGAACCCTTGATAATTTATAAATTATTATTTTGTCATATCTTGCCCTATCCGGCATCTCCTTTCACCCCTTTTTCTGTTGCCCATCCCCCAGGGAGGAGGTCACATGTAGATCCTTGTAATCGGTTCCCCCTTTCCAACCAGTGAACCATTTTTTGATACTTACTAAATTGTTCCTTTTCACAACACTGGAAGCTTTTATTGACAGATTACATTAGCATTCAGTCTAACAGTGAGTTTTAGAAGTTGTATAATATAAAATGTGAAAATTAGAAGACAATGACTTGACGTAACTCATGATCTTGCTTATTTTCTCATTATTACTTTTTTCTTTATTCCTTTTACCCTAGGAAGGGTCAAAAAAAGAAAATTTCTATAGCTAATGATCGAGGGAAAAATCTGTTGCATATAACTTTGGGGCAAGTGCTTTAGTAGAAACTCCTTTTACTTCAAAATTTTAACTTAATTTTGAATTCTATTGTTTGGCTTTCCTCTTTTCTTGGGTAATTAAAGTGCTAAGGGTGATTAAAATCAACACCCCAAACAAAGACCCAACCAGTTTATGACTCCTATTAATTATGTCTTGTGACCGGTATGTTTGAGAGTAGAAAAAATGTACTTGATAGAGGATTTTTTTAATTGCAATATATTGTTTCATTTGAATTAGATGAAGATCTGACCTCATAAATGTGTAGCTGGAAATGGGGAACACATTTTAATAATTCTTTCAGATAATTTTAGATTTTATCTTTGGTCCCGTAACCAAACTTGACAAGCAGTATTTTCTCAAAAGTTAGTTGTAATGTGGATCTGAAATCCTACAAATGAACTTTTGTTTTCAACTTTTGCATTCCAATCACTTATAACTTTCAATGCATCTTGATCACATGTTTGATCAGTTTCAGATTGAAAACATTGGTAGACTTCTTCAATTTCTTCATCAGTAGCACTAGTGCTTGGTGTTTAAATTTAAATAACATTGTATTGATTGAATTTCCTTGAAGGCTAGTAGATAGAATTCTGACACAAACTGTAGGAAGCTATGTTGAAACCCTGTTCACTTGCAGTTACCCAGCTAATATTTGAAGTATCAGTGACATAGTTTCCAGAAGTACATCAACACACAAGCCACCACAGTACAACAAACTGACAGACAAGTCCTGGGTTTAAAAGTTAAAGATCTTAAAATGAGAAATATTTTGGAACCATCCTCTGAATTGACCAATTATTTTGGACACATACGTGGACATATCCATGCTTTCTGGTGATCCCCCCTTTGGAAGATAAAATTACTCTGACCCTTTGACAGAGTGTAAGCAATTGTCCAATAAATATTCAATAATTGAACTGATTGTATTGATGGCTGTGATTTTCCGAAGTATATTCCCAGTTTTTTTTTTTTGAGGTGCTTCTGGGTGGTTTAGAACTGTCAACTTTCGGTTAGTACCGTGTGTCATAAAATTTAATATGTATACGAATTACCTAGGAAATACAAATTCTGATTCAGTAAGTATATGGTGGGGCCCAGGACTCTAAGCAAGTTCCCAGGTGATGTCAATAGTATTGGTTCAATGATTACACTTTAAATAGCAAGTGTATTTCTCAGGTTATAGGTGAAGATATTAAGTTGGAGAGACCAAGTGATTTGTCCAAAACTCTATGCCTAATTAGAAGTGATGGATTTTAATTTTTTCAATATGATTAAAATTACTATGTTTCTCAGCATAATGAAATATTTAAAAGCCAAGAGAAGTTCCCTCCTCCTAGTTAAATGACAACGAACTCAAACCAGCTGTGTTAGTCTGGATAGACTAGAGAAACAAACTTTATAGACACAAATATGTATATAAGAAAGAGGTTTATATACAAGAGCAATTGACTGTTGAGAAAATATCCCAGCCCTATAAAGCAATGAGACTGAATACAGGAATGCAGGCCAGTGGGTGGGAAGTCTTATGGATCCAGTGATGGTGTAAGCATCTCAGTGTTGGCTGGGGCCTCCACATGGCTCCTCCAGCTCAGGGCACTCGTGTAGCAACCTGTGTCTTGTTAACTGCAATGTCTCCCAGGAAGTGAGCGTGTGTCCTGTACCTCCAAATGAGATCATCAAACTGTGACCTGGTTGACAGGCCAAACTCCATCCCTTCACTTGTAAGTCTCAGATTGACAGCAGATACGTAACTCTACCACACCAGCTTTTTAAAATTTGAATCTGAAAGATGATTTTAAAGATTTTCTCTCTCCTTTAATATGTTGGATTTGAGGAAATGTAAATAAAAGTATATAATGGTTTATTTGGTATCTAGTTATTGTTTTATAATATGTTATAAAATGAGACCACTGCCCTGGTGGTTTAGTGGGCTGTACATTGGGCTGTTAACTGCCAGGTGGGGGTTCAAACCCATCATTCACTCTGTGGGAGAAGGGTGAAGCTTTCTGCTCCTGTGAAGATGTACAGCCTGAGAACTCCACGGGGTCAGTTCTACTCTACCTTGTAGTGGGGCTGCTCTGCGTCACAAATGGACTCCGTAGTAAGTTTGTGGCTTGAGTAGTAGCAGTAATAGTAGTGTTAGAACTTAGTGTACCTTCGCGGTAGGTAACGAGAATCGCCTTCAACACAAAGCTGATTCTCGTGAGGTTGTGGTCAAGCATACCTCCGCTCTCCAACATTTTTACTATTTCAGACACCAGCTGCAGGGCAGCTCTCCAGTGCCCTTTTGCTGAACAGTCTCCTCTTAGGTCCCCCGAGGACAGGCTCCTCTCCGTCCTTTGAGGAAAGTCTCTTCTTGGCCCTACCATCTATCACTAAGACCCTTCTAGGTCTCTTGCTGTCTTCAGTGTTCAAAGCTCTGACTGGGCTGGCAGCTCTTTTAATTGGTTTCTTGTATCCTTTCTCTTTTCTCTTCTTCCTTTGGTCTGTTCTGCTGTTTTCTTCTCGATGTCTCCAAAAACTTCTGTACTTACATACTGCTTACACAAGGAACATGTTACTCCAAATAGGATTACATCCTCAGGCATAGGTGTTAGGATTTCAACACAGAGTTTTTTTGGACACAGTGCAGTGCATAATTACTTTCTGATTTAAGTAGCCACTAAGAAACAAATCTAAGTGATTATAGGAGATACTAAAATATCTATTATAAAATCTGGTATATGTGGTAGAAGCTTCTTGGGTAGAATCATATCCTTTTGTATTTGTATACTCTAGTTTCCGATAAGGATCCCTGATGGCTTAACCACTGACTGCTCCTTTGGTGTACAGTAGATGAGACATTCTATTCCCATAAAGAGTGATAGTCTTGGAACCCACAGGGCTATTCTGTGCTATTTTACAGGGTCACTGTGAGTCAGCATCGACTGCACGGCATTGCGTTTTGCGTTACAGATGGTTACAAACTGCAAGGATTAATATAGCTCAACAGTTTTTGTGTCTTTGGGTAGTGCCGATGATAATACTTTCTGTTCTTACTTGCATTTGAATCTAGTCCGGTTTTTCTAGGGTCGTAAGGTGCTGTTAGGGTTGCATGGATTGGATAGGTGTGTGTGCCCACACACGCACACTCCCATACGTGCACAATTATACACACCTCGCTTGGGTGGAATCACATGGGAGTCCTTCCAGCACTTTAAGATTCCATAACTCTTTAATTCTTAATAGATTGGTGGAAAGAGGGAGGGAACATACTCTTAACAGAAGTGGCAATTAGCAAGATTGCTGGTAGCAGTTCAGTCCTGATTCGACAGTTCTTTTCACTAGTTGAAAGGTGTGCTCTGATATTCTTGTTTCACTCCCGCCAACTCTCTTTAGTTGATTTTGTAAACTGAAATAAGAGGGGGACTTTATCACCCAACTCTTATTATTATGGTAATTATGATTTTTTTGGGGGGTGAGTAAGGGGATAATGAATTCATGTTGACTTAATTATAAATTTACTTAATTTGTATCATTTCTATTTTTTATTTTGATGAAATATGCTGTGGGATGAGGACATGGTAATTTTTTATTATGTATGGTAGCTTTTGAATTTGTGTATATATATATATGTACTTTTATTGTTAGTAAATTTTAAGAAGCTGTTTCAATACATTAGCATATTTTAGGCTCTGAGTTTGTTTTTAGCACTACTGTTTAGAAAACAAGTTTCTAGACAGATTGAGAGATCCACCTGATTCAAATTCTTTTATTTGCTTACTTAAGCAGGAAGCTTCTGATTGCACAGAATTTACTTTGGTTAAGCCTTTTTATGGAAAATGAATTAAGTAGCTATTTACTGTAGTTGTTTGCCTTTGTTTTAATATGTCTGTACTTGGGTTTGTGGGCCATGGATAATTTTTCTGTCTTATCCAGGGTTTGTTTTGTCAAAAACAAAATTCTTTTGTGGATTGTGTAAAATTGTAGCAGTCATAGTAATGATATTTAGTTATGACTAAGTGTACTTGCTGTGAACATTGAATATAATGTAATGATCCAGTTAAACTCAACTCCAAACTCAATTCTGGCCCACAGTGACCCTGTAGGTCACAGTAAACTGCTTCTGTGGGTTTCTGAGGCTGTAAATCTTCATGCGTGTAGAAATGCTCACCTTCCATGGAGTACTTGATGGTTTCTGACTGCCGACTTTGTGATTAGCAACTCACCTCATAACCCACATGCCATGTACTAAATACTTTAAAGATATTTTTTTCTTTCAGTATCATGTTTTAGATGAAAGTTTACACAACCAATTAGATTTCCATCGAACAATTCATATATAAATTGTTCTGTGACTTTGGCCACAAGTCCTTTAATATGTCATCATTCTGATCATTTGCACTCCACCTTTCCCATTTATTAATACAGTTTTCCTGCTCTCTGCCTTCTCATATTTGCTTTTGTGTCAATGCTGAGCATTTGGTCATATATATTGTTGATCGTTTAGAGGAGCACATTCCTCAAGGTTGTTATTTTCAAGTCTATAAGCAAGTATATTATTTTTCTGAAAGGTGACCTCTGGGAGTGGCTTGAATTCCAGGTTAGAAGGGTATCTAAGGGAGATAGCCTTGGGTGTTACTCTGTTCTCAATCAGTCCAGTAAGTCCTCTTTTAAAAAGGATTTTGGCTATGTTCTACTTCTTTCTCCTGTTCTCACCAGGATTTCCACTGTGCTCTACTGGTTAGAACAGTGGGCAGCAGTGGCGAGGCACTGTCTTGGACTCAGCACACTGTGGTTTGTATTGGTCATTAGTCCAGTGGATTACATTTTTTCAATGAGCCTTTGCCTTCCTTCACTCCCTTGCTCCAGAGGGGAAGACACCAATAGTTGTTCCTTAGAGGGTTGTTCACGTGCTTTTAAGACTCCAGATGCTGTTCTGTAGAACATTTTCTGTTGTTGAAGTTTTTAAAATATATCTTAGACTTTAGACTCTTGTTAGATATGCTATTACTAAAAGAAAAAAAAAACATTTCCCTAGTGTGTATGTTGTTCTCTTTTGTTCTTTTGATGAGCCTAAGTATTTACTTTTGGAGGGGGAGAGGATCCTCATTTATCTCATTAATGTATATTCAGTTGTCGGTAGTGTGTATTTATGTCAAAAATGAGGGGAGCACAGTTCTGCTCTGACTATACATGGGGTCACCATGAATTGGAATCAACTTGACAACAGCGGGTTCAATAACAAGCACAAGTGAGTCTAAAAGTACAGGTTTTGGAGTGAATATTCTCCCAGAAGCCCATAAGCATAGTAATCCTACTGTTGGTGCTCAGTATAAATAAACAAAAAAATTTTTTTAATTCAGTTGTGTGTTTTGAAGCAACTAAGCTTTTTATCTCATTATACACTTGATGATTTGTATTATGTTTTGTTATTCTTTGAATTAGGAGAAAGAAATCTAGAAATGAAGCTAGGCAGCTATGCCTTGCTAACCTATGTTATTAGTGTTGATTTTTAAGTTGGGGCAGAGGGAAAGGTTTGCATTAGACTCTTAACTACGTAAGTCTTGCTAGTTAAAGGAATTTCTTGAAATGAAATTCTCAATATCTAGTACAGTCTTATGGAAATAATGTGTTCCTTTTACATTTTTGCCAACTGCAAAATCTCTTTGCATGTTACCTTCTTAAGTACTCTTTGCAACTTTTACCTCTTGCTGCAGGCTTGATTTTATATTATTTGAAATTTAAGCCCAAAATATGTACTGGTAGATCAGCTATTGAGCTAATGTACTATTGTCATCAACTTAACCAATACATAATTTTGATAGTTTATTTTTTGATTACCAGCATACTACCAAAATTGATCTGTGCCACACTTTTATTGTGCAGTTGTGATCAGAGCAGTCATCTTGGATTACTTTTAATGCACATAAGTAGGTTATTTAAGAAATGAAAGAAAATGAGTAGAACGATATGATTTGCCTATAATGTTTGAAGGCAAGTGAATGAGGTTGCAGTTCACGTCTAGAAATGTCACCTAATGTGCAGTGTAAACATGGTCTGCGATTCCAGGTTTTAATTAATTTTATCATTTTCATATTTGTGAAAAATATGGTAAGAATAGAAGTAAGCACTCTAATAATAAAAGTTGGAGAATTTACATTATATATATCATTTTATTGGGGCTCATACCATTCTTATCACAATCCATCCATCCATCCATTGTGTCAAGAACATATGTACATTTGTTCCCATTATCATTCACCAACATTTGCCTTTTATTTGAGCCCTTAATATCTGCTGCTCATTTCCCCCTCCCTCCCCACTCCCCCTACCTCATGAACCCTTCATCATTCATAAATTATTATTTTGTCATGTTTTACACTGTCTGACATCTCCCCCTAGACTTCTCTGCTGTCCATCTCCCAGGGAGGAAACTATATGTAGATTCTTGTAATCGGTTCCCCCTTTCTACCCTAAATTCTCGCCATCCTCCAGGCATCGCAATTCTCTCCACTGGTCCTGAAGGAGTCATCTGTCCTGGATTCCCTGTGTTTCCAGTTGCTATCTGTACATCCTTTGGTCTAGCCAGATTTGTAAGGTAGAATTGGGATCATGATAGTGTGGGGAGGAAGCATTTAAGAACTAGAGGAAAGTTATATGTTTCATCGTTGCTACCTTGCACCCTGACTGGCTCATCTCCTCCCCACAACCCTTCAGTAAGGGGTGTCCGGTTGGC
The DNA here is from genome assembly GCF_050624435.1 of Tenrec ecaudatus. Taxonomy (NCBI): domain Eukaryota; kingdom Metazoa; phylum Chordata; class Mammalia; order Afrosoricida; family Tenrecidae; genus Tenrec; species Tenrec ecaudatus. The sequence goes on from NC_134536.1 coordinate 85,422,018, forward strand.
TACCAATGGGCTTTGAGTCTCCACTTTGCATTCACTCACATTTTCAATTACAAGATTTTTTGTTCCTTGATGCTTGATGCCTGATCCCTTCGACAGCTCGTGGTCACATAGACTGGTGTGTTTCTTCCATGTGGGCTTTGTTGCTTCTGAACAAGATGGCCACTTGTTTATCTTCAAGCCTTTAAGACCCCAGACTCTCTGTCTCTTGATAGCTGGGCACCATTAGCTTTCTTCACCACATTTGCTTATGCACACGTTTGTGTTCATTGATTGTATCAGGGAGGTGGGCACCCATTGATAAGATTTTTAGTTCTTTGATGTCTGATAACTGGTCCCTTCTACACCTCGTGGTCAGCCAGGCTGTTGTGCTTTTTCCATGTGGACTTTGAGGCTTCTCAGCTAGATGGCTGCTTGTTTCCTTTCTTTGGTTAGGTTTGCCAGAGGTCTATCAATTCTGTTAATTCTTTCAAAGAACCAACTTTTAGTGGCATTAATTTTTCCATAGTTTTCTTGTTTTCCTTCTCCTGTATCTCGGCTCTGATTTTTATTATATTTATTCTCTTGCTATTAGTAGGATTGTTCCTGTTGACCTTGGTGTAAGTATAGTGTCAGCATATCACCCAAGAGTCTCTTCTTTTTTAATGTGTGCATTTATTGCTATCAGCCTTCCCCTGATAAATGCCTTTGCTGTATTCCATAGGAATTGGTATGTCGTATTTTAATTCTCATTGGTTTATAGAAACTTCCTGATTTCATACCTACTCCTTTTACAACAGGAAATTATTCGTCCTCCAATTGTTTACCCTTGTTTTCTTCAATGTCCTTCTTTTAATTTCCAACTTTATGGCATAATAATCAGAGAGAGATGTTTGTATAACCTCTATTTGCTTGAATTTACTGAAGTTCGACTTGTGTCCCAGCATGTGGTCTACTTTCAAATACGTGCATGTGTCCTTGAAAAGAATGTGAATTTTTTTGCATGTGGGTGGAAAACTCTGAAAATATCTGTCAAGTCGTCCAATTATGCTATTTAGATCTATAGCCTACTTGTTGAGTTTCTTTCCTAATGATGTCTTTTTCAGAGCGTGGTGTTTTAAAGTCACCAACTGTAATTGTTGAGCCTGTGATTTCTTTTTTCATCTTTTGGGGTGTTTGATTTACGAATTTCACAGGTCTCTCGTTAGGTACTTATATGTTTATTATGTTCAGTGGTTCTTGGTCTATTGTTCCCTTGAGCATTATACAGTGTCCCTCCTTGTCTCTTGTTATGGCCTGTATCTTGAGGTCAATTTGGTCAGATAGTAAGATCCCTACCCCTGTTTTTTGTTTTTGCATTACCGATTGGTTGGTATATTTTTCTCCAGCCTTTAATTCTAAACCTGTTTTTTGTCTGTAAGTTTGAGATGAGTCTCCTGGAGGCAGCAGCAGATCGATGGGTTATGTTTCCTGAGCCAGTCTGTTAGCCTGTACTTTTAATGCCTCAGTGAAGGCCATTGATATTCAGTGTTATTATATCCATCTGTGGACTCTGTGATGTCATCTTGTAACTTTTGTGTTGGATTTTTTTCCCTATCTACCTATCTTATCCGCTTGTTTTGTGTGTGTGCTTTATGTTTGCCTTCTTTCCCCTATTGAGCTGATGCTATCCTGGGGGTTGTTTCCTCTTTGTCGCCCTATGGGTGGAGTTGTTCTATGTGGTGGTCTCTTATTTGTCCTCGGTGAGTTTTGATCTTCTGCCCATGCTGGATAAGGAAGGATCTTTTGTAGGGCTGGGTTTCTTTTTATGTATTCTTTGAGGTTGTCCCTGTCTGGGAAGACTCTTACTTCTCCATCTATCTTAATAGATAATTTGGCTTGGTAAAGTATTCTTGGGTTTGCGTTTTCCTTCAATTGTTGGAATATGTTACTCCATTCCCTCCTCCTCTTCATAGTTTCCACTGATAGATCTGAACATACTCTTATTGTGGTACTTTTATACATGACTTTTTGTTTTTCCCTAGCTGCTTTTATGATCTCTTTTGCCTCAAAGTTGGATAGTTTTGACAATTATGTGTCTTGATGACTTCTTCTTGGGATTCAGTCTGGCTGGTGTTCTTTCAGCCTATTGTATGGTTGCTTTATTTCCATTTATAAAACTGTGAACAATTCCGTTGCAATTTTCGCTGTAGACTTCTTTGTTGTGCCTTATTCCGGTAGTCCACTTATTCTAATATTGTTTCTTTTCATAGTTTCTTACATGACTCTCAAGTTTTCTTCAGCTTCTTTGATTGTCTTATTTGACTGCTTTTCCTGTTTGCTGAGGCCTTCTTGGTTGTCCTCTAGGTCACTGGTCCGATTCTCTGCCTCAAGCTTATTCACATGGTCCGTCAATTTGTCTGTTATTTCAGCCCTTAACTCTTGTATTTCCCTTTGGTGAGTTGCCTTTATCTTCTCTATCATTTCATCTTTTTTTCTGCATTGCTTCCTTCATATCCTTTGACTTTAAGCAGCAATTTGAAAATTTCTTTTTGTGACATGTCAATATCCTTCTTCTATGCACATCGTTAGGCTCATGACTTCTTACAGCATTGTTTTCTGTTTTCTTGCTTTTTTGTTGAAGCTGTTAGAACTGGTTGCTGTTTACGTGTTGTTTTATAGGAGCCTGGATCCATTTTCCTGAGTAGAAGATCCCTGGGCTCTCTCTTGGGGGATTTGTATGAGTACTTCTATGAACTACTTCCCAGTAGCTGTTCTGAGGGATCAGGCAAGCGCTATATCTTCCTGTGGTTTCACTCTTATCCTAGCCTTCCAGAATTCCATTACTTGGAATGTGTGTTGTGTATTCCTCTCATGTGACATTGGTCAGGTTATTGTGGGCCCATGATGGTATTGCTTCCCTGGCCTATCTCTAAGTAGGCTTCAGAGTTCTCAGAGCACCTTGGGTGGCCTGTGGTGTTTTTCCCTGCAACTGTAGTGCTGAGGTGGGCGTCCTGGTATACCCTCCTTTGGAGTAGAGCTCCGTAGCTGGCAGAGGAATTACCGTAGACAGATCGCCTTGGAGGTTGGGTCGATGTTCCCGCCGTAGTGTGGAGCCCCACAAGTAGTGGTCAGGCGTTTCCCCCAGTCTCTTGTAGGGCTTAAAGATTTAGGCTGGTGATGCCCCCACATTTCGCAGGTGAGAACCCCCTGCTCCTTGGTGTGTGGGAGAGGACAGGCGTGAATTCCCCAGCTGCTTGCCAAGCCAATAAATGCGGGTGTGAGCTCCCCCAATTGGGTCTTCAGAGTTGCCATAGGCAGAAGGGAGTGGCCTGGAGGCGGCTAGTGTCTTGTGACAGGAAAGAGAGTGAAAGGAGAAGAAAAAGAGAGAAAGAGGAAGACACAGACTGGGGCAATAATGCCAAGCAAACTGACACCCACTCACCCACGCACAACTAAAATGGACAGAGTAAACAAAGGTGAAAACAGTAAAAAAAAAAAAGGGAATGAAGGAAAAGAAAAGGACTAAAAAGGAGAACTAAATCTGTTGAGGCGGTGGTAGGAAATAGAGAAGAGCTTGAAGGGGAGGAGAAACGAAGAAAACTCGTCACAAGAGCACAATGAAAGAAAAAAGAGAAAAGGAAGGAGAAGGAGAGAGAATTTTAAAAATAGTTAAAGAAATAGCTGCCCCTGTGCTGTGCTGTGTGTAGCACTGACTTGTCCTGTGTGCAGCACTGTCTGAGGGGTCAGGCTGCCCACTGGGAGGACAGGGTTGCCCTCGGCTGAGTGTAAGGGTCTGGGAACCATCAGTGGTATGTGAAAGTTATGAGAGGGAGCAGAGAGACTCATACAAGCAGAGAGAGAGGCGAAGAGAACAAAGACAGAAAGGGGAAAGAAAGATTAAGAGAATAAAGGGAAAGAAGGGGAAAAACCCAACTGAGTTCACTACCATTGACTGTGATGGTAAAGAGGGAGGAGAGAGAGAAGGAGGAAATAAAGAATAAAGAGATAGCTGATCCCTGATTGCTTGAATGTGGGGCCAGAGGGGTTTAGACCCTGCCCCCAAATGGCAGGTTGGCTTTCCCTTTAAATGCCGGGACCCAGTGGTGCTGGGCAGAATTGCCCTAGTTGAGGAGATCACCTTAGAGGTCTGACGGGGGTTTCTTCAGCAGCGCAGCGTGGTGTAGGTGTTTGTACCAGCTGCCTTGTGTGGTGTAGAGCACTCCCACGGAGGGCAGGCTGGAGTTCCTCATGCTATTTGGGTTCATTTGCCTTAAGTGGAGGGTAGTGACCTGGAAGCCAGTAGTGGCATATGATAGGAGAGAAGAGGAGAAAGGGGAAAAAAAGAAGGATAAAGAAGGAGAGAAAATAAAATCCCAACACAAACCTGAGCTCCTTGAGACCGAGTGCGGTGGGCAGTTAGGAAGGCTAGTGAATAAAGTGAGAAGAAATAGAGTAGTAGGTAAGGAGATAACTTAGACTTGATCACCTGTCCGTGAGGCTGGAGGATTTCCAACTCTTCCTCAAGGTAGCAGGGTGGTGTACCCGTTTGATGTAGGGTTCCACAGATGCTGTGTGGGATTACTTCAAAAGCAAGATTGCACCTGTGTCCATGGTTTACTTGGGTGCAGGAGTTCGCTGGTGTACCTGCCTTGTGCTGTATATAGCACTGCAGCAGGGCCTGGGAGGGGAACACTGGGGTGTTCCCCCAGCCCCTTCTAGTGCCCAGGAAAGGCAGGGCCTCCTCAGCTATGTGTAGAATCACTTAGAGGGAAGCTGGGCTTATTGTTCTATCTAGTCTGCTGGTGCTTACTAGATCAGAGGATTTTATTTTTTAATTTTTTTACCCCCCTGGCCAGCTAGAATAAAATCAAATGAAATTGTCTCTCACAGTCACTGGGCTGCAGCTCAGTGCTGTTTAAAGCTGACACTTGCTCCAGTGGGTCTTTGTTATGCTAAAAGTCGCCAGGCCCTGTAGCCGAGTGGTGGCATTCCTTAGCTAGGTTACTTCTTTTGCTGATTTATGTTAACCACCCCCCCCCCCATGCTCTCCTTGGAGCTGAGCCACCAGACTTGGGTTTGAGTTTTAAACCATTAATATATATTTTACCCTTTTCAAAAATTATGCTTGTGATGTGCCCCGATTTGGGGGCTGTCAGGCTGACCACCAGAGGGGAGAGATCTAGCTTATCAGGGGGGTTGTTTCCTTCTCTGCCAACTGGAACTGAATTTGCTCCCTGGACTCCTGACTTTCCACCTATTTTCTCCCACACTGCGATCTTCCTGGGGTAATAATACACTTTTTTTCTTCTACTCTAAATTATGACTACCCACCACCACCACTCACTTGGCCGTGAGCTCAAGGCAGCCAACTGTGCGGAGAGCTCGGGAGTGGGGTTCCCCTCATGTCTGGGATTTTGTCCCCTCTCCTGAGTCAGCCTGCAGAAATCGCTGCTCCCAGTAAAGACATAGCCGGCGCCTGAGGGCTTGCCAAAGTTAGAGTGCTTTAGAGCGTTCTTGGTTTGCTTTGTGAGTGGAAACCCTGGTACCCTAGTTCTAATTTCAGGACCCCACCTCCCAGTATCCTTCACCTTACCTCCCCATTTTCTGGTCTGGCAGCAGGAGCTCGAGATTGATGCGTGAATTTGCATTTTTTTAAAGGCAGGGGTACCCCAAGGTTTTTAAGATTTGCTTGTGATGAATTAACTGAAATAGAAATATAGTTTACAGTCTGACTTGATGACTTTTCCAGAGCCCAAACTTACCAAATACGATTTCAGTTTAACAAAACATAGGCATTTTATCTTTAAACAGCCTTAAAATAAAGATGGCTATTTGGACATGGTATCAGGAAGGGACTAGTCCCTGGGCCAAGACGGCATGTTTGATAAAGAAGACCAGTGGAAAAAAGAAAGACACTCAGTGAGATGGATTAATAACATGACTGCAGCAGTGGGTTTAAACATGAGGATGGTATGGACCCAGGCAGCATTTTGCTCCGTAGCATGTAGATTGGGTCACTGTGTGTCCGAACTGACTGGATGGGCCTAGGATTACCACCACCACTAGCACTGTATTTTGGTAGAAGCCATTAAATAAATGTCGGCATATTGTCCAACTGTTTGACATGCTGTTGGTGTGCCACTTAATATACAACTAACATTCCAATATCAAGGGCTGGCTAGACAAATTAAGTTGGTAGGGAATTGAATAGGCTTTGCAATTTAAAATTAAATAATGCATGTTGTCCGCTTAATTACTGTCATGTGTATATAAGTGTTCACATTAATAGAATGAAGTTGTGAACTTAGAGTGAATTTCAAATCATAAAGCTTTCATCACATCTCTTTAAGACTTTAAATTGCTGTGATGTTAGGATTACAGTAGATCTAATCCTCATGAAGCAGCCTGTGGTTCCAGTTATAGAATCAGTAAATCAAAATAAAAATACCTATAAAAGGTTTTTTGATTACCAGCAAACTAACAGAATTGATGCATATAATACTTTTATTATGCAGTTGTGATCAATTACAAAAATTCATTTGATCATAATAAAATACCTTTTATAAGGGTGAATGAAAATTGGGTAAGTTTTTGTCCAAGAGAATGTTTTATAAATAGATGTTTTACTTTAGTGATTTTTTTAAGCATTAATAATGAAAAGGTAATGATATTGTTATATGTGTATGTTGTTTTAAGTTGTTAATATGAAAATGACCTTGATGTTAATTCTTAAGAGTATGAAATAAAGTAAAACTATATTTAAATAATTTTTGTTTTCAAGGGAGGAAATTAATTTTGCTCAGAAAAACAGATAATATTCATTTGAAATTAGACTTACATATTTGTTCTGCCATCTAATCTTGGCCTCCTTGTAAAAATGATGTAAATGATGTTTAAAATTACTCAAATAGTTTTCTGAGATGCCATAATTTATGTTGACAGACTTTAGCTTGTACAATAAAATCCACAAAAATTGAAAACTGTATAAAGCAGTAAGCCTATCTGTGGCAGTTACACAATGTCCTGTCAACCTGTGAAGGGGTGGAGTCTACCCTTGTCAATCAGGTTGCAGCTTGATAACTCATTTGGAAGGTGCTAACGGAGGAACCGTAAATAGCTCACTAGAGGTCAGATACACGCTCACTCCCTGCAAGACATTCCTGTTGACAAGCCACATGAAGCTGCGCTGATAGAGCCAGAGCCCTGGAGCTGGAGAAGCCATGTGGAGAACATTATCATATGTTCTGTGTGAGTTTGTAGAAGAATTTATGGACTATTGGACATATGGACTAATATCAGACTTATGGACTGATATAGAACTTATGCACTTGAGCTTTACTGGGCTGGGATGTTTTCTTAATATACAAATGCTCTTTAATATAAAGCTCTCTGTTACACACATGCTTGTCTGTGAATTTATTTCTCTAGTCTAGCCAGACTAACACAAGTGGGGTACTAGAGAAACAAATCATAACGATGGGGAGTGGATACTTGTTTGACCTCTGCTTCATGGTAGTTTTTCTTTTTTGACTAGCCAGAGGTCAGACATGTACATGCAGTTTACCGGGTTTTTTTGAAAAGAATATGGGAAGTTAAAGTTTTGATTATTTTGTTTGGTTGTTGTTGTTGGTTATTTCTGTGTGAAATGGCAAAAATGAATGTGAGTAATGCATATTTTGAGCTCAGGGCGAAATCGCAGTTTGAATTTCTCAGATACCTTGCTGCTTAGTGAAAATGGCTGATAGAACATCAAAATAGCAGACAGATAGCCTAGCACAGGCTTGATGCAGTCAAAGACCCAATCATATTTTGTATCAACGAAATAGCTTAGATAATGAATAAGATAAGATAGATAAGGATTGAACTTGACTGCTTTAAGAATTGAGTTTAGGATCTGGCTGTACTAGGTTTATACTCTTCTTCATTATATAATGATTGATAGAAATGATTATTGGGGAGTATGAAAATAGAGAGCTTGTAAACCCACTGACATTCAGACATTAATTTAAATCTGTAAATGGGTTAGGACATGCCTGCAAAGAAGGCTCTGAAAAGCTAAGCCCCACCCAGTGTCTTGAGTACTCAGGACATTCGAAGCTGTTGACATATTTTAGAAGGAAAAAAAAAAAGAACGCTTTGGATTTAGGAAATTTGAACTAGTGGTTTTTGTCTGAAGCTGGAAAAAAGTTGGAGCCATGAAGAAACTCTCCTCTCTAGGATTGAATGTTAAAAGGACCCTGAGAGCAGGCTGGAATGCTTGCTAGGTGACCACCTGGATCCACTTGAGAGTGGAAGTGGAAGAAATGCAGCAATAAAGAGATGGGTTGAGTCTGCCCACTGACACCCGTAGGCCTGGTTCACAGAGACTGGAGGAGAAGATGAGAGTGGGTTGACTAGAGGGGCTAGGGTTGAGAATTTGATGGGGCCCATGATCTAAAGGCAAGGCAGCCAATGGGCACCCTGGTGAGGCTAAGTGAGGCAGCCCATATTGAGTTGAGCAGAACCGAACCAGATGACGAGATTTTTGAGCCTGTGAACTGGTGCATTTTGCTGCTGACTTTATGGATGGCCTACCCCGATTTGACTTTGCTTATGGATGTGGACTCACAAGGTTCCACCTGGAACAAAGAGTCTTCACATCAAAGATTAGGATTAGTGTTCCTCAGAGCACTGGGTTGATGTAAGTGGGCAATATAGAAATTGGATACCCCAAATTGGGAGGATAAAGGCATGAAGTGGTTGCTTTACAAATTTTCAAGGTTTATAGGATGATAGGATTAAGGTGTAGGTGTTACTTAACCTTAACTGTTAGGCATAGAACAGGCGTCCTCAAACTATGGCCCGCCGAGGACGTTTATCCAGCTTGCTGGGTGTTTTTGCCATGTTTGTGTTTTTACTTCAAAATAAGATATGTGCAGTATGCATAGGAATTTGTTCATAGTTATTTTTTAATACTATAGTCCGGCCCTCCAACGGGTCTGAGGGACAGTGAACTGGCCCTCTGTTTAGAAAGTTTGAGGACCCTTGGTATAGAATATTGTTAGGTTATTCACTTATAGGATATTGTGTATAAATGAGGCATTGACACATAATGAATTGCACGTGTTTTAGTTTTATCCTATTATTTACAGCTAGGATTTTACAATTGTTTCAAAATTATATATGGCTAAAGAGTGTGTAAAAGTGTCAGGTTGACAAGGGGTGGTCTGAGGCAGTTACTTCATCTCCTGTCAACTTGCGAAGGGGTGGAATCTATCCTGTCAACCAGGTTGCAACTTGATGACCTCATTTGGGAGGTGCAAATGGAAATAAATAGCTCCTTGGGGGCCAGATACATGCCTACTGCCTGTGAGACACTCCTGTTGACAAGCCACATGAAGCTGTACTGATAGAGCCAGAGCCCTGGAACTGGAAGAGCCACAGGGAGACCCAAGGGCAGTGTTAAGATGCTTCCACCACCACTGGATCCACAAGATTTTCCACCCACTGGTCTGTGATCTGGCCTGTGATCATCCTGCATTTGACATTATCGTATGTGCTGTCTGAGTCTGTAGAAGAATTTATGGACTATTATTGGACATTTGGAATAATATCAGACTTAGGGGCTAATAGAGAATATATGGGCTTGATCTGGACTGGGCTGGAATGTTTTCTTAATATACAATTACTCTTTGATTTAAAGCTCTTTTGTACACACATGAATGTCTATGAATTTGTTACTCTAGTCCACCCAGACTAACATACTACCTAAGACTGAAAATCCCAATATGTTGTACTTTAGGGAACAATAGAAGAGTGATAAGACTGGGGCCCTGTCAAGAGTGGAAGACTTGCAAGCGTGGCAGTGCCAGCAAATTTTGGCTTTCACTATATCGCCACAGAATTGTAGTAAAAGTGGCAGTTAAATTCACAATTAAACTAAAAGATCTTATTTAACTCTGAAGGTAGCTGAATTACTCACTGAATTTGTTGTGAAAGATGACAAAAGTGGTAGTTCAACCATTATATTGTAACACAATGTAAGAAGTTCATAAACACATGATTTTGAATAGCTTAGAAAGCCCATCAGTGAAAATTGACTTGGTATAGGGTGTAGATGGAGCTGTTAGAAATTGTGGAGGAGACTCCTGAAGAGTGACACTGCTTCTTTCTTTTGTTTAGGTAGATCCAAAATTCTGTTCCTTATAATTTTGCTTTACACTGTGTCACTAGTCAGAATTTTCTTTAGCTCCTGAATGGAATTAAAGATCAAGGAGGAGAAGAAAATTTTAATTATTTTCTGCAAATAAGAGCTGAGAGAAGAATAAAAATGGTTAAAGATAGCATGGATATACTTTGAAAAGTGTTTACCAGAGGAAGAATTTTCTGAGCATTGAGTGAACCAGTCAGAGAACAAGGCAAACTGCATAAACAAATTCCCATGGGCAAGGAAGAAAGCTGGAGTTTGGCAAGTTTGTTGTGTGTGTATCATTTTTCAAATACTGTGATAGGTGTTGGTGGGTAGGGGCAGGGTTTAATCAGTTGCTTTTTTGTCATTGTAAAAATGGTATGGGAGTGACATCTGACCTCTAATCTCCATTGAAGGAGAGAGCGTCAAGATCATCAGGCCCTACCCATGGTTTACTTCTAGAAGGCAGAGGTTGGCTATGTCTTCCCTTCCAACCTTTTTACTAATTCTGACTCCAGCCGCCCTTCCCACTTCGCAGCTGGGTTTGGTATTTCATTCCAGCCGCCACATGGAGCCCCAACCATACTCATTCATAATTCTGGTGCTTATTAGAAAAGTAACAGATTACAATTCAGGTTCAGGAATGCTCAGATACATTAAAAAGAAATTAAGATGGCATCTTCTCAGCTCTGTCTGCAAGCACACTTCTGACTATGGTGTAGTAAATTACTTAACTATGGCTCTTCTGGGTGTCTAGGTGGGAGCATGCAAGTATGAAGCTTGGGACGCTCTCGTGGGGATTAGTCAGTTTTGGTAGTAGCAGCCAGAGCATTGCAGCTGCATCAGCAGCACAGGACGCTAACGCTTTCTGGGAAAGCTGAGTACCTTTGCGCAGGAGGTTTGCTTACAGAGGGGCGTGTCTTTGGTCTCTTAGCAGCACCTAAAGAGCTTTGTACCACTTTCCCAAGAAGGGCAAGGCTGAGCACCAGAAAGAGACATGCCTATTTGCGTGCGCACACTCTTGAGAAGGATGTCCTGACTGGAGAGCTGTGTCGAAAGCATTTCTGATTCTGACTTGTAGCTTGTTAATTTCCCTAATAACCCCCATTTGTGTACCCATACCAGCAGATTATTGAACTCAGCAGAGGATGTACAAAGTGGAGGGATAGTGCTGTGGAGGGATAGTTTGTATTTGAATAGGGTAAAGAAAGTTGGAGGATTGGAGGCATGTCTAACCTCTCCTTCCTAGGACTCAGCCTTGGGCTGATGAGTTTGATCCTGGTTCCACCAGTGAAGTCAGAGAAGGTGAGATACTGCTTCTGCGTCACTTTTACTCTGCCCCTCAGCTCCTTGGCATAACCCATCTGTCTACTCATCTCAGTCATGTGATATAAAGCTCTCTTAACTCTGCCCCTGCATGTCCAGAGGAGCCTCGTTCTGCCATCAAGCGTCCTCCCAAGGGCATTCAGCTTTCTCCCTCCATGGCTATGAAACCCACTGAACCATCTCCTGTTGGTCTTCTGTTTCTGCTTCCTCTGCTGACCATTGCTGATGTCATAGCTCTGCGTCTGTCTCCTGGATCAAGGAGGTTCAGAAAGGGATCCTGGGTCCAAAGGATACATAACTACACTTTTGGTTGTTTATTTCCTGATGATAATTAGAACCTTCTTTCTGCTTCTGGGATGGCTTATTTTAAGTCTAGTGGGATGGCAAAATTAACCTCTAAACAGCTTATTTGCCTAATAGTACCCATTCACTTGGTGGGAATTGTAAAGACTGGCTAGAAGTCCATACCAGGTAATGTACTGCACTGTAGTCAAGAAAGTTTATAAATTATATCTGGGGAAGTGGGTCTAAACACTGAGTTTTTGTTATAGGGAATTTATTGCTGTATACTTTTACAATCTTGAGAATTAGCTTGTAAGCTTTTGTATGTCAGTTCTATTGGGAATCGGGGAATGGGAATTGAGCTAAGAGGAGGTATAGGTGGCCTAGAAACCGGATGTTTTAGTAATGAATCATTTTGAAAGAAAAGAAACACAGCAAATCCTGGCTTAGCATCTAGTGAAGGATGGGCAATAAATGGCATGTCTCTTAGCATGATGTTCGTATAGAAGAAGCTTGTAACTCGTGTGTAACTTGGTATTGGGGATATCTTAGAGACATAATTGTGGCTATATCATTTTCACATTTAACTAAAGTAAAGGCCAGATCAGGGTATCTATTTAGCATTCTTGACTCTACACAATAGAATTAAGCTTTGGCTAATTTAAGCAAAAGAATATATGGGAGTCTTTCAGGAGAACCAGTTTTAGCAAATGGGTAGAAATCCTAAGCCAGGCAGCAAAAAGTAGAACTGAGGTAGGTCTCAGGAACACTTTGAGTAGCAAGTCATTTTTTGATACTTTATTTCCTGGTCACTTGTTGACAGGAATACCTCTGCTGTTCCCATGAATAATAATACTTCAATTAGTCTTGTGTCTCTGTTACTCAGGTGATGGCTCTGAACTGTTGACCTTGAAGTTAGCAGCCTAATGCATAACCCACTACACCACCATGATCCAATACAGATAGAATAAGATAACTAATAACTCTGAATATTTCATTTACAATTGAGGAATTTCCCAATCCATAAGAAGTTATATTGCACTGTGGAATCATGTCAACTGAAGGTAGAACAATTGTTATATCTAGACCCAGTGAATCCACATGTATGGGGGGTAGTTGCCTCCTTTTGAAAGAATATTATTTTCAGGGACTTGAGTATTGCGGGAATACTTGCACAGTCCCTACTTTGCTGCCCTAACCTGAAGTGTGCCTTGCTACCTTTGCATCATGTAACAAGAGAATAGATGATCGGGCATGACTGGAGTTCAAGCAAAAAAGACAGAGCCCAGAATTCTTGTTTCAATGTTTGACATTTTATATATGCAAAGGAATCCCTGAACACTAACTATGAAATAGTTTCTTTGTTATCTACAGATACAAGCTGTTTCCCATGAGTAATCCTTTCTTGTGGATTGTATTCTTTCAATTTTTTCTTCCTTGGTTGTCTTTTATTGCAAGGTACATAAATATATTGAATAAATGATTATGAAAAGATTAATGTACCAGTGCCCTGGGATTTAGCATTTATTCAATTTGAACATTAAATATAATTCTGAGCTTCTAGGCAGCGAGTGAAAAGGGGAAATATAATTCCTATCATCTTCATATTAGAAGAGGAAAACTATTTTTTTAGATTTCTTAAAATTTATTAGCAGGAGTTAACTTTTCTCAAATTGTGACTGTAGAACAATGAAAGAAACCAAACCAAACCAAAACCATTGGCACAGAGTTGATTCTGACTTGTAGTGGAGCAGCCAGCCAGCCTCATTTTTCTTTTGCAGAATGACTAGTAGTTTTGAACAGATGATCCTGTGGTTTGCAGCCTACTGCCTAATCCACAATGTCAATGGGGCTTTTTTCTACCAAATGTTTAACAGATAACGAGTTATTTTTAGGAAGCAATGGGTAAAACATATACACAGGCTTTTCTGAGTATCTTCTTATATTAAATATCCTAATATGATTCGTAACTTTCTCAGAGAAGGATACAATGGTTTTCGAACTTACTTTGCCATGACAGACCTTTCTAATGAATATAGGTTTCCAAATACTTGCCTAGGTCCATAAGGAACATGGTGGCTGTGTCTTCAGTAACATTTTTGCAGAAGCTGGCATAATTACTTTGATTTTTTTCCTTTTGTTGATTGGAATTCTGAAACAATCCAGTGAAAGTTTGACTTCTTCCAAGAAGTCTGAATTCTCCCCACGCCCCAGGAACTGCTGCCTTTGAAGAACATTTGCAGGAACTTTGGGAACTAAGTCTTTCTTGTGCTTCCCTGCCTATTGACCTGGCACATGGCCTAGGGGGTCTTATCAGATGCAGCTATTCTAGATTGATGCTGATTTTATTTCTCTAGTGGCATCTACAAGCATATAGCACTCCTCATCTACCAGTATATAACAAGGGCCCGAGCTTGCTGGGAACAATGTGTTTACAGTCCTGCCCCCAAATGTGAGCCTCTTTGATCTTTTTTGCTTCTCCCTTCTCTTTTACTCCTCCTTAGCCTTTGTTATTTAGGTATGGTCAAGTCGATTTTGATTCTTAAGACCTCATTTGAGAGAGAACTATCCCACAGGACTCCCTTATCCATAATCTTTATTGAAGCAGATCCCTAGATTGTTCTCTGGTGGAGTTGCTTGGTGGGTTCAAACCATCAACCTTTTGGATAGTAGCAATTGGTGCCATCAGAGCTCCTTTTATCTTGATCAGGTCTTTCTCATACCTTTATTAATCAAGCACTTAAATTTTAACTCTCACTATCCTGAACATGTTGACTTTGCTCGTTAGGGTACTTGTTTTGTAGTAAGCAAATTATCCTCTATCCATTTTATTAGCCTAAATATATATTAACTTTCACACTTTCAATGATTTTATTATTTTTTAATCTTCCAATCTTTTGAGTTAGTCCCATCTTTTTGTGGTTGCTGCTTTTTTCAGACATACCTTAAATACTTTGTGTATAGGAAGTTGGAGAGGATGATAAGCATTCTCTTTTTTTCCCAGTGTTACATTCAGATCCCCCATTCTTCCACTCTTTTATTTAAAACCAAACAACTTCAAATGATCCTGCTCCTTAGATTCTTATGTATATTAACCTTATAAACCTCTTCATGTTGTCATTTTCCTCGTATTCTTTGAAAACTTGTTTCTAGATAGAATCTCCAGTTTGACTCCCTTACCATTTGGTCACATAGCCTCTCATTGTGTGATCTTGATCCTCTCTGGCATTTGTTTTTATATGTGATGTGAAGTTGACTAGCATTCAGGATGATCAGGTGTTGGAGAATTAGTGCTGTTAACTTTGAGGAATAATAGATGGCAAACTTTATAAATTTCTATGTATATTGATGAGTTTAAGAATTAACACAAAACTAATAATTTTGGTGAGCTTGTGTTTAAAATTGCAGGGGCAGTGAATCACTTAATATGATTCTTCTAGCCAAGTTTCTAATTCCCACCCAAATGACCTTTTCTTGCATGGGTCTAATAAGAGTGTGGTACTGATAAGACTGCCACCCTGGAATACCATCCTGCTGCATCTAAAATGAGTCCTTTGAGAAGCAGGAGCAAAGATCTCATTACCAGCAAAAGCCGGGAGTGGATCAGTCCTATGGGCCCAAGATCCTTGCTCATTGAACCCCCTGGATCCAGAAGACAGCTGTGACATCAAAGGAACAGCGGTCGCAGAACTAGGAGCATGAAGCAGAGTGGTAGACTTTCCAGTCCATGGCACAAGTAAAGTCAAGCAGTTTTATGCTGGAGGCTGGCTTGTAGAGTGAGTGGGGTGCCTCTTGGCACTTAATTGGGGAAGCTGGACTTTTTGACCCACAGAAGTGGAGCTTTATGGCTCTGGACTGAGATTGACTGGAGTGGGATGCCTCTGGGCACTTAATTCAGGGAGCTGTGTTTATTTTGCTGATTGCCATCAGTTTGAGGCTTATAGTCGAGTAGTATGCCTTTTGGGGCATTTATTAGCAGACTAGAACTTTGTAACATGCTGATGAGCTGTATTCTGAGCATTTCTCATTAGCATTACTACCTGTTCACTTCCTTAATAAACCCTTTAATCATGAATATTGTCTGTGAGTTATGTGTAGCCATTGCAATAGATATTAGATAATGTAAAGATAAAGTAGAGAATACCAACTAAGATAACTCAAATATTTCAATTTTATAGTAAGTATTAAAGGGAATCATTACTGAAATTGTGATAGCTGGCTATATCTTGATAACTGATTTAAAGAGAGGGAGGGGTCTTGTATCTTTATAAAGGTGTTATGCTCCCTGTGATGTACTGGAACGAGCATTGACTAGATTGAATCCTGGCTCTACCACTTGTATATTACTTGATCTTTCCTTCTTTAAAATTGCAAAGTAGAGAGAGTAATACTTAATCTGTATATTTGTTGAGCCAATAACTGCAATTATATGTTTGCATATCATATATACTTAATAAAATTTGAAGGCTTTCAGTGTTTAAATAATTATTTTCTTTGAACCATCCTATTGTCTCCTTAAAAGGTTAGATTTCCCTCACTTTGTTTTGTGTAGGGAAAAAATTTGAAAAATCCAGAAAACTTTTGAGAATTGGGGTTATTTAAGCTGAATGATCAAAAGAGGCAATCCTGTGTATATTATTCTTCCAAATTATTTAGGTGTAAGGAAAAACAATGTAACTGTTATTCTTCATGACTCAATTTTAATATAATGTTATACTTTTACTATTTCATTTACAGATATATGATGTTGATCGATGGCACAAATGAAGTTTTTATGATCGACAGAGATAATTCAGTATTTCATGTTTCAAATCTGGAGTTTCCGTTTCGTAAAGATCTTCGAATACATTTATCAAATACTCTCTTGGATGGGGTAAGTTATTTTATCTTAAAAAAAAAATCCACTACCCCTGCAAATACATTGTTAAATGAGAAATTTAGAGGTGAAACCAGTTTTCACTAGAATGCTCACTTTTACCTGTGTTTACATTGAATCAGTATCCTTATTAATGGTTGTCTGGCAGATGAGTTGTTGAACCTAAAGATGGATTTTGTGATGTTTTCTTCAGTAAGAGAGTTAATATATGGAAAAGTAGTCAAATGAATTTAGTATTGATCATTGAGTTAGTTTATTGTGCCAACCTGGCTGATAAACACACGTGGGGTTAATTTAAGGGTGGAGGGATAAATGGCTCATTGAGCCTCGCCCTTCTAGTTCTGGGGTCTCTTGCTTTGTTATGGTCAGACCAAGGTGTGTGTAGCAGCCTTAGCAGTTCCCTGCTTCAGCTTGCAAGGCTGACTTCCTGCAAGACATCCCTGAGAAGAAACCAAGTGGACCTACCCCAATGTAGTCCTGGGTGCTGGAGCAGCTGTGTGGTGACCCCTGCCAGCACTGAGATGCTTACGCATTCACTGACTTGGCTTTCCTCCTGCAGTCCGCTTCATTGTATTTTGTGAGATGGAGGACGACTTTGTGGATTGGTGTTGGACATATAGGTTAATGGTGGACTTGGGCAGCACTGGGTTGGGCTGTTTTCTTGATGTGCACTTACCCTTTATATAAAACTCTCGTACATATGAGTTTCTGTGGATTTGTTTCTCTAAAGTACCCAGACTAACACAATCATTGTAACCTAATTAGAGAGTAATGAGCAAAATTGAATCTTAATGGCTTTTTTTTCTTTGTTCTTAGAAAAATAATTCTTATTGAAGTCTAGTATTACTGGACTATTGTACTTTTCAGTTTAGTTTTAATTCTGCGATATTACACATTAAATTTTTCTTGACTCTTAGCTATGCAGATTTGTTTAAAGATAATCGTACCTTTTGGTAGTCATGCTTTTACTTGTACATTTGAATTTTTAAGCCATTAAGAATTTTCCCATTCGAGAAACTTTGTATTTATGGAATGATAAAATTGATAAAAATTATTTAACTTTCTTTCTTGTAAGCAACCCCCTTCTCAAGTTCTTTTAATATATTGATTCACTATGAATGAAAACTCAGATAATAAGACAACATAGAAATCACCTGAACTCTGACTACTGGAGTGACTTCGAATACCATTAGATGAACATCACTTGAGACTTTTCTATCAGGGTCTTCAATTTTATATCTGCTCCAATATGTCTGAGGGATAGATGTACTTACACATTCATGTTAGTAAAGTTAACTCGGAGATTAGAATCTTAAAGTATGTCAGGACCTTTGGGGTCATTAGAACCTCTTCTGGTCACTGACTTTATCAATTACTTTAATACCTGTGGAGACTTTTACAGTTTACTCAGTTTCCTGATTTGTTGAGAAGGTTAATAACAGTACTTGGTTTGGATGCTGTTCCGAAGATTAAGTTGAATAGTTTGTAAAGTGCTTGAAAGTAGTGCTTGGCATATGTTAAAAAGCTTGTTTCATTTGCATTTCTTAATTGTTAATGAGGCTTAATGCTTTTCACTTCTTTATGGGTTATTATATTTCTTCTTAGTTGCTGCGCAAAACCTTTCTACATTTTCACTTGGTCGTTCATCTTTTTTCTTATCTATTTTGTTGCAATATTATTCTAATTGATTTTGGAAAATCTTTTACTTTCCTAGCATTTCTTGTGGTAGAGAAGTTTAAATTCAGGAAGGTAAAATTATAAACGTCATTGTCCTTTAAAAAACAAAACAAAAACATTTATTGTTGTTCACACATCTCCAAGAAAACGTAAAAGTGTTCAAGGGCCCTTATGACCTATACTTGGAACAGGCATGCTGTCATTTCTGCCATATTCTGTTGCCCACAGGAAGACAGGTCTTCCTTAGTTATTGTTATCTATTGGATGCATATGAGGTTGAAATACCTTGAAAATACCATGGCTTGAACGGGGTGCCACCTTACTTCTTAAAGTGAGTTCCCCTCTTGACTTCTCCTTCTCTGTTCTCTGTCACCAGTGTTTTAGCTATTCGGAGCCTCTTGGCATTAAATAGACAATTTTAGGTTTATTTCTCTTATTTTTGTAAGTGAGGTTTTTGGAATTCTGATCAGGATTATGCTGAACCTTATAGGTTGCTTTTAGTAGTATTGGCGTTTTAACAAGAGTAAGTTTTTGAATTGATGAAAATGTAACATCTTTTATTTAAGTCTTGTTTAATCTGTTTTATTGTGTAAGTCCTTCACATTCCTGGTAAGATTTATTTATTCCTAGGTATTTCATTTTCTTAAAGTTTCTTGTGAATGTTTTTAAAAATTCTCTTTCTGATATCTCATTGCTGGTGTATAAAATTTCAGCTGTTCTTTGTTGCTCTTGTACCCTGTAACTTTGCTGAATTCCCGAATTAGCTATGGAAGTTTTCTTGCAGAATCATTGGAATTTTCTATGTGTAGGAGCATACTATCTACGAAAGTACTTTTACTTTTCCAATCTGGATACCTTTTATTTGTTTGGACTAATACTTGAATAAAATAAAAACTACAAAAGAGCAAGAGATATAGAAGGCTTAAATAAAAGAAAAAGTTGTTCCACATTGAATAGAAGTGGTGAGAGAGTAGACAATATTGTTGCCTTGGTTTTTAATGTTTGATCTTTATGTCATTTTAAATGTCTTTAAAAAATCAAATCAACCATCATAGTACTCATTTATATTTCTTTCTATAACCTGTATGATTTTATTTGTATTTTAAATATTTTATTCATCTGAAATACTGTACATTTTGACAAGGAGTAAGATAGGGTTGCATCATTTTCAAATGCCTAGACTGTTTACTACCATTCTGTTTTTCCTTCTAGCTTGAACATACCATTTTCATCTTACTCTGTGGTTGCTAGTAAGGAGCTCCGGTGATGCTATGGGTTAGGTGTTGCACCTGATACCACACGGGGGCGCTATTCAGACCCCACTGGGCACTCTGTGGAATGAGGGTGTCTGTTCCTGTAAAGAATCACAGGCTCAGAAATTTTATGTGAGAGCAGTATATATGAGTCTGAATCTACATGATGGCTGTGGTTTTTGGTTTTGGGTTGTTAGTTGTCTCTGATTTGACTCCCCCTAAATGGTTATGTGGATCAAGCTCAGTTGCCTGGCTCTGTGATATCTTTGTCATACACTGTTTCTTTGTCATACACATATCTTTGAATATTACTGTTTCTTTCTTGATTCTTTGTCCTGAATCATGTATGTTTTAATCTTGCATTGATAATTTTAGATTACGTAAGTAGAATGACTGAAGCATGTTGTGTTACTTTGTTTCCCAGAAAAACAAAACCAGTAACACTCATCTATGTATAAGAAAACTTTATATCAAGAGACAAATTTATATTAAGATAGTGGCCCAGCCGAGACCAACTCAAACCCATGGGTTATTTGCTATTGGGAGATCCCTCCAGACTCCCATAGCTGCAGCCTAGGAAGCAGGAAGGTGAAGTGGGAAGCTGCGAGAGCACAGGCCATTCTGTGCATGGTCATGTGTATCGGAAGGTTGTCAGGAGCATGGTAGGGTGCTAAGAATGAGTGAGGCCACTTTCCAGTCTCATAAAAATAGGCACATCTCCAAGGAGATATCTCCTAAGGCTGTGTCCTGGTTGAGAGATTGCATTCCACCCTTGCCTTCCCACAGGTGCAACCACGTTGACATAAAACTTAACTGTCACACATGCTATTTAATATCTGATAGTCCAGTTCCACCGAATCGCCTGGTTATTCTGAATTTGTCATTTAGATTTTACTCTCCTCTAACATTTGGGTGAGAAGTTTGGCTAGAGTAGTATGTTAAACTTTATTTGCTGATTTTATACAGTAGTAAGCACTTATTTTTCTCTATTGAGTAATCTTTGATGCTTGTCTTTAGACCATTCATCTACTGGATCATCTTCACTTTCACCTCTACCAACCAACATGTCCTTCAGGGCCTGGTCCCTCCTGATAATATGTCCAAAGTATGTGAAGCCTCACCTACTGCATCTTCATTGCCTTTTTCGTGGGAGGGAAAACCCAGTGCCATACCCATGGCCATCAAGTTAGTTCTGAATCATACTGACCTTACAGGATAAAGTAGAACTATCCTATAGGGTTTCCGAGGTTGTAAATCTTCACAGAAGCAGACCGCCACCTTTCTTCTATGGAGAAGCTATTGGTTTTATTTTATTTTAATAAATCATTTCATGGGGGACTCTTACAGCTCTTATAATAATCAGTACATTAATTGTATCAAGCACATGTGTGCATATGTTGCCATTATTTTCCAAATATTTCTTTCTTGATATCAGCTCCTCTTTTTTCCCCTCCCTCTCCCCACCCTCCCACCATCGTGAACCCTTGATAATTTATAAATTATATTTTCATGTTTACACTGTCCGCTGTCTCCCTTACCCACATTTCTGTTTGTCTCCCTGGAACAGGGGGAGTGTTGGCACATCAATCATTGCAATTAGTTCCCCCTTCTCCCCCCTACCTTCGTGGTATCACTACTTTCATTATTGGTCTTGGGGGCATTTATCTGCCTTGGATTCTGTGCCCAGAGCTCTTACCTGTACCAGTGTACATGCTCTGGTCTAGCCAGATTTGATAGTGGTGGTGCGGGTGGTGAAAGCATTAAAGAACTAGAGGAATGTTGTGTGTTTCATAAGTGCTATACTGCATCCTGGCTGGCTTGTTCCTTCCTGTGACCCTTCTGTGAGGGGATATCCAATTGTCTACAGATGGTCTTTGGGTCTTCTGATGCCTGATACCTGATCCCATCAACACCTTGTGATCACACAGGTCAATGTGCTTCTTCCATGTGGGCTTTGTTGCTTTTCTGCTAGATGACTTCTTGTTTAACTTGAAGTTTTTAAGACCCCAGATGCTGTGTCTTGTAATAGCTGGGCACCATCAGCTTTCTTCACCACATTACCTTATACACCCATTTTGTCTTCAGTGGTCATGTTGGGAGAGTGAGCATCACAGAATTCAAGGTTAGAAGCTATTGGTTTTAAATCACTGACTTTCTAATTAGTAGCTGAACTCTTAACAACTGCACCGCTAGGACTCCTTTAGTAGGGAAAGGAGTCTTCCATCTTTTTTTATAGCTTTTCATAGTTTCCTTTCCATGGGGATATTGCTCAGATTTTTCAAAATGTTTTCATTTTCATCCGCATTAAAGAACCACTCGCCACTTTAATGAGCCGTGATGGATTACAGCTGGCCAGCAGTTTTTGGGATTTGTCTGAGAATGGTTCCTGTTTTAATACAGATGAAATTTGCTCCAGTACTTCTGCTTTATCACACTGGTTGTTAAACTCTCGGTGATAGAATTACTTTAATGAAAATTGTATGCATAAAATGTATATATTTAGTAGAGTAAATACTGCTTTCCTTGTATCCCAGTGCTTATTTCCTTGTTCTCTGTGCTTTACTTTTTTACTAGCCAAATATTAGAGCATACATCAGAGGATGTGAGGCTCCGATTGGAGAATGGGATGTTGGGGAATAGTTAAATCTAAGGTATATTTTTGGGTGTTGAGAAGTTCAGGATGTGACCCAGAGAGAATGAGTGGCTGAAGTGGTGAAAAAGATGATTAATGGAGAGGTCAAGGAAAGTGATGAATAATATTAATGAATTCAGATAGTAAGGAAAATTGAGTTAGGCATGAAATACTGGAAAGGAGAAGTTGGACCTGGAGATTGGCAAATAGACTGACAATGTAGTTGTAGTACACTGATAAAGAATCATCTAATACTATGTACTCTGGGATTACTAGTCAATTTTCATTCCTATGGCAATGTGTGCAGTATAATTTTCTAACTAAATATTCTCTCTCTGCCCCCCCCCCCCCCCCCCCCCGCGGTCATTGACAGGATCACCAAATAAATTTGGAAAGATAGCTCATGGCACATCTCCAGGGTGTGCCATTCTTCTCATTGTTGATGTAACTGGTACCCCTAGCTTTTGAATAGTCATTTATCGCAGCCCTGGTAGGAGTCATGGAGATTGCGAGCATTTTAGTTTTTGTTACTGTAGTTTTTTTGTTGTCGTTAAGTTTTTAGCATTGTAACTAAAAATAAAAAGGAAAAAAATGTTAGTAAAACCACTTGCTAAGGTTTAGTATAATTTATACAGAAACTAGTATCATGTTCAATTGCTGGCCCAGGAGTGCAGATAGTGCTTAGAAGGCTAAAGAGAGACACCATGGACACATTTTATTTGAGTGAGGGATAATTGGTAATGATGGAGAATTATAGTACAGCAAACATCTGAAGGAAATATGTAAAACCAGTCTTTTGGGGGGCTCACAGGAGAAATAAATCATTGTTAGAAGCTAAAAATATCTTATGGAGATGTTGGTATTGGAAAGCTTTCTATAGAAAGAGGTGTTCCGAGGTGCCAAGGGACCAGGTATAAGGCATCATGCAAATAAAAACAACAACGATATAAGTGTGTATATATATGTGTATATGTATATATATACCATATTAAATGAAGGGGGAAGTGCAGAGTGGAGACCCAAGGCCCAAGTGTCGGCCAATGGAGATCCCCTCATAGAGGCGTTTAGGAGAGGAGATGGGTTAATTAGGGTGCGAGGTAGTACCAATGAAGAACACAGCTTTCCCCCAGATCCTGGATGCTTCCTCCCCCCAACTACCATGATCCGAATTCTACCTTGCAGGCCTAGATAGGACAGAGGCTGTACACTGGTACATATGAGGGCTGGAGGTACAGGGAATCCAGGGTGGATGATACCTTCAGGACCAAGGGTGTGAGGGACGATGCTGGGAGAATGGTGGGTGAGTGGGTTGGAAAGGGGGAACTGATTACAAGGATCCACATGTGACCTCTTCCCTGGGAGAGGGACAGCAGAGAAGGGGGGAAGGGAGACCCCGGATAGGGCAAGATATGACAAAATAACGAGGTATAAATTACCAAGGGCACATGAGGGAGGGGGGCAAGGGGATGGAGGGGAAAAAAAAAAAGAGGACCTGATGCAAGGGGCTTAAGTGGAGAGCAAATGCCTTGAGAATGATTGGGGCAGGGAATGTATGGATGTGCTTTATACAATTGATGTATGTATATGTATGGATGGTGATAGGAGTTGTATGGGTCCCTAATAAAATGTAAAAAAAGAAAAGAGGAGAAAAAAATGATTAGGGCAAAGACTGTACAGATGTGCTTTATACAATTGATGTATGTATATGTATGAACTGTGATAAGAATTGTATGAGCCCCAATAAATTGTTAAAATTAAAAAAAAAAGAAAGAGGTGTTCATTGGACGTGGGATGAGGGCATTCCAGGTAGGAAATAATACTGAAATATTGGATGTTAATATGATTTGCAAATATAACATCGCATATTACTTATTTGCCTTCCAAACTTGGGTAACTGTAAACAACATATAATAGAATTTAGGAGATTTTTAAAAATAGCAATATGATTCATAATGTCAATTAACTTGCGCCAGAATTATAGTTGCGATATCTATTTTTCTAGTTAATTAAAAGAGCCCACTGTAGTTTCCTGTTTCATTTGCAATTTTTTTCTTTTTTATAATTCCAAACCTAAGAATAACTCAAACCACCTAATTGTCTGGCTGTCAGATGTGAGCATTAAGGTTTTTGTTTTACCCTGCTAAATTATATTCCTTGACCCACAAAAAGTGGAAATAGAAATATGACATCAATTCACTTGAACTAAATTAGTGAAATTTACTCAATTTAATCTTGAGACTAAGGAGAATAAAGAAGAATATAGAATTATTAAAGCTAATAATAAGAATCTTGGAGAAAGTTTATGCCTTTTCAAGGATTGATTCTTAAGAAAGAAATAGTTATTGAAATTTTTAAAAGGTTAGGAAAAAATCATAAAATTTGTGTTGTTTATATAAGATAGGCAAGAAAAACAACCCCAAGGATTAAACAATGGACTTAAGGTTCCTGGGGGCCAGGGGAGAGAGGGAAGTGGGGGAAGGGGAAGCCAACAAACCCAGGGCCAAGGGAACAAGCAGAGATCTAAAATTGATGGCGAGGAGGGAACAACTGGTGGGGTTTAATCGAGTGCATTGTAGCTGAGAGGAATTACTGAGAGCCAAATGAAGGTCAAACATGATAGCAGGACAGGAGGAAAGTGAAAGGAAATAGAGGAGAGAACTATGAGGCAGAAGACATTTAGAGAGGTATAAACTTAGGCGCACATATATGTAACTATTATATAACAATAGGGAAATAGATCTATGTACATATATTTATATGTTAAGTATCAAGGTAGCAGACAGACATTGGGCCTCTCTCTACTAAAGTCCTCCCTGAATGCAAGACGACTTTGTTCTAATAACATGGCATTCTGTGATGCTTATTTTTCTGACATGATCACTGAAGTCAAAATTGGTGCATAAGCAAATGTGGTGAAGAAAGCTGACCATACCGGACTATTAGAAGATATAGCCTCAGGGGTTTTAAAGGCTTGAAGGTAAACAAGGGGCTATCTAGCAGGGAAGCAACAAAAGCCCACATGGAAGAAGCACACCTGCATGTTGGATCACAAGGTTTCCACAGGGGTCAAGTATCAGGCACCAGAAGACCCCAAACAAACAACCATTTTGATGCAAATGAGGGGTGTCAGTATGTAAACCCAAAGCCCATCTGTAGAATGAACATCCCCTAACAGAAACGTCACCAGGAAGGGAAAAGGGAAGTCAGCTAGGGTACAGTGTAGCACTTATGAAACACACCACATCCTCTAGGTTTTTAATGCTTCCTCTCCCCCCACACTCTCATGACCCCTCTTCTACTTCACAAATCCAGCTAGACCGACGCATGTCGGACAGATAAACCTTTCACGAACAGTAATGAGAGTAGTGATACCATGAAGGTAGGGAGAAGAAGCTGAATGGAGAAAGGGGGAACTGGTTTCAATGATCAACTGTAACACCACTCTATCCCCAAGGGACCAACAACAGAAACGTGGGTGAAGAGAGACAGCAGATGGTATAAGATACAAAAATAATTGTCAAGGTATCATGAGGGTAAGAGGGAGGGAGGGAGGAAAAAAAGAGGAGCTGATACTAAGGCTCAATTAGAACGATAATGTTTTGAAAATGATGGCAACATATGTACAAATGTGCTTGATAAAATGGATGCATGGATTGTTACAAGAGCTGTAAGAAGTCCCAATAAAATGATTCATTAAAACATAAATTAGAAATTTGTTTTGATATTTTGATATAGTTCCTCTAAATTACTCTGTTATGTTGATACTAATATAACATGTATACCTGATATGTTTAAAGCTGAGATTAAATATATATGAAAACATACTGATGCCCCAATTTAATATTAAATAAGGAGCATTTCCTCTTATCAAACATTTAAGTTAAAATGTTTTAGAGTACAATGCCTTATAATCTTTAACGCACATTTGAATCCCCTGCTTAAAAAAAAACCAAGATTAATACTTTGTCTGAAGAGTGGGATCTGAGACCCTTCATTGTGCCTAGCCACTTTATTGATCCTACTCACTGAATGTTGGATAATGAAGTTAAGTTTTTTAGCTATTCTAAATAGTCCTGTTTATTAGTGGATAAACCTATTTATAATATCTGATTATTTTTGTGTGATAGCCTCACAGATGAGGTAAGACTATGGTTGCTCCCTTGTACTGCTTAAAGTTTTTAGGCTGTGACAGAGGGAGAGAGTTTGGTATATTTAAGTTACCATAGAGGTTTTGACAGACACAAAAGGGAATTAAAAGAAGCAGCAGAAAGAAGAGAAGCAGAACGAAGAGGAGAGAAGGGTTAGGGGACGTCTTTTAAGAGTTGTAACACGAATCAAGAACTGTAGTATGGTAGATAGCAGCAGTCCCAGTGAGGGACCCAGTGGCATAGCCAGCTGTGACAGATGACAGGAGAAATTGTCCTCAGGAGACCAAGAGGAGACCTGTAGGGCTGAGAGGAGCTGATAAAGATGTCCTGCATTGAAGGGAGACTGTCTAATGCCTTCTGCTCCTGCGTTAGAGCCTGTGGATCGCCCTCTTTTGCTGTATTGCTGGGTTTTCTACCACAAGATTGAATAGGAGTGGTGATAAAAGCTTTCTTCTCTGGCTGACTGTTCACGTGGATGGGGCAGGGTGGTGGTGGTGGTGGTGCTTTCAGGCTCTCCATGGAGATTGATGTTGACTATTGGTTTTGTGTCTATGCCCTTCACTAGAGGAATTTCCTTTTATTTCATTCTGTTCCTGTTTTGTTGAGCCATCTATCAGGAATAAATGTTGGATTCAGTTTAATGCTTTCTACATTACTAGATAGTGCCAAGTAGTTCTTTTTCTTTGTTTTGTTTATGTGGTGGATTATGTTGATTGTTTTTCTAATGTTTAACCATCCTTGCATGCTCGGTGGTGAATCCAGTTGGTCATAATGTATGAAGTTTTTGATATGTTCTTGAATACTATTGGCTAAGGTTTTATTATGAGTTTTTGTTTTTGTGTTCGTGAGGAACATTGGTCTATACTTTTCTATTTTAGTAGTGTCTTTGACTAGTCTCAGAGTTATGCTTGCTTCATAAAATGAACTTCAGAGTGGCCCTTCCTTCTCTGTATTTTGGAATCGTTTGAGTAGAATTGGTACCAACTCTTCCTTGAATGTTTGGTAGAATGTGCCAAGTAAGCTTAATGGGCCAGGACTTTTTTTGGAGGGTACTTTGGGAGGGGCAATATGTGTGTACGGAATGTAAGTGAGTTTATTAATGACTTGTTTAATTTCTTGCTTTATTATCCATTTATTAAAAATTTCTAAGTCTGTGTTAGACATTGTAGTGATGAAACATTAATTTGGTCATCGTATATTGGTCGTCTTCATCTTGTGCTTTTAAAAATATCATTTAATATGTCTTCTCAATAGGCTGGCATTTTACTCTGGGCCCTATTTTGGCAACATCTGGTTGCTCACATCTGGTTTCTCAGTGCATTTGGTAGTGGGTGGGAGGGTGGGCCCAAGTCTGCTCATTGACTGGATAGCAACGGAGGGCGTTTGCCCTGAGGCAGGAGGGTGTGGTCGCACTTACCCAGTTGTTGGGGTGGCAAGCTCCTGATTACTGGGTAGAGGGAGAAAAAATAAAAAGGATCGTAAGGGAAGAGGAAGAAAGAAAAGATATAGAGGGTATTGCATACACAAGGGTTTGCAAATGAGTAAACCTCAGAAGAAAGAAAATAAGAGAAAAGGAAACGAACATCTCTGCCCCCCCTGCCCCCCCCACCCCCCCAAAAAAAGAAAGGGTAAGAGGGAAACCAAAGAAAAACAAATTCAGGAGAGTATTGCTATCAGTCACCAAAAATTACTGCATTGGAAATGTTGGTGCTCTCTCCAAGGGAACATATACCACTGCCGAGGATTCAGCATTGGTGCTACTGAGTGTAGCAGGTGCCAGGTAGTGCTGATAACCTTGGGTGAAGGGGGCTTCAGGTCTTTAGGAACAGAAGAAAAAGGGGAAGGGGCCAAAAGATAAGGCAATGGGAGAGGGACGAACTAAGAAGAAGGTAAAAAGAAGGGGGAAAAAGTACTGCCCCAGTACTGGATAAAGTGCTAGTCAGCAAACACACTGTGCTTGTTCTGCTGGAGCACACCCCTCTGATCACAGAGTGGTAGGTGTAAGCTGATAGCCAGTGTGGATGACCAGGGTGGGAAGAGGACGCTTCTGGGCAGGAATAATAATAAAAAAGGGGCCCAAGAATGAGGAAGGATAAAGAATACACTGAGGTGGGGGAAGGGGACAAGAGGGAATGACTAAGAAGAAAGATAAAGAACAAAGTGACAGTATGTTGGGTTTGCTTAACAGGGAGGGTGGGCAAATCTCTAATCACTGGGGTCTGTGACCTGCAGGTAAGTAGGGAAGCCACACCATTTCTCTGGTTTCTGCTCTGTTTGAAATGCTGTTATTCAAATTTATTCCAGTTAGTAGTTTATGGCTTCTCCGTCAATGTTTTCATTCATTCTTTTTCTCTGATTGTTATTGACTTTAAAGTTTTGGATTTCTGGATTGTTATCTATATCCATTTCACGCTCCTCCTACCCCCTCCCCCAGGTCTTTGTTGTGGAAAATTTGGATAGTGTACCTGCCTAATCTGCCATGCTGGATCTCATCCCCCCCACCCCTACCCCTATTTAATTTTCCTCATGGTGTCCTCTAAAGTACAAAAGGTTTTAATTTCAGTGAAGTTGAATTTATTTTTCTTTTGTCATTTATCCTTTTTAGTGTCATTTATAAGAAAACACTGTGTAACAATGTTATGAGGACTTGTGCCTCTTTTTCTCTTAACGATTTTATGTTTAATCTCTTACATTTAATTCTGTGATATATTGAATTATTAAGACATTATTTTGTACATGGTGTGAAGTTGGGATCCCACTTCATTCTTATGTATATAAATATCCAGTTGTCCTAGCACCATTTTTTGTTGAGGGAACACACAAACCAACAAATTATTCTTTCTCTATTTTAAAAAATTTTTTTATTTTATTTTAACAATTTATTGGGGCTCATACAATTCTTTTCACAGTTCATACATATACATACATCAATTGTATAAAGCACATCTGTACAGTCTTTGCCCTAATCATTTTTTTCTCTTTTCTTCTTTTACATTTTATTAGGGACTCATACAACTCTTACCACAATCCATACATATACATACATCAATTGTATAAAGCACATCCATACATTCCCTGCCCCAATCATTCTCAAGGCATTTGCTCTCCACTTAAGCCCCTTGCATCAGGTCCTCTTTTTTTTTTCCCCCTCCCTCCCCCTTCCCCCCTCCCTCATATGCCCTTGGTAATTTATACATCGTTATTTTGTCATATCTTGCCCTATCCGGAGTCTCCCTTCCCCCCTTCTCTGCTGTCCCTCTCCCAGGGAAGAGGTCACATGTGGATCCTTGTAATCAGTTCCCCCTTTCCAACCCACTCACCCTCCACTCTCCCAGCATCGTCCCTCACACCCTTGGTCCTGAAGGTATCATCCACCCTGTATTCCCTGTACCTCCAACCCTCATATGCACCAGTGTACAGCCTCTGTCCTATCCAGCCCTTCAAGGTAGAATTCGGATCATGGTAGTTGGGGGGAGGAAGCATCCAGACCAAAACCAGAGATGTACATGGTATTCTTTCTCTATTAACTGTCTTGGTACCTTAGTCAAAAAATCGGTTCTCTATTAAAGATTTATTTCTGGACTCACTTTTATATGATCTCTCCGTTATCCTGAGGATTTCTGGTGGTACAGTGGGTTTCAGCCACTCTGAGGGAGAAAGAGGAGACCCTTTTCATCTCTCGTAAACCCACAGGCACAGTTCTGCTGTCTCAGGGCGCGGGAGGCTGAATTGACTGGATGGATGCTCCGTTGTCTTGATTGCTTTCGGTCCGTGATAAGTCCTGAAATCACAATTTTTAGTCCTTTCCCTAGCTGTGAGAGTGTTAGGGGAAGCTGATCCTCTTTCCCCTCCTTCCTTCCTCTTTTCTCCAGGCCTTCTCTCCTCCCCTGGCTCCTCTTCTGGGTGAAACCTCCATACAGTGTTGAATAGAACTGATGAGAGCATTTTGGTTCCTTTTCTTGGTGGGGAAAGAACTCAGTCCTTTACCATCAAGAGTGATACTAAGTATGAGTTTTCTTTTGTAAATGCCTCTTACTAGGTTGAGGAAGTTCTTTTATATCTCTATATTTGTCTTTTCTGGTGGTTGTAGTTTCTGTGTATCTGAGGTTTGCTTATTTTCGTTTAGTCTGAACAACTGCTCTTAGGTGTATTATTTTATTATTCATAACTTTTTATTGAGATATTCACAAGCCCAAGTAAACAATTGAATAGTTTTCGTATATTCCAGGTTTCAGCTGAGCTTTCAGATAAGACAAATTAGGAAGGAAGGACCTGGTGGTCTATTTTTGGGGTGGGTATGGGTGGGGAGGGTGCAGGGAGACCATTGAACACACCGAATAGCAACAGAACACTGAAAAACATTGTCTGATTTAGTGTAAGAAGATGAGCCCCTCAAGATGGAAGGCACTCAAAGTATGAGTAGGTAGGGAAGAGCTGCCTCTTCAAAGTAGAAAACTTAGAAAACCCGACTCACTGCCGCAGGGCTGATGCTGCTCTATAGGGACCCAATAGGACAGGGTAGGGCTGCCCTGTCAATTTCTGGACTGTCATTCTCTACAGAAGTAGAAAGCCCTGTCCTGTCTTTCTCCAACAGAATGGCTGGTGATTTCAAACCGCTGACCAGGCCATTGTAAACTATGCCACCACCAGGGCTCTGGTGAAGAGTAAATTTAAGCCTCCAGTTACAATAGTGAAGGATTTTATTATTTCTAATGTTTACTTTGTTTCAGAGGCAGATTCATTCTTTATTACTATACTCTGCCCCCAAATAGAAGTTTAATGTAATTTTCCCCCCCCCCCCAAATCTAAATTTTAAAGTTGGGTGTTTAATGTTTACCAACTATTCTGTATGTAGCTCACGACAATGATAGGAACTGTGGTGGCGTATTTGTTGAACACTCTGCTGCGAACTGAATGCTCTTTGGTCTGTAGTTGCTGTGTGTGTGGGAAAGATGTGGCGGTCTGCTTCCATAAAGGTGTTCAGTCTTGGAATTATGGTGGGGTATTTCTATTCTGTACTGAGTTGGCATTGACTGGATTTTGGGTTTTTTTGGGCAGTGGTATGACAGCTGTAGGGAAGGGAACATGATATTAGCCCTTCATTGGGAAGGGCTCAGCTGAGGTCTTGGGTCTTGGTTAGAATCTCTGTATACCATTATTCTCTTTTTTTACTTTTGTTATTATTTTGTTCCATTAATGCTTCTGAATGTTGGTTCTGGAGTCTTTACTTCAGGCAGAAAGAGTGTTTAACTATTTTTATGACTCCTCAGTTAAAAGGGGAGTGGAGTGGCAACACCAGGATACCCCCTGAGTTTGCCTCTATCTAGATTTGAGTGTCATCGTGAAAATTACCAGAAATTTGCCAGAAGCCCTGGTGGCACTGTGGGTTACACCTTGAACTGCTAAATGCACGGCCCACAGTTTGAAGCCACCAGCTAGCTACTCCCACAACGAGGACAGCCTCAGAAATCCACGGGCACTTCCATTCTGTCTTGCTGAGTTTACCACCGTGTTTGGCAGTTTCCTTGGATGTCAGCTTTTAAAGTTTTTATTTTTATTTGCTGATTATATATTTTTCCCTTCATAAAAAATGCTAAAGAAAAAAGGTTTTTGTTTCATTAGGTAATTTGGGAAGGAAATTCTGTGATGTTTGCTATCTGAACCTGAAGTCCACTTTTAGACTTTAGTCTTTTTGAAAAGACTAATTAATTGAAACCTATTATTTGCATTCCTTGTTGGCCTATAAAATGTTCATAAATAAATAAAGATGATACATTAAAAAAAGCTGAAAGAAAGTATTTACTGTATATACTTGAGTATAAACTGACCCAAATATTAGCCGAGGCACCTAATATTGCCACAAAAACTTCATTAAAATATGCTGAAAAATTCAGCTTATACACAAATATATATGGTATGTCAAATGAATATAAATTTGATATATATTCATATAAATGGATATAAAGTGCTTTATGTCAAGTGAAAGAAATATAACCATAAATAAATGTAACTTAGATGAACATGTTCAAGAAATAAATTGTTAATGCTTTCTTATGATAACAAATTATATTTTAATGTGCTTTTTGTCACTTTATGTGGTTGTGTGTAAATGTCTTTTCATGAAATTAGATAACAAATTAGATAACAAAACTTCCTATTTTCCTAGAACTCTAAGAAGGAAACATTTCTAGGCCTAAACTTATTTTTAAGAAGAAAAAGGACTATAAAGTCCTGTATATATAGACTTAAAATCATCCTTTATTGTTTTTTATCTCTTTTCTGCCAGAGTACAGATTATGTTGTTTAGTGGCAGTGATAAATTTGCATTGATTTGTTCATACTCTCTGTACCTTTTTGTTAACATCCAGTAGAAGTGGAACTAAGAAATACCATATGGATCACAAAGGGATTAAATATATGTAGCAAGGCAGCTATTTTTTATCTGTAGCTTTATGATTAAAGTAATTAACATGATAATGCATTTTGGATTAAAATTATTAGAACAATAACTGACTTTCATAATTTGAAATCTATAGATTATTCATCTTAATAATTGCTTAGGAATTCAAACAAAAAACAAAATATAGCACAGTAATTAAAATGTAAGACAATATTATGAGGTATGTTTTTATTTCAGGATAGAATCAATGCATAGTAGAGACTTGGGTGTTGACTTTGTGCTGACTTAGTCTGTGACGAAGTGTATTCACTTTGTGAAATTACATCAAGTTTTATACTTGTGATATACTTTCCATGTGCCCTATTTTAATAAAACTAAACAAGTTGCTATTAGAATGTGAAGATAACTTGTTTTCTTTTGTCTTTCAAGGAGATGATTATTGACAAAGTAAATGGACAGGCTGTTCCTAGATATTTGATATATGACATAATTAAATTCAATGTAAGTATCTTTTATTAATTATATAATGATTTTAGTTTTAAATTATTCTAACAATATTAATTTAGATATTGGGGGATGACCCTATGATTATCGTATTTAAGACTCTAAAAACACTGAAGAGATTAGATTTCTTAAAAAAACAAAACAAAGTCTTTAATAAAGAAAGTAATCTCTATCTACCTTCTCACCCCCCATCCATCCATCTTAAATTTCTAGTAATTCGCATTATGCTGTTGTATCGTATGGTGATGGTATTTGTGTTCTTTCATTCAAAATTTAACATCTGTGATTTCCTCCTATATGAAATGGGAGCAGAAACACCATCTGTTTTAAGGGATGTTAGAGAGTTAATATAATTGAAAACATTATGCGTGAGATTCTTCATAAAATAATAAATATATTTTTAAGTAAACATTAAAAAACCCCAAATTTGTTAGTGTGCTAGAGAGAGTAGAAAAGAAAAATTGTGACCATCTCATGTTACTTGACTGATAATTTTGTGTTAGAGCAGTAAAAAACCAGTTGCCTTGAAGTTGATTCGACTCAGAGCAGCCTGTGCTCCCTGGGCTTTGTCAACCCTACACATGCTTTACTGCTAATCAAAAGGCTGGAGGTTCTAGCTCCCATGAAGTGCCTTGCAAGAAAGACCTGATGATGTGCTTTTGAAAACATCACTAATTTGAAAACCCGAGGGAGCACACAGTTCTGTCCTGACACATGAGATTGCCATCACCTAGTAAGCATGTACAATATCTCTTTCTGTCTCTTATTACGAGATACTCTACACATTTCTTTCTTTAGGTTTTTATACCTTCAGGTCTATAAAGAAAACCAGTGTAACTGATACACCGCATTTTGTTAACATTAGACTTTTCTTGTTTTTAGATATCGTTTACATGATTTAAATAAAAACTCCCCAAATTCTATAAGCCTGTCTTTGGGAAGAGATATTGATCAATAAGTTGAGTGTAGCTTGAAGGCAACAGCATGAAGACAAGCAGGAACCTTAAAATTGAAAAAACTCCGTGATATAAATAGATACCAGTAAATAAGATTTATATTCTCTCCCTGTTTCCTATAGTTTTATACTAGCCAAGATTTTGTTCATATTTAATTATAGCATGGATGGCTAAATTATTTAGGCAGTACAGGGTGACTTCTATAAATGCAAGATGCTTTTTCAATTGTGTACATCTATGAAAAGGAATAATCATCCTCTAGGTATATATTATTCAAATCAAATTGTTTAATCATTTAGCATTCAAGTCAGATTGAAAAGCATTAAGAATTATGGAATTATGAGGGTTTTTTAGCTTTAATGTTTGAAGACTTGAACAATTTTTGTAAAAGTTTTATTTTTTGGGGGAACACACTTTATTTTAGTAGATTGTGGTATTAAAATTCAGGATTGCCTTAGTCCAGGCTAATAAGACAGATCCTCTGCCCTTTTCCCCTGTTCCAGGAAAGTTTCAGTGTAGTACATATCTCAGATTTTTGGTTGAATTTCTATATTTGAAGCTTAGAATTTCAAAATTAAGAACTT
Source organism: Tenrec ecaudatus (assembly GCF_050624435.1). Taxonomy (NCBI): domain Eukaryota; kingdom Metazoa; phylum Chordata; class Mammalia; order Afrosoricida; family Tenrecidae; genus Tenrec; species Tenrec ecaudatus. The sequence continues at coordinate 85,456,782 of NC_134536.1, forward strand.
AAAGAACAGAAAAGATTAGTTTTACTCTTTGTTTGTGACTACTTTATTCCTGAAAAAGAATGTTTTCCAGAATTGGCTTCATTTTATCGTAGATCTTAGATAAAGGGTGGGCGTGATGATACCTTCAGGACCAAGGGTGTGAGGGGCGATGCTGGGAGAGTGGAGGGCGAGTGGGTTGGAAAGGGGGAACTGATTACAAGGACCCACATGTGACCTCCTTCCTGGGAGAGGGACGGCAGGGAAGGGAGACTCCGGATAGGGCAAGATATGACAAAATAACAATGTATAAATTACCAAGGGCCAATGAGGGAGGGGGGAGCGGGGAGGGAGGGGAAAAAAAAAAGAGGACCTGATGCAAAGGGCTTAAGTGGAGAGCAAATGCTTTGAGAATGATTGGGGCAGGGAATGTATGGATGTGCTTTATACAATTGATGTATGTATATGTATGGATTGTGATAAGAGTTGTATGAGCCCCTAATAAAATGTTTTAAAAAAAAAAGGGTGGGCGTGAATTTTTGAAAAAAGAAAGTGCTCTCTTCTCTGTCTCTTGATATTTAGCACCTGCTTTAATATGTGTACTATGCAGGTTCACGTCTTAGTTTTAGAGAACAGATTTCAAATTTTAATAAATATATGAAGATTAAAATATGCTTAAGAGTATCAACAACATAAAGAACATTCATGTACTGACCATGCAGATTTGCCAGATCTTAACATTTTTGCCCTACTTGTGAATAAGAAAGAAATACAAATTTAATATCATCTCATTTAATTCAGGCACAGCCAGTTGGAGATTGTGATTTCAATACTCGTCTCCAGTGTATAGAACGAGAAATAATAAATCCTCGACATGAAAAAATGAAGACTGGTCTTATTGACAAAACACAAGAACCATTTAGTGTCAGAAATAAGCCATTTTTTGACATCTATGCTTCAAGAAAGGTAAAGTTTACTGTTTTGTTTCCTTATAAGTGTTTATAGTATATCATAGTTCAAACGTGTCATAGGACAATAAACGATCATTTTACTGCCTGGTTTTCTCGACTGTTTTTGAATTGCTATGATACTTGTCTGCCCAAACATAGGCCTTCTTGTTACTGTGCTTCTAAATGGGTAGCGATTTAAGCTAGGTTAATTCCTTGTTTCTCATATAGTTTTAAACTTCTGGCCACTGTCTGTATTAGGGTTTTTAGAAGCTTTGCCTAGTATAGGATTATCGAGGCTGAAAAGACCCCTTCGGCCCTCTCTGACTCTGAAGGTAAACAGAGTTTGGTACGTACTCATTGATTTCACCAAAAAAATTGTATGTGTATACCTACACACACATTGAAGATTTACTTTTATTGTTTTGACACTTAAAGGGATCGCACTAAATGTCTGATATTTTTTTCCTGCTTAGCAATATGCTTTAGACACAGTTCCATACTTTTTAACTGCTTCATAAGATTTGACAGTTCTGGTGTACTCAGTTTTGTTATTGATGGCCTAGATGTTTTCTTTGTTTTGCTTATACAATATTTTGTTAAACATCATTGCCTATAAGTGGATATTTCTTCAATATAAATACAGGTGGAGTTTCTGGCTTAAAAATTATAGTTAGTATTAGCAACTACTCCAAATTGTCTTTCAAATAAAGCAATGTTATTCCCAGTAGATAAGAGAGTTTATTTCCGATTTGCATCGATTCAATGGCAGTGAGTTTTATGCCCAGTACTCTTCCTTCCAACCTGTGGGCAAGGCAGTGTTCTTTATTGAGAAAGTTAGTATGTATTCTAGATCAAAGCATTGTGGCTCTTTCCAAGCGCTAAGTTTTCCTGGCTTGGGGTATTTTCCATGATACTGAAACTTAGCTGCTAACGTTTATTCACTTGTAAATTGGGGTGAGAATAGTAGCTCCCTCTGACCAGGGCTGTTGTAGGAATTTAGTATTTATTATATGTTTATGCCTTTCTACTGTACTTGGAGATTAAAAATATTCTTATAACTAACTCTTAGCTTCAAGTAAAGGAAATAGAATTTGTTTTTTTAAACAATTTATTGAATTCCTGTAATGTACCATGACCTGTTCAGAGGTATTGGGAATAAACCTACAGCCATCAAGACAATTCTGACCCTATAGGACAGAGTAGAATGGCTCCTTAAGGTTTCTCAGACCGTGAATCTTTATAGTTCATTTGAAAATTCAATCGAAAGACCTTTTGAAAGGACAATAATGTGAGTACAGAGTATTATGCGATATTTTGTCTTATTATTTTTTTGGTGCTGGGGAAGCTTAGTACATTCTCCTTCTCCCCTTTAACATTGAGGAATTGTTACTTTAGCTCTAGAGTTTTTGAGATGCAACTTCTTGGGAGGACTCCCTGGTTGTTTTATACTGTGGTGGGTTTATTACTTTAGCCCAAGGGGTTCTCCGGATTGGTCGACATTTCGTGGGTAAGTCGTCAACAACTTGATGGTTAGATACTTTTGCCTGGCCTCAGGTGGTAATAAGAACTGAGTCTATTGACATCTCAGCAGTTGAGGATTGGTTGAACTGTGATCCACATGAGAATCAGGATATATAAATGGAGGAAATTCAGAGATTTTCAAGGCTTCCTAGTTGAGTTGGACTGGAAGAGAAGCAGAGCCATATGGAACTCAGGTGGTATCAAAAGGTGCTGCCCTGGCTGTGGGCTAGACCAACCAGTGGCAGAGAGGCCTGATGGCCAGGAGTCCTGACTGCACAGGACAGCTTAAGAGAGCTGAACAAGCTGCTAAGCTGTTGTCAGCTGGGCCAGTTAACAGCAGAGTGGCGGGTGTCTGAGAGACCTAACAACAGAAAGCAAAGCGAATTGAGCCAGCTGCTAGCTACCTTATTGCCGTTGAGTTGTTTCTGATGCATAACCATCCTATAGGACATGAAAAATTGTGAAACTTTATAAAACTTTGATACCCTATGAAACTTTAAATCTTCAAGAGAGCAGAGCTTTATCTTTCTGCAGAATGACTGGTGGGTTTGAACTGTTGACCTGTAGCTAGCAGTTCAGTGTGTAGCCCACTCTGCTAGCAGTGCTGCCCCTGCCCGCCCCCAGCTGTGAGTGGGCCAATTTGTGGTGGAGAGGCTGATTACAGCTGTTAGGATAGCTGCAGTTGAGAGAATGGGATAAAGTTCTATAATGTCTATGAGCAGGACCAGTTAGCAACAGAGAGTCCAGTGACAGAGTGGCCCCAGTGACATTGAACTGTCTGAAGTGCTCATCAAGAACTGTACCAGTAGGGAACATTTTTGTACCAAGGGTTAATTAACCTTTGGGAAATCTGCCCTGATTGGATGGTTGCATCTTGAGTGTATCCTGGTATTTCCAAGTTATTTTCCACATGATTCAGAAATGTCTCCTGAGTTACATCCCAGTAAACCATTTAATTGAAAGTACAGTTCTGTGAGACACAAATTTCAGAACCTAATGGAGGACAAGAGTGCTGAGGGGAGGAGAAAGAGAGTGTGTTGTCAGAAACAGTGGACTGACATAGCAGCTGGAGAAATTAGAACTATGGAATATATTTAACCTTTACCACATAGGAACTAGTTTTTTTTATTATTATAAGATCATTTTATTGGGGGATCTTACAGCTCTTATAACAATCCATACATCAATTGTATCAACTTATTTATACTTATGTTGCCATCATTATTTTCTAAACACTTTCTATTGAGCCCTTGGTATCAGCTGCACTTCCCCCCCTCCCCGCCTCTGCCCTTGTGACCCCTTGATAAATGATAAATGATTATTATTTTCATATCTTAAACCGACTGTCCCCCCTCCCCCCGTTTCTGTTGTTTGCCACGTGTGCATCTGTGTGTCTGTGTTGATCATTGTGTTTGGTTCCCCCTTCCTCCCCTCCAGTTCCCACTTTCCCTTACCCTCCTGGTATTGCTACTCCCATTCCTGTTCCTGGATTCTGTATGTCGTGAGCTCTTATCTCTTAACTGAACCAGTGTACGTGCTCCCGCCCCACAGTGAAAGGCAGGACAGGGTCATGATTGTGGGGATTTCGTTGGTGCTATAGTGCACCCTGGTTGACTCCTCCCTTCCTTGTGACTCTTCTGTGAGGGGATGTCCCATTGTTTATAGGTGGGTTTTGGGTCTCTGCTCTGACCCTCCCTTGTTCTCAACAATATGTTTTTGTTTTGGGTCTTCTGTTGCCTGTTAACCGATCATGTTGACACCTCTTGATCGCACAGGCTGGTGTGCTTCTTCCTGTGGGCTTATTGCTACTCTGCTAGAAGGCCTCTTGTTTAACTTCAAGCCTTTAAGACCCCAGATGCTCTATCTTTTGATAGCAGGTCACCATCCGCTTTCTTCAACACTTTTGCTTATGCACCCATTTTGTCTTCAGTGATTATGCCGGGAGGGTGAGCACCACAGAATTCCAGGTTGTCAGGTTGTTAGAAAAAGGAAGTGTTCCTGCATTGAGGGAGGGCGTAACCATAGGCCCAAAGTCCGTCCACTACCTCAGTGTATTGCCATATAAAAATATTATATATACTATATCTATTTTTGTGAATGAATGTATTTACATATATACACACCTATGTATATGCCTTTATCCATAGCTTTGCTTCCTAGATGTTTTCTGTTTTCTTTTACTAGTTTTTTACTGACGTTTATTTATGAAGTTATTTAGTCTTCATATTAAAGTTCTGCCATATTGAATAGCAAATTAAATGAATTTTTGGGTAAGGTGAAATAGAACAGTATCTCAGCTGTAGAAGGAGAGCAACAGGTTCACACTGGATTCAAACTGGTCAAATGTCTTCTATTGGGTAGATATTGCCAAACTGTAGTGCCTATTAAGAATGGTTTTCATTCTTAAAAATTGATCTTTTGGCTAAATAATTTGCATTTTTTCCTTTTTCTTATTTGCATTTCTTTTTGAAAATAGTTTTCCAATTGCTGTATAGACTTTTTGATTTTGAAAAGCGTCATTTTGTGTGGTGAGCATTCACATTTCAAGTACTGTTAGAGTACATTGCGCTGTCGGCTGCTGTGGGAGCTGCACAATTCACGCCCTCCACAAGTTTGGCTTATTAAGGTGGTCAAAATACCAGCCCTAGTTTGTCTGTGGAGTAAAAGGTTTTAATGTGTAGTTACAGTAGGTCTGATTGTGACAATATAGCTGGTACTAACTGGGAGAAAAGAGCTCAGGTTTGAAGTGAAGGAAGCACTGTCATACAGTGTTACAAGTGTTCTTTGTTGGCTTGCTATCTATTGACTGGTATAGTGTTTTGATGATATTATTTGGCTGCAGAAGTGAATTCATTCCACCATGGACTTGCATGTTGTTTCCTTTGTTTAGAGTTTATTTTGTTCACTTTCCCTTCTTCAGTATCTTAAAATTTAACATGAACACATTAATTCTATTTGTTTCATTTCCCCATTCCTTTCCATTTACCTATTTTATCCCCCTTTTCATTTTTCTATTTTTAGCATCACTACTTTTTTAGTGTTACTATGATTAGTATTGCTACTACTGCGATTAATACTGTTACTGTTTGTACTGCTGCATTTTTTCTCTAGGATATTGGACATATCTAAAAATTTAAAGTAGACATAACTTATGATTTGTCGTTGACTAATAACATAACTAAATACCGACTAATTATTTTCTTAGACTTTATTCATTTTTCTTTAGTGTTTTCAGTGAGGTTCTTTATTATTATTTTTTAGGTTCTTATTTTTTTGTTGTAAATATATGATGTGTTGTTTAGCCATGTTATGAATGGTGTGTTTATGATATTCTTTGATTCTGTCTCTTATTTTCTCTTCTATCTTTCTTTTTATTCAGTCTTAGCAATTTTGAAAATCTGTGTGACATTCTTGATTTTGATAGTGGTTAGCTTTCTTAGCAAACTTTCTTTTTTTAATGCTTGAAATGAACTTGTATGTCACTAAAGATTGCAAATCTACTTTAGTTTTACTTTTCCTCCTTTTAAAATAAGCTATTCAAACCAATATTTAGATTGGAGGAGTAAGGAATCTGGAGGGTTTTTTTGGTTTTGTCTTGTTTAAATCAGCAAACTTATTCATGGGACATATTTTAGTTGACTGTTTCAGAGATATACTTTCCTCTCAGAATATACGGTTTATACTCGTTTATAAGCTGATTTTTTTCAGCACATTTTTAATGCTGTTTTTGTGGTAAAATTAGCTGCGTTGGCTGATACTCGGGTTGGCTTATGCTTGGTGATTATGGTAATCAACTTGAGCCACATGAGCCAAACCTGAGTTAATACTGTATGTGGCATCCAAGAGGTTGTATTTGGGTAGATTTCTGATTTTTAATAAAAAGGAATCATGTTTGACAAATCAGGATAAACGAGGAGAACCTTCAACGAGATGTTTGACCAACTAGCAGCAACCGTTGTATGGCACTGGCCCAATGCCATCTCAGTCTAGCAGTGGATAGAGTCATCATGAATTGGAGCCGACTTGATGACAATCGACAATAACAATGTAATGCGGCAGTCACCTGTGGCTACTTACACTTTACATTATTTAAATTAAAATAAGATTTTGAAAATCTTCAATTGCACTAGTCACAGTTCCGAGTATTCAGTAGTCATATGTGGCTAATAGTCATTGTATTAGAAGGCGCATTACCATAGAAAGTTCAATTGGACAGCATTACTTTAAAAGAAAATTCTTATACTTTAAACTTAATGCCAGTAAAGGAGCCATTATAGAAAGTGAATACTTCTGTATGGTTTTGAAAACTTGTAAGTAAGAATGAAAGGAGAAGAATAAGCTCAGGAAAAAAATATTTGTGAAGTGTCAAAATTTTTTATGACAGTCTTAAATAAATCCCACTGGTTACCATAAAACATATAATACATGCATTTATAGCTTAGGCCAAAAATTGATAACTGATGTAACATTTATCATACTAGCCATCTATTGGTTGGAAATAAATTACAGGTTCCATTGACTCTCAAGGAAAGAATTATGCAAGTGTCATTGTAAGCTCTTTGAATTCTATCTACAGCAAAGCTTGGAGTGGATTCTGGCACAAACCGTTTATTGGATGATATATATTAAAACGTGGCTGGTGAAGAAGTCCCTGGGTGGTATTCGTGGTTAATGTGCTCAATGGTTAACTGAAACGTTGATGGTTTGAGTCCATCCATTCTGCTTCCACAGTCAGCCATTGAAAACCCTGTGGAGCACAGTTCCAATCTGACCCTCCTGGGGTCACCATAGTCAGAATGTGCTTGATAGCAACTGCACAGGTACTCAGAAACAATAATAGTTACACACACACACACACACACACAGATATTTTAATTAATCTCACAGATAATTAGAAAACGAGATAGAATGTTAAATTACATCTGCATAGACAGAATGATTTAAAAATGACAAGCCAAATAGGCATGGACCTTGAGAGAAGAGAGGAGGCTAAGGTTTTTATTAGTTAACAGTTATTTATATAGCTTCAGAATTTGGCATAATAGCTGAAGAGAGTAGGACTAAGATTGCTGGTTAGTTTGAGAAGAGGTTTTAAATAAAACTCCAGTGTAATTTCTATTGAAATAAAAAACAATGTAAGAAGCTGTAGCTATTGGATGGCAAGTCTTGAACATGTTATTAGAGAGATCAATTCATAGAGAAGGATGCCATGCTTTGTAATGTGAAGCAGGGAGTCAGTGAAAAAGAGGACCTGAATGAGATGCACAGATACAGCAGCTGCACAGTGGGCTCAGACATTGCAACGACTGTGCCCATGGGGTTTCATTACGGTGTATTTTACATAGGACCACTATGAGTCAGAACCAATGCAGCTTCTAACAACGTATCTACCACTCCTTACCCGGTTTTTCTGTTTGTTTTGTGCGGATGGGGTAGTGGTTGTGGCTGCTCAGAAAATATCTGAGAAAGGCCCAAGAATGTAATTTTTAATCCCATCTACTTGCTGTACATGCTGTGAGAGAACTAGGATATCTTCTGAGGTGGTTTGGATATCTGTACATTACCTTTTGCTGGCTCAAAAGCAAGGCTTCAGTGAAGCCATATGTATGTTTAGGGTTCCTTTTAGACACATTAGACCAGAGTTGTTTGTCTTAGTGCTTATGATGCTACCATAGCTTTTGAACATGTCTCTGGAGTTGCAACAAGTTAAAACTCCTCCTTGTGGTTGAGATATAGGACCATATTCACTAGACAGATTTTAAAGATTTAACTCAAAGTTCTAGTGATTACCTGGGACTATAAAATTGTACAACCACTATGGAAATAAGCACGATACTTTCTTAAACAAATGCAAATACAAGTATCTTATGATCCAGCAATCTCTGCTGGCTATATACGCCAAAGGGAAAAGAAATAATACAGCACAAACAAATGTGCACATCTGTGTTTATTGCAGAAGTTTCCACAATAGTAAAAATATGGAAACAACCAAAAGTCCCAGTTGTAGAAGAATGGATAAACAGGCTGTGTTACATACATACTATGAAATATTTTTTTTCTTTTGCGGGTGGTTGGGGGCAGGGAAGGTGGAAGGACCATACTATGAAATATTATGCATCAATAAGAAACAATAACCTTCCTAAATGACTCAAGATATGGATAAGGCCAGAGAATATTATGCTTAGCAAGCTCAAAGTTAGCCGTACAAAGGCAAATATTTAATAATACCATTATTATAAGGAAAGAGAAATGTTTATACACCCAAAGACAAGAATTTGATGACTGCAAGGAGGAACCAGGGGTGGGGGTGGGAACAGGGAAAGGGGAAGGACGTGATATTGAGGGAGTGCGGGAAAGGGCTCAGGTGGAGAAAGAGAGCCAAGGATACGGAGGGTATAACAGGATAATGTGTTGGTTTCATTTCTTGAGATGGACTGTGTAAATATATATAGTATGTTTCTTTAAAAACCAAATTAAAAACAAGAAATCTTCCGTATTCCTTATCCCTCAAACCTGAATAGTGTTCTGAGTAGCTTAAAAAAAAAAAGTAAAACAAATAAACCCAGAGTTTTTAATGCCAAAACAAGTTCATGCTCCACCCCCCAAAAAAGTTCTAGTGTTTACTGTTACGTGAATATTTTCAGACATCCATATAAACATATGGAAATAATGAATCTGCCATTGTCCATACTCTTCTCCGCCACCTGTCTTTTAGACTGTGATTCCATTCCAGAAAGAATGACGGTGAAGGTTTTTTTTTTTTTGCTCTTTCACAATTTATTATGTGATCTCTAGCTTCGTTTCTATCACCAAGACATACTTTCTAGTATCTGTTCCTTCTTTCTTTTTATTTTTAAAAATCATTTTATTAGGGGCTCATGCAACTCATCACAACCCATACATACATCAATTGTGTCAAGCACATTTGTACATTCATCGCCCTCATCATTCTCAAAACATTTGCTTTCCACTTAAGCCCCTGGCATCAGCTCATCCCCCCCCCCCTTCCCTGCTTCCCCCTCCCTCATGAACCCTTGATAATTTATAAATTATTATTTTGTCATATCTTACACTGTCTCCCGTCACCCACTCTTCTGTTGTCCACCCCCCAGGGAGGGGGTTATATGGAGATCCTTGTAATTGGTTCCTTTCCACCCCACCATCCCTGTACCCTCCGGGTATGGCCCCTCTCTCTAACCACTGGTCCTGAAGGGATCATCCACCCTGGATTCCCTGTGTTGCCAGTTCCTCTCTGTATCAGTGTGCATCCTCTGGTCTAGCCAGGCCCGCAAGGCAGAATTGGGATCATGATAGTAGGAGGCGGGGGAAGAAAGCATTTAGGAACTAGAGGAAAGTTGTATGTTTCATCAATGCTACACTGCACCCTGACTGGCTCATCTCCTCCCTGCAACCCTTCCATAAGGGGATGTGGGCTTTGGGTCTCTACTCCGCACCCCCCCTCATTCACAATGACAGGATTTTTTGTTCTGATGATGCCTGATCCCTTCTATACCTTATGATTGCACATGCTGGTGTGCTTCTTCCATATGGGGTTTGTTGCTTCTGAGCTAGATGACCACTTGTTTATCTTTAAGCCTTTGAGACCCCAGACACGATATCTTTTGATAGCCAGGCTGAAGTTTTAAATACTGTACAATATTTGTGTTTTTTTATGTCCTGGTATATTAAGAATCAGTGCTTTGTCGGGATATCATTAGGATAAAAAGAGTTAAAGTCCAGAAGAGTATTGTGTTGTTATTGCATTGCTTTTGAAATCTCAAAGTATACTTTCTTAGTGTTAACCTCTGGAACCTAGTATTTGTTCAAATATTGTATCATATACTTTAGATTTCTTCCCCTGGCTCTAAACATTTCTTGTTGCAAAGATTTTCTTTTTTTTAGATTAAATCTGCATTGAATGTTTAATGATTAACCTTTTCCACTTGTACATTTAACACAACATACCTTCTAAATTGAAACGCTTTTAGTTTTATATCTTAAAGTTGGCATTTTCTGCCAAGTTATCACAAGATGCATTATCTGAAGAATAAGGAAGTATTCTAATTTGTTTCACATAATGAAGTAACCCACAAATGCTGAGATATACATTCACAAATAACTTTCCTTTCTCATTTACATTCAAAAGATTGGTGAATCCTGAAGAATTCCTGCAGTCACTACATGGAGCAGACTGTATCAGTATTTCAATAGTTTATTCCAACCCATTTCTTCTTTTATACTCAAAAACATCTTCAGTATGTTGCTTGATGAGATAGGCCCACAGGAAGACTGTGGTGCCCAAGGTCAGCCCAACCTTCAGCCAATCAGGTTTGCTATTTATCGGCTCCTGAACATAGAACTTCGACCTCGCTGAAAGACCGCTCGGGAGCCGGGCTGGGGTCAGCAGACGGGAGAAAGGGCGCCGGACCGCGGGCGGCGCCATCTTGACGACTTGGCTCCCGTTGCAAAGATTTTCATTAAAATTTTTCTTTGTCCTTAGAATTCCATCTTTGCCCAAATATATACATGTATTTCCACTTTCACTACATACGCGTGTATGCTCAATTAGAAGTACTAGTATGAGGCCTTTCTGGGAGAGAACGTATAGATAGGTAGATGTATGGATGAGAACAAGTAATTTTTAAGGATATTGGAAGTTAGTGACAATACAATAGTGAAACCAAGTATTGTTTAAAGATAATATGTAAAGCCAGTGACCATGTAATTATTGATGGGGCTTAATGTTTAATACAATAAATCATTGTAAACAAGGTGCACCATATTGTACTATTTTGTTCGTGAAGTATTTTACACATTGTAAACAAATCTTAGGTCTGATTTTAATATGATTTTGAACTTTTAACTTTTGTACTGGTTTAAAAATTGATTAAAAAACACGAGAAATGTTACATACTTTTAATATTGTAGGAAATAAAGTTTGTGTCTTATCATCTAACTTCTATTTTTTTCTGGTACTTTGTTAGGCCATGGAACATGTTTGATTTGGAGCCCCATGCCATTTGGTATCCTGGTGTGGGTTGTCTTCTTCCTGAGATTGTCAATGTGTTTTAGAGCAAAGCTAAAGGTCTCATCTGTGGTGGCTAACTGGGTCACTTTGCACATTAACTGAGAGGGCAATGATGGCATCACTCTCCAGTCTGCCACTTCCTGGGCAGCGTCTTGGCAATAATGCCCCACTGGGGAAGTCCTACACTCTCCTGCTGATGTTATGATTGTGAAGCCAGCGTATGTTGTATCCTGTTCAAACAAAGGATGCATTTTTGAGTAAGGTCCATTGCTTTCCAATTTCCCATGTTTCTCTATATATGTGTATAAGTTCCCTTTTTTTCTTAAATTAGAAAATTTTAACCTCCTCTATGGTTTTTCTTTCTGTTATTTCATCCCCTTCATTGTGATATTCAGACCTGTCATTTAGATAGGTTTTGTTTTTACTGCGTAACTTTTGTGTTGATGTCTAAGTATCCATTCTATTCATATATGAAGGGCTAATGCTGCGACCTTTTAATACAGCTCCTCATGTTGTGTTGACCCCCTAACCATTAAATTATTTTCATTGTTACTTCATAACTTTCATATTGCTATTATTATGAACTGTAATAGAAATATCTGATATGCAGGATATAGTTTCATTGTTTCAAGTTGAACATAATTAAAGCATAGTGATTAATCACAAAACAATATGTAATTATATATTTTGAACTATTTATTTCCAATTATAAATAAATGAACATTTGTCTTGAAGCATGGTGTAATATGGGACACAGTTGTCACACTGGGTACTTGTATGTGGGCGTATCTGCATGTGGGTGGACCGACCTCCCTGGAGACAGGAGCCGTGTCTCAGTTTCTGAGACCATCAAAAATATGTGTTTTCCAATAATCTTAGACAACCCCTGTGGCTGGGTCGTTCGACCCCCAAAGGGGTTGCAAGCCACAGGTTAGAACTGCTGGTCCAACCCATTGAGACCCTTCCACTTTACCAAACATGATGTCTTTCTCCACCAATTGATCTCTCGACAGTATGTCCAAAGTATGTAAGACTTGTCAGATATTCACCTGTACTTCTTACCTGCTGTAATTTAGATAAGAGTTTAGCATGAACAAAGATTTAATCATGTCATAGAATATACACACATTTTGGAAAAGTGAGTATTCCAATGAGTGTAAGTTATAGATGCATTCAGAAGAGGCTCTTCATCAATTCTTAAAACTTTGCTGAGGCAACTTGGACTACAGGGAGTAGAGAGCATTCAGAGACTGTTGGCCATGGCCTGACACCCGACAAATCATGCATTTGCCACAGTTGCAGCAGCAGTGAAGCTTGTGGTGAAAGGACATTCATCTAGAAACGTAGGTGATTGGACCTCATTGGAGATAATGAACGTAATAAATTATATTTTGTGAGAAAATTAACTATGATAGATGATTTTACTTCATTTTTTTCCTTAAAGCTTGCATCCTTCCTAATCTGTACATGAGTCAATTTAATGATTTTAAACTGTCCTTAGACGTATTTTTATTTAATTTTATATAACTGCTGGGGTAATATAGTCCATATGTTTTCTGCATATATTTTATTTATTTATTTTAATTTTTGCATGTATTTTAATACTAATGTGTTTTTATTGATCCTACTGCATTATTTAGCACACAGGTTTTAAATGAGAACCATGTGCCAGATAATTATAGTAGCTGTTGGAAGTCAAGTGGCTTGATTCTTGACCTCAAAAAATCCACACCTAAATTTGGCACTAAGCCCATTACACTAGAAATTCCTCTGAAGAAGCAAGCGTAGAGTTATATGAGAGGATAGGAAGGCTTCAAAATATTGTGGGAAAACCGTATTCTTTTTTAATCTAATTTTTCCTCAAATGTTTTGAAGTCTCTGTGTATAACATATTAGAGGTTCGGAGGTTTCTGGGAATGTGATGCTTTGGTTTAGAATCGTAAAATAGGTCTAAACTATGGCATAAGAATGAAAGTGATGATGGCGGCACATGTGCAAATGTGCTCGACACACTGGATGAATGTATGGATTGTGATAAGAGATGTAAGAGCCCCCAATAAAAGTATTTTTTTAAAAGAATGAATTTGGATTCCCCGTTTCTTGCTGTGTAACTTTGGGCAAGTTTATAACTTTACCTACGAAGTGGAGAGAATTATAGTCTCCTTCATTTGGTTGTTATGAAGCTAAAATGATTCAATATGGGGAGGTTTTTAAAAAGTTTCTGTGAAAATGATGATGGCATGTGTGCAAATGTGTTTGGCACACTGGATGGATGGATTTTTATAAGAGATGTAAAGCCCCCAATTAAAGTAAGAAATTCTATCTTTAAATTCCATTTTCCCACAAACTTAATGACAGGGACAGTAAATTATTTAATGTAGCTCTTCTAACCAAAGTCTTTAACTCTTAGCACACTACCTTTTCTTCTATGGGTCTGGTAAGAAGATGGAGGAAAATACTGATAGGATTCACCTGTGAGTAATTGCAAACAGAATTCTCTGAAGTGCCATCCTGCTGTGTATAAAATGAGCAGCAGCAGAACCAGGAGCCAGAGCATGGGGCTGAGTGATGGACCTCCAACCCACGGAGCAAGTAAAGCTGAGGGTTTTTGTGCATTAGGCGAGTGGACTGCCTCTGAGGCACTTAATTCAGGGATATGGGCTTGCTGACTCATGGAGCTTGAGCTGAATGTCTTTAGATTAAGGCTTACAGTGGAGTGGTCTGCCCCGTTGGACATTGATTAGCAGAATTGAAAGAACTTTGTAATGTATTCTGATGAACAACTCTACCCTCCATTGCAATGCATATTAGAACCTGGAGATTAGAGAATGTTAAGACAACTCACCCTCAGATATGTAAAGTGCTTAGAATAAACAGTGCGTGGTATATAGTGTTTGTTAATACAATATACTATCCTAATTGTTTTTGTTTATGTAATACTTAGCAGATACTTGAATTAATCTGTGAATGAGTTTATAAAAATGTGATTTCTTTTCCTTTGGAAGTCTTAATTACCTGACCATTTTGTGTATTTAGGTTCAAAAGTTATAAACCAATGAGTTCTATAAAGTTTAGACTCATATAGTGCTTAAACATACATTGCATCTGACTGCTTGTAGATGAGGGTACTCTCTCCAGTTGGTCATTGTTCGCTCTAGTGCCTGTTAACTTTCATCCGCCCCAATTGAGGTGTATGACCTGTCATTTATAGGCATTATAGTTTGGGACCCCGTACGAGACCCTACCATTAGTTCTTCCAAGAGACTGTGACACATTACTTTTAAATATCAAACATGTAATAGAATGGTTGTTAATTACTGACATCAAATACATGTTGTTGAATGAGTGATTACAATTAAAAAGGCAAATTTAAAAGAATTAGAAAACTAGTAAAACAAATCTAGGGTGAGTAATCTACTCTGTGGAATCATAAGAGAATTTAGCAAGCAAACAGACAAAAACCAAACACACTAAAGAAACTACTTCTTAAAAAGAGCCATGGTAATACATTGGGTTAATTATTGGACTGCTTGCCCAGGTTCAAACCCAACAGCTGCTTCAAGGGAGAAAGATAAGACTATCTACTCCCATGAAAATGTACAGTATTAGAAACTCCGAGGAGCAATTCTACTCTGTCTTAAAGGGTTATGAGTGGGAATATACTCAGTGGCAGTGGTTATAACTCTTAAGGAAATTCTGTATTAGATTTTTCTAATTTATCTGATGGGCAACCCCAGAATTAGGCCTAATCTTTGTAGTAATAAGAGTTGGTGAAAAAGGCAATGATAGCATACCAAAAGACATACAGAGTTTGATTACTTAGCTTTAATGACACTTTATGTATAATTGATAAGTAATGGGAGTCAAGTCTTCCCTTTTTAAGAAGATAATGCTGTTGACTTGATGGTATAGAGTGATTTTGTGTTAATTTGGGTACAGAAACAGTAATCTTAACCTGGATTATAAATTGGATTTTGGTAATGAAAAATACTAAAGAATAATATCCAGGTGAATCCACATTTCCATTTCTAAATTGTGTTTTTAAAATCATTTTATTGGGGGCTCGTGCAGTTCTTAACACCATCCATCCATCCATCCATCCATCCATCCATCCATCCATCCATCCATCGATCCATCCATCGTGTCGAGCACTTTTGTACATTTGTTGCCATCATCATTCTCAAAACATTTGTGTTCTACTTGAGCCCTTAATATTGGCTCCTCATTTCCCCTCTCCCTCCCCTCCCCACTCCCCGCTTCCTCATGAACCCTTCACAAGTCATAAATTATTATTTTGTCATGTATTACGCTGTGTGATAGCTCCCCTCGCCCACTTCTCTGTTTTCTATCCCTCAGGGAAGAGGTTATATGTAGATACTTGTAATTGGTTCCCCCTTTCCACCTCACATTCCCTCCTGAAGGGGTCATCTCTACTGGATTCTCTGTGTTTCCAGTTGCTATCTGTACCTATGTACATCCTCTGGTCTAGCCAGATTTGTAAGGTAGAAATTGGTATCATGATAGTGGGAGGGGGGAGCATTTAAGAACTAGAGGAAAATTATGTTTCATCGTTGCTACCCTGCATCCTGACTGGCTCATCTCCTGCCCACAACTCTTCAGTAGGGGAGTTTCCAGTTGCCTACCAATGGACTTTGAGTCTCCACTCTGCACTCAACCTCATTTACAGTGATAAGATATTTTGTTCTTTGATGCTTGATACCCGATCCCTTCGACACCTTGTGGTCACACAGGCTGGTGTGCTTCTTCCATGTGGGCTTTGTTGCTTCTGAGCTAGATGGCTGCTTGTTTACCTTCAAGCTTTTAAGACCTCAGACACTATATCTTTTGATAGCCGGCACCATCAGCTTTCTTCACCACATTTGCTTATGCACCCATTTGTCTTCAGTAATTGTGTCGGGAAGGTGTGCATCATGGAATGCCAATTCAATAGAACAGTGTTCGTGCATTGAGTAAGTACGTGAGTGGAGGTCCAATGTCCATCTGCTACCTTAATGCTAAACCTATAAATATATGCATGTAGATCTATTTCCCCACCATCCTATATAAATATATTTATATATGTACATGCCTGTATTTAGGCGTCTGTAAATACCCTTTGTCACCTAGTTCTTTCCTCTATTTCCTTTTACTTTCCTCTCGTCCCACTATCATGCTCAGCCTTCATTTGGGATTAAGTAATTTCTCTCCGTTACATTGCCCTTGCTGGATCCCTCCCAGGCCTCTCACACCCTCCTTACCACTAATTTTGAGTCACTTGTTGTTCCCCTGTCCCTGGGTTGGTCAGCACCACCTCCTTAGCTCCGCCTCCCTGTCTCCCATGTCTCTCCCCCACCCCCTTTGGTCCAGTTTTTCTCCTCCAGGCTGTTCATCCAGCCTGTCTTATCTAGATAGATCTGTAGAGATAATATGCACCAAAAAACAAGGCATAGCAAGACAGGTGACGAACGAGAACACAGCGATGACAACAAAAAAAACCGGTGACCCCTAAAGGAATAAATTAATTAAAAGAAAAAAAATTAAAAACGAAAGAAAAACTTGTAACTAGATGAAGGTGTGTCTTATTTTTGACCTCCAGGCATGTTCTCTAGTCAAGTCCCATGGGGTGCCATGCTTTGGCCCCAGAGTCTATCCTTTGCACTCCCTCGGGAGCTCGTGCTCTGCTCCCCCATTGCTCTGCCTCACGCCTTTAGTGTTTTGCCTTGGTGTGGTGGGGTCAGTCGGGCCAATCACGACACTGAGTCTCCAGTGTTGTCCCCCATAGGGCCCTGGGCCAGTGAGGGACGTCGTGTCTCAGTGGTACCAGCCATATGGTCCACTCTGTGCATTGACTGTTCAGAGCGGGGATATCGTCCTCCAGGCCTGGTGGGCCAGGATGTGCTCCACTTTCTCCTCCTCCTCATTCATTTGCTCCCTTGTGCTCTGATCAGACATACCCCTCTCCCCTAGCTGCAGCTTCTTTGCAGTTCTCGAAAGTAAATTCTTCTGGGGGGAAGGGTAATTATTGGTTTAATCCAACATTAAAACTTGGATTTTAGGGGAGTTGTGCAAGGACATAAGAGTCAGCAATCTAAGTTACTATGTTGAATGTTCTGACGCAGTTAGTTAGACATTTGGGGAATATCTGTCCCCAAATGATCTGATGTGAGCAGAATAAACCAGAACACAAAGGTGGAGATTTTCATTCTTCTTATATTTAACTGTTACATGGGTGTATTTTCCTATACTACAATAAATTGATATTTCCAGTAACATTGTGGATTCATTTTCTCCCCCACTGTAGTCTTTAACTATCATTTTCCTTATGTGTATAAGGCTCCATTTTATGCTTTGTAATTTTTAGTTTCTTTGCTTCCCCCTGCATCCCCCCCCCACGTTTCTAATTTCAAGTCCTTTTGCATTATCTCTCCCTGCTCATGAATTTATAATGATTTGGTTTCCAATTACTTCCTGACTCATAGACATGAAGTAATCAGTTCAGAATTAGTCATCTGATATATGCTTTGTCAGTTTCACCAATCTTTGGTCCATGGAAAGTTATATGTCTTCTGTAGGATATTTTAAATGGTATTCAAGTGAGAGATTATTAGATTCATAACTAAGCACATTTGAATTTTATAAGTAAAGCCTTTTAAAACATTATCATGCTTTATTAAAAGTTATTTGATAAATTATATCTACTGTTTTGCCTTAATTCAATTGTCTTCTTAGTTTAGCTGGATGAAAAATAATCATGAAAATTGTAATTCTGAAAAGGAATTATCCTAGTGTAGGAAAATTCACTACACATTTCACTTGGTTCTGCAATTAATGGTTCCCAAATCAAGGTATCTGTTCTTTTATTTGTTACAAGTGTTTCAAAAACAGCTTGGGTAATTTAAGTAGAACTGCATTTCTGAAGAAAGATTGACAGGAAGAAATGCTAATTATATCACGGCATTTAAATATTTTTAGATACTGTCAAAATGAAACTATTATTTAGTCATAGTGGCGTGGGCTTAAACACGGGGCTTTCAAAAAGTTCGTAGAAAAAGGGAATGAAAAGATACTGGAAATTTTCCACTTAGTTGCATTGAAGGTGATTATGGTGGTGTTGGTTAGTTGTTCCAGAATCCATGTTGACATTTGGTGACCTCATGTTTGCAGAGTAGAACTGCTTCAAGGGGTTTTCAAGATTGTAAGTATTGCAGGAGCTTCTTCTGGGGAGAGGCTGGTGAGTTTTGACTCACTGACCTTGCAGTTAGCAGTCCAACATAACCAGGTATTGGGACCTTTTTGACCCAGTAACTTAAAAAAAAAATCATTTTATTAGGGGCTCATACAACTCTTATCACAATCCATACATACATCAATTGTGTGAAGCACATTTGTACATACATTGCCCTCATCATTCTAAAAACATTTACTCTCCACCTAAGCCCCTGACATCAGGTCCTCATTTTCTCCCTCCCACCCTGCCCCCTCCTCCCTCATGAACCCTTGATCATTTATAAATGATTATTTTGTCATATCTTGCCCTGTCTGACGTCTCCCTTAACCCACTTTTCTGTTGCCCATCCCCTGGGGGGAGGTTATATGTAGATCCTTGTAATCGGTTCCCCCTTTCTACCCCACCCTCCATCTTCCCACTATCGCCACTCACCACTGGTCCTGAAGGAACCATCTGCCCTGGATTTCCTGTGTTTTTAGTTCCTATCTGTACCAGTGCACATCCTCTGGTCTAGCCAGATGTGTAAGGTAGAATTGGGATCATGATATTTGGGGGGGGGGAGGGTGGAGGAAGCATTTAGGAACTAGAAGAGAGTTGTATGTTTCATTATTGCTACATCGCACCTTGACTGGCTTGACTCCTCCTGTAGACTCCTCTGTAAGGGGATTTGACCCAGTAACTTATCTAAGGGAAAAAATAAAATCAGCTTGTAGCATTTGTTTTGCTAGAGAAGCAGTAAAACCCAGAAGTTCATGTTAATTAAAATATACTGTGAGGTGCTGTCAAGGTGGTTCTCACTCTTGGCAACTTTATTCACAACAGAAAGAAACAGTCGGATCCTGCTCCATCTTCACATCCACTGCTTTGTTTGAGCCTGTGTTGCAGCCACGGTGCCAGTCTACCTCTTGGAGGGTCACCCTCCTTTTTTGTTAACCCCCATTGTACCAAGCACGATGTCTTTCTCCAGGCATTGGTCCTTCCTGATAACATGTCTGAAGTAAGAAGACTTGTCATTTTACCTTTGCGTGGAACAGTATAACTACTACTTCCAGACAAATTTGTTAGTTTTTCTAGTGGTCTATGGCATATTCTGTATTCCTTACCAGCTTCATAATTCAAGTGAAGCCGGTTTTCTCCAGTCTTCTCTCTGAAGAAGAACATAGCCTTAGGATTGGAATGGAAATCATTACCAACCTTCAGTGTGCCGATGGCACTGCGTTGCTTGCTGATGTCAGAGAGGACTTGGAAGCCCTTCCTGAGAAAGAGCAAGGACTATAGCTTTTATGAATTACACCTCAACATAAAGAGAACAAAAATCCTTACAGCTGGACCAACAATATGATAGAAGAAGAAAGATGGAAGTTGTCAAGGATTTCAGTTTATTTGATTCCACAATCAATTCCCATCGAGGCAGCAGTCAAGAAGTCAAACGATCTATACCTAGAAATGGGATTGCTGGATCTTAACAGTGCTTGCGTTTCTAGCTTTTTAAAGAAGCATGGACCTGTTTTCTGTGGTGGTTCTATCATTTTGTATACCAACCAGTGTGGAAAGTTCCAGTCTTTGACAGCCTAGCCAGCACTTGTTTTCTTTGCAGTTTTGATCAGTGCCGTTGCCGGTGTGAGGTGGTATCTCATTGTAGTTTTGATTTGCATCTCTCTAATGATTATAGGGTTTAATAACTGTAAGGTCGCCCTGAGTCAGAATGGATTTGATGGCAATGGGTTTGGTTTTTAATGACTAATACTTCTCGTTTGTCAGTTTGTTGTCCTTTGGTGACTTTCATGTTACTGTGATGCTATGCCAATGGTATTTCAAATCCTAAGATAGGCTAGGAATCACAACCTCATGACCCATTTCTGGCAAAAGACCTACCAGTTTAAAGTTATCGCAATTTTTATTTTGGAATATTATAAGACACAAGAATAGCGAAGTTAGTTTTAAAATTAAACCTGATACTTGTTAAAATAGCACAGTACTTTTCCTTAGGAGTCTGTGTTTGCCTTTCGACCTGTCTCTGAAGGCTGCTGTGGCACTTTCGAAATACAAAGTCTCTGTGTGTGGTTTGACTGATTTAAAGCCCTGATCGCTTCAGGTTCTTGAGATTTTCATCTTAACGACTTTTTACTTTACTTACTGTATGTACTCGTGTATAAGCTGAGCTTTTCAGCACATTTTTTGCAGTTTTTGTGATAAAAGTAGATGCCTCAGCTTATAGTTGGGTCGGCTTATACTCGAGTATATCCAGTACTTTCATTGGCACTGATTCCTGGCTATTACTCTTGGTCTTAACTTTTAAATTCAGATGTAAGATGACTTCAGAAAGCTTATGGAAACATTGCATTATCTTTTTAGATTGCATTTTTCCATGAGCTATTTATGGCTCCCTGTGTATTGCTTTCTGAGAGACTACAACCTCTCACATTCAAAACTGACAAGAGACTTCACTGACACATTTTACCCATTTCTTGTCCATCCAGGGAGCTGTGGTGAAGCCCTCTTCAATGAAATCTCTCTCTTAGCCAAAGGAGAACTGGGCGCACTGTTTAGTAGATGTGGCGTCTTCTTAAATATATGAGATTCTTAACTGTTTAGAGTTTTCCTTTTCACTAGTCAAACTACCACTTCAGTTTCCTCTTACAATAAACAATCCTCTTATACAGTAAAGTCTACAACAGGTAGACCCTGTGTAAGGCAGAAGGCTGTCAGAGAAGGAAAGCTTAAGATCTTTTATATTTCAGAAGCGTTCCTGTGATGGAATTCACCATTACAACTATCTGGGTCTGGATTTTTCGGTGTGGAAAAGTTTTTGATGGCTAAATCAATCTCTCTTTGATACAGGAATTATTTATGCGCTTGTCTTTTATTTTTCAGAGAGCAGAGCCTGTATTTTCTTGTGTTACTGTATAGGAATTAGAAAATGCTATCTTCATGGTTTCTAATTCAGAAATTTTTAGTCTTTGTGGCCTAATATATTAATAAATTAAAAAAACCAACCAACTGCTCGCTTTGGCAGCACACATACTAAAAAACCAACCAACCAACCAACCAACCAACCAACCAACCAACCAACCAACCAACCAACCAACCAACCAACCTTTGGTTAACTGTTTATCAGCCATAGCATCAGTGTATTTTTCTCTTTTTTTCCTCTTCTACCACCCTGTTTTAGTTCATATTACTTATCTTTGCATGCTTGAATGTTTCCTATTATGTATTTGCCTTCTCTAATGTCTTGGTATAGTATTGAGTAGATATAGAATTATAAGTACATTTTGCTTTACTTTTTGTCAATTAAATTAATTATTTTGTCCACTTAATTTAGTGGACATAAAAAGTAAAGCCATAAAATGCTTGTACAACCAAATTAATAAAAATATTTGTCCACTAAATGAAGTAACAAAATATTTCACTATTACATTATTTTTGCCTTTTTATTTTATAGCTTCAGTAAATTTACCTGAATTACTAGGTACATAAATATTTGTAATTGCTAGGTCTTCACTATGGACTGCAGTTACTGTTAATTCCCATTTAATGGTTTTTTTAAACTGTAATTCAACCTTGTAAATTATAGTATTAAAATTTGAGTTTCTGTTTTTTATTTTATTCCCATTTCCTGATATACCCTTACTCATTATACTGTTTTATTTTGAGGTGAATCCTTGTCTTTTAGATTTGTTTCTTTTAGATCATTAGTTTTAGTTTCACATTTCAAACTTTAATATGAAGGTGTTTTGCTTTGCTTTTATTTTATTTTTTTAAATTGGAAATACTTTAAAAAAACTTTTATATTGGTATCTCTTATAGATATAACATTCCATAGTCAATGATATCAAGCAGTATTGTACAATTGCTAACACAGTTTCAAAACATTTTTTTCTTCTTGAACTCGATATCAGCTCCCCTTTATCCCTTTCCACCCCACCCCAGGAACCCTTACCTACCTACCTACCTACCTACCTACCTACCTACCTACCTACCTACCTACCTACCTACCTACCTACCCACCCACCCACCCACCCACCCACCCACCTACCCACCCACCTCATATCTTACACATCCAATCTATCCATTCCTATACAATTCTATTGTTCAATCCTTTCGAGTGGAGTTGTATAGTCATCAATGTTATCAGCCCCCTATGCCCCCCTTGTTATGTTTTTAATAGACTTGCTAAACCGATATCTAATCATATGTAATCAAAGACATTTTAAAGGCTTTGGCTACATGAGCTGTTTAGATTTGCTTGAGAGTGTCTATGCGTGTTGATTTTCTCAGTCTATTTGGGGGAGCTTTGCATTTTTGTGTAAGTGGCTATCACTATAATTGCACAAAGTACACTGCACTCTGTTAGCCATTGCTCACCAATAGCAATCAGTGTTTTCTCTCTTCTGCCACCATGTTGTAGTTAACATTTGTCTTTGTTTACTCAAGTTTGCTTCCTCTGTGTATGTACAGATCACTATTACTTAATTTGCTAGTTTAAATGATAGCCTTCAGTCTTCCCTTTTATGATAATACAGTTAACATTCTTTTCTTGCCCCTGCTTCCTCTCCCAGGTGTTTTTAAAAAAATCAGTTTCATATTGTTAAATCATACTTTATTTTTGTGCCCTTAATTATTTACTAATTTCCTCATGGAGCTAGAGTTGTGAATGTTAAGTACATACACTGCATTTCTTCAATCCTCTGCCATAATTTATTGAGCTTGCTGCAGGTCAGCTGACTTTTATCTTTAGATGAACAAATATTTTCTGAGTGTTTGCACATTCAAAATTGTTTCCTGGTTTCTATTTAAGGGACCATTGTGCTAATTTTAGGGCTTCATGATTTTTATTGCCCTGGACAACTTTTTAGTTTTGTTCAGCTGTGTTCCGATGTTGAATGTTGCTTTTGCAAAGTCTGACCCAACCTGAAAAGTTTCTTCCTATTAGAGAATGTATCCTTTTGTTTTTGTTTTAGCAAAGTTTTCTTGACTATGTTTTAAAATTATCATACTATTTTGCTTTTTTTTCTTTGGTGACTGTTTCTCTGTGGTGAATCAAGTTGTGCACATGACATGAATCTCCTTGCTCTTTCGTTTATAGATATAAATATGTTCTTGCTAATTGAATCCTTCTATTTCCTTTTTATCACACGTTTTCATTTGCAACAACATAGTGTATGCGTTTTCTAAATTTGTTTCTTCCTTTAGTGATTCTTTACTTCTATGTATTGCCTGCCTATATTTTGGCAGTTCATATTTGATATCCTCTGGTTTTATTTGCCATATTCATATGCTTTGCACCTTCTGCTTTGTAGCTTTGCTTTACAGATCATTTAATTAAGTGACTTTTGTCTCAATTCACAGTAACTTGTTAGATTATAATTTTCTTCTGTATCATGACACCATTTTTCTGTTATTCCCCTCTTCTCCCCGTTTTCCACTGCTTATTGCATTTTTTATCTTTACATAGACTCTGTGTTGTAAGAGTTGATGTATCAATGCACTATGAGACGAGGGTGAGATGTTCAGACTAGCTATATTCTGCCATGCAAAGCCAGAGCAGTTACCATGAATGATAAATACCTGTAAGTCTTTTTAGACCTTTCTACTCTGAGATCCTGAAGAAAACTAGGGTAAAGTTCTCTGATTGTCTGCCAGTTTATGCATGTATATGTTTACATGTTTGCAAATAAGAGATACAGATTTTATGCTTTAGGGCATTTTCTGGGGATGTATGTAACTTTTGTAGATGACTCATTGTGGATTCTTCCTTCCCCTGAGCTCATTCTCTCCAGCTTGTCCTGTTCCCCCCTTTCTATTTACTGCCTGGCTTTCGCAGCTTTTGGCAGTCTTAGCATTTATGTTGGATTCTGAGAAGTCTTACCTAGTTTTCATATTTTGACCAAAAATCCTTCCCATTTCTACGTACAGCTTTTGAGTTATTTTCAGGTAGAAAACTGGGAGGTCCTGCGTTTCATAGTGTCCATTTATGTCGGAGACTTTCATGACTCCATAACTTTTTGTCACAGCTATTTTGTTAGCTGAATTTTCATGTACTTAAAGTTTTAAAGAGATGTACTAAATCTGCCATAGCACATTATTTATAAAATGTTTGACCCTGTTAGCTCTCTGGAACAAGTTGGGTTTCTGAAGTGTGTGGAAAAGCAGTATGAAAGAACAGTACTTAGACTGCATTTAGTTGGGCTGTAAACCAAAAGAGCATCTTTGTGATTGGCAGTGGCTATCAAAGAAGTAAACACCATGTCAGATGGCACAGGTTGTCAAACTGTGATTAGTGGTACAATTTCGTCTTTGATTATTTAGATACGGTGGTGTCTGCCAAATGATACCTTTATAAAGGGAGCTTTACTTAATAGCAGTGAATTAATCAGTAGAGTGATAGTCTGAGCCATACTGTTTCTCAGTATCTCTTAATTCATAGTCTTTAGAGTCCATTGTCAGTTATTACCTGAATTGGTTATTACTCCGTTGGCTGCAAAGTATTTCTAATTTTTATTTTTAATTACTACTTGCTATTCTCTAATGAGACTCACCTATCTGTCAGCCTGCTTGCCTGCATACCTTTCTAATCAGTATGACTCTTATTTTTTCCCCCATTAAACTCTTTGTAATTTGATTTTGTCGTTACTCACTCAGCTTGTCCCGGATTTGACCCATGGAAGTCTTTTCAGGCTGAGTTCTCGGTCTTCTTCATCTGTCTCTGTAGTCTTTGAAAGATGCTTTGGGCTTACTTTTTACTTTACCTTTCTTTTCCCATAAATCACCCATTTCTCCAAATAACCATAGTTACTGTTAATTTCATGACCTGGGCACTAAGTGTGCTTACTAGTATTGGGTGCTTTGTAAACTTTTTCTATGGATTGAAGTAGAAGATGTATTATTTAAGAATCATTGGGTTTTTTTATGTTTTAGCTCATCAAAATAAAAGTAGTTCACAATAAATTTCACAGAGTTACAGGGTATTATTTCATAAGTTTTTATCCATGCATTTTCTTGTGACCATCATAATCAAGATCATGAACATATGCATCGGTCTTAAAACAAATGTTTTTGTTTGTTTTTGAAACCAACATATAGATTACAAAAGAATTTAAGGCTACTTCAACTTTGTTTTTCCTCTTATCCTATATAAGTGTAGCCACTCAAACCAATGTTTAGATCTGATAGATAAGGAATCTGGAGGGTTTTTAAAGCTATGATCCTTCTCTCTCTCTTAAAGTAAATTTACTTAAAAAAATTTATTATTGTCATTTATCTGTCTGCTTCCTCCCATCTATTCTTCCTTCTCTCCAGGCAACCACTGATGTTCTATCGCTATACATTGCTTTAACTTTTCCAGAATTTTATACGACCTGAGTAGTGTCCTGTGTATCCTTTTGGACTGACTTCTTGAATTTATCATAATTATTTTGGGATTCACCCATGTTCTTGTGTTTACCAATAGCTCATTTCGTTCTATTGTAGTGCTGTTATATATCTATAACAAAATTGTTTTTCCATTCATGAATTGATCAATGTTTCGGTTGTTTTCAATTTTTGGCTGCTACAAATATAGCTGCTATGAACATTTATTACAAATCTTTATGTGGGCATAAATCATTTTTTGGAGTAATATGTAGGAGTGGAATGGCTGGATTGTGGGTCTACATTACATTTTATTTTATTTTTTAAAGGGTTTTCCAGAAAAAAACCCAGAAAACCTTCTAGACAAATTCTAAAAGAGCTGTAACACTTACATCGACATTTTAAAGAAACTGCCCACATGCTTTCCAAAGCATTTGCCACCCCAGTCCGTTAGCATGGGAGCCTCCTTGCTCTACACTCACTAGTATGATCAATAAAAATATTTGAAAACATTTTAGTAAGAATGTTCTAATACTACTCTAAATGTTATTTCATTGTGATGTACATTTTCTTAAGGATTAATGATTTTGTCTCTTGTGTGTGTTTCTTTGCCATCCATTTTCTGGAGCACTTGTGAAGAAATCTTTGGCCCATTTAAAAATGCCTGTTTTTGTTTGTTAGTTGCTATTAGGTTTTAAGAGATTCTATATGTATTGGATGCAAGTTAGTTCTTTACCAGATAAATAATTTATAAATATTGTCTCTCATTCTGTGACATGTTTTAACAGTGTATTTGAAGGAAGAGAAGTTTTAAATTATGATGAGTACTTATTTTTGTTTTCAAGTGTTTGATTATGGTGAGCCTAGGTGTACTTCTTTCTTAAATCATTCTTGCTTCCATTGGTCTCTGTCTTTGGTTTAAAAATAATAATTTTGTAATTATCTGAGGCATTTTTTTCTTCTAATGGTTTTTCTCATCAGACTTCAGTTGTATGAGGTGACATTTTTTTTGGTGTAGTCATTCAACTCTTTCTGAGTTCTGCCCCACCGTGTGTGTGTGTGTGTGTGTGTGTGTGTGTGTGTTTCATTACTAGCTGAACGTATCAAACACCTATGCTCTTCAAATTCAGTGATTCTTTACCCCAGCTGTACCTGGTTGACTGAAAATCCCACTGATTATAATTCTCACTGAAACATATAAATTTGTATTCTTTTTTCTCTAATATTGTGACTTTTTATTTCTTACCTTTTCAGTTGTCTCATAGTTTCCATCTCTGTGCTGAAATGCTATTTGTCCATCCCTACCCTCCTCCTTTTCCTCGAGATGCTGTGCTGTTAGACTTATTCAAAACCCTTTATCTGATAAACCTAAAGTATGGGGCATCTCATGTCTGGCTTTGTTGATTGTCTTATTTATTAAATTTATTTTAACGTTTTATTGTATTTTTAGTGAAAGTTTACATAGCATTTTAAGTTCCCATTAGAAAATTTCTGTACATATTGTTCTGTGACATTGGTTATGTTTTTCTCAAAACATCAGCATATTATTTTTGTTCTGGTCATTTCATTTCTAACCCTCTAATTTCCCTTTATGTTTTTATTTTTGTTCTAGAGTAATTGTTGACTTTATAGCAGCCAACATATTTTATGTCTGAATGTGTATGTCAGAGAATTTTTTTTGGATGTTCCACATCTGTATTTTCTGTAGAAATAATATAGGGTGGAGTAAATACCTTTATGACTAAGGTGGGGTATACCTTGTCTTTCATTTTCAAATGGTTTTATATGATGATTCATAGCCATATATTAAGTAAAAAAAGCAAGTTCTGCAGAGCAGGGGAAGGAGGATACTCTTTAAAAAACATCTGATATCACACATACACACAAAAAACTAAATATGAAGGAAAACATGTGAAGGATGAATTCAGTATTTAAGATAATGGTTACAGTACATAGAGAGGGGCAGGGATGAATGAGATTATTAGACCAGTGGTTTGAATGTCTCCCTGGGGATTTAGGGATGTCTGGAGGTATTTTTGGTTGTCACCCATGAAGAATGTGGGCAGCTCCTTGTCATTTAATGGACAGAGGCAGACATTTTACAATGGCACATAACAACACAGCAGAGAATTATCTGGCCCAGGAGGTAGAGTTCTGGGGTTAGACAGAAACTGCTCTCAAGGTCTTGCTTTTTGTGGGTGGAGGTGAGGGATTAATGGCTGCTTAATATATTATTTAAACTATCTAATTAGATAAGTAAAAGTGAGTCACATTTAAGCATAATGATGATAGTGTGTCATATCTAGGGATTATAATTAATCAAATTCAGTACACTGGTGGTAAAGAAAAAAGGTGCAAGAGCAGAATGTTGTACAAATAGAATCAAGATTGACTTTAAGGAGAGATACCAGGGTGTTTCAAAATGTGAGGGAAAAAACACGATCTGTTCTATATTTAAGATGGGTTTGTGTTACCGTTAATTATCCTTAGTGCCCCAAAGGCTTCAGATTTTTTTAGCAGTTGGCTCTGGTTATTTGTGCTTGTTGTAGTAAGCACAGAGAGTAGAGAAGGATTTTTCTTCATGGTTTTTGCTTTATCTTTTGTTGTCTGTGGACCTGGACCACAGAGTGGTCTGTTTTTGTATTCTTATGAGCTTTCCTGAGTATAAACCAACAACTGGTGTTTGTCATCCTGTCAGTGCATTTTTGTAGGTTTCCTTTAGTTTTCCTCCTACTCAGCTTAACCTTGAGCACCTGTGCTTTAGAGATGGGGTTCTCAGTGGGTCCTTTCCTTGTCAGCTGAAGCAGGGAACTGGCTAAAGCAACTGCACCCTGGTCTGACCATTAGAAAGTAAGAGATCTGAGAACTAGAAAGGTGAGGCTCACTGAGCCATTTGTCCCTCCACCCTTCAATTAACCCTACATGTGTTTATCAGCCAGGTTGGCACAATAATCTTTAACAATCTCAAACTTTTATAAAACAGTTTTCACAAGGAAAGAGACATTTTAGATGATATAAACACGTGCACCTGAAAACTATCCTAAAATTTTTGCGCATTTGGCTATGTTCTAGATAACAGGCCATAAGATTCCTAATTTTCCAGTTATTCCTCTTTTTTCATGATATAATAGAAAAAGAAAAACACCAGGAACTTTACAATTTGAAGGAAACATGCATTTAAGCTCAAATTAGTCATAGGCTAGAACCCTTTGCATCAGGCAAGGATTCTTGTATAGAAATGACATTGAAAAATTTATTTTGTGTTAACTCATTGGGATTCTCTCGTTGAGTAAAAAAATATTAAAAACAAAAACAAGCCAAGAAGTCAAACTAAAAGCACAAAAGAGAAAGATTTTAAAAGTTTTCTGCTTGAGACTTTGCAATGTGCCGGTAATGTCTTTTCGTGCTGTAATCCATGCGAGCTAGTTTGTGGTTACAAATCCGCTGGGGGAGATTTCTGTTTGCCCAGCTTCCAACCATTCATCAAGCAAGTGTCATGACTGTCGCCTTATGTGTGTTTGTTTTTAAATTTCCATGATTACTTCCCAGGGTTTATTTGCACTTTACTTTCCCCTTGTTTTTGACTTATATATATGTTTTTTGTGCTGGCTCAGCAGTGCATTGTAATATGTATCTTGAACACTATTTTAATAATTTTGGTTGTTATATTAGGACTGTTGTGTAGGATATCTAGTTTGTGATTGAATGGAAATCTTCGTTTATTTCTTTTAAATCTTACAATAGAATAGTCCAGGTCAAAATTTGAAGAAACTTTAAGTTCTTAAAACTTAGGTGTTAAGAAATTTCTATAAAGCTTGTCAATTAATTTAAATATGTTAAAATGATTATTTTATTTGTAAAAAGCACATGTATTTATTTTATAGTTACTTGAAGGAAACTTTGCCAAAGAAGTCAGCCATGAGATGGATGGACTAATTTTTCAGCCTATTGGAGTAAGTTCATTTGTCTCTGTGTATAAACATGCTTTCATATATGTTTTTATGCATGTGTGTGTAAAGTAGTTTTTCTTACATATACATTTAAGATTGCTTATTGCTGACTTCATTGCTTTTTTCGTAAGACAAAAGTTTCATTATAAGTACAACGGGGGTTGTAAAAGTTCTTGGGAAAATTTAATTTTCCATAAATTTTATTTTTCCATGAACTTCATAAAGCTCTTTTATAGGTTTAAAATTAAAACGAATACCTATATGCTTTTCATTCCTCAGAAATAAAGCATTGTTGATAATTATTTTTCAATTAAGTTAGTCTTTTAATATAACTAGTTTTCATAAAAATGTGAACTGAGTGTTGGATGTATTTGCTAGAAATCTATGACATGACATAAATTCTTATTTCTTCTGTAGATGTCTATCTTTTAAGTGTTCATATTTCTAAAATTTAATTTCTTTTTGTGTGAATAAAAGCTATCAATATTTGAAGAGCTAGCTCCGATGTTGCAGTGGTTAAGTGCTCAGCTGTTAACCGAAAGGTTTGAAGTTTGAGCTCACCAGTTTCTTTTTGGGAAACAGATGTGCTTGTCTGATCCCATAAAGATTTAGAGCCTTGGAAACGATATGTGGCCA